>NC_084796.1:92141537-92456953 GCF_963169125.1 Humulus lupulus | reverse complement strand
GTCATTTTGATTCCCTTAGTAACAAATCGAAGCGGGATTAGAAGGAAAACTATCAAATGTGTGCCCTCCTCCACAATAAACACAAGACACATTCGGTACTTGGCCCATGGGAGATGGTTATAAGTTACCCCCATACTCATAGTCTTTAAAAGGTTTGTCATAGATGAAAGTTGAGTGGTCAAAGTTGTCAAAGCATCTACCTCATGAATACCTGCTACTTTCCTTCCCGTTAAGGCTCTAGCATTAGACCATTGCTAATTATTTTTGGCGATCCGTTCCAAAATCTCAAATGCTTCATTTTCAGACTTAGAAAGAAAAGTCCCATTTGTCGAAGCATCAATGTAACGCCCCACGTCACTATGGCTGCTTCCTAGAATGATGACTGGCCCTGCAAACAAACACGATTCTTTCCAGCATGCTTTATCCTCACTCACACGCTTCCTGGGAAAACTTTCCACGAGGTCACCCTTCATGAGATTATTCCAGGTCAAGAACACTTAACTTTGGAGTTCTCAAGTGATGGGCTACCGAAAAGAAGATGCATCTTGTACGATTTGTAACGCCCCACGTCACTATGGCTGCTTCCTAGAATGACGACTGGCCCTACAAACCAACACGAGTCTTTCCAGAATACTTTGTCCTCATTTGCACGCTTCCAGGGAAAACTTCCCAAGAGGTCACCCATCATGAAACTACTCCAAGTCAAGCACGCTTAACTTTGGAGTTCTCAAGAGATGGGCTACCAAAAATAAGATCACTTGAGAACTCCAAAGTTAAGTGTGCTTGACCTAAAGTAGTCTCATGATGGGTGACCTCTTGGGAAGTTTTCCCAAGAAGCATGTGAGTGAGGACAAAGCATGCTGGAAAGAATCATGTTGGTTTGTAGGGTCAGTCGTCATTCCAGGAAGCAGCCATAGTGACGTGGGGTGTTAAAAATGGTATCAGGGCCTTGACCCACCCAGAAGTGTGGCCGACGGGGACGTCGGACCCCTAAGGGGTGATTGTGACAGTCAGAATCTCGTGATCTGCAAGGGGAAAGACCAGATAAAAGCTGTGCAATCCCACAACGCATGGGGAAGGTCAAGTTTGATGATTCTAAGATTGTGTATGTATGGGACTGCACAATTGAAGAGGGCTTAAATTGATTGATGGTTACTACCTAAGCCGACAAGATGCATCTTCTTTTCGGTATCCCATCTCTTAAGGACTCCAAAAATAAGTGTTCTTGACCTGGAGTAGTCTCATGATGGGTGACCTCCTGGGATGTTTTCCCAGGAAGCGTGCAAGTGAGGACAAAGCACGCTGGAAAGACTCATGTTGGTTTGCAGGGCCAGTCGTCATTCTAGGAAGCAGCCATAGTGATGTGGAGCATTACAATCAAAAACCATGTGTATGGAAGCGTGGAGACCATTATAAAAAGTCTCCATTTGAATGCAATGTGGGATGCCATGACGTAGGCACTTCCTCAATAACTCCTTGAACCTCTCCCAAGCATCACATAATGACTCATCCTCCAACTGTTGAAAAGAAATAATCTCGTTTTGAAACTTAGCATTTTTCATTGGAGGAAAGTACTTCATGAAAAATTTCTCAGCTAGCTCATGCCACATAGTCACTGAATCGGAAGAAAGAGTATTGAGCTAAGCTCTAGCTTTGTCCCTTAGAGAAAAAGGAAACAACTTCAACCTCAAGGCTTCTTTAGTAACGCCTTGCAACTTGAATGAATCGCTCACCTCCAAAAATGAACGAAGATGGATGTAACGTCCCAAATTTCTTAATAAGGTTTAGGACCTTGATTAGGGGGCCAGGATGGAAAATTATGGAATTATGTGATTATGTAATATATATATGTGTGTGTGCATCAATATGTGATTATGTGAGTTATATTATAATAGGACTTGATATGCATGTTTTGGTGTATTAAATATGGATGTGGCTTATTTATAATTAATTGGGTAATTTTCGTAATTTGGCATGTTATGGGTATATTTGACATATATGTGGTATGTGTGTGGTACTACATTACTATGTGGATATGTTGGGTTACTCGGCACAAGACGATCGTAGGGAGTAAGCTAATGGGAAAGTCACAACGAGACTCATACTTGACTTGGAGTGAGTCAAGGAGTATATTGGGTATTTAGCACATTACCGGGATATTGGGTAATGGGAATGCTTATTTGATGATATATTGGGAGTTAGTGAGATCAAGAGGGAATTCTGGGAATTTTGACTATTTTACCCTGGAGCGTTTTTGGGACCTCGAGCATTAGGATTTGGTTGAGGATACTTAAGCTCGAAGTAACCTATTAGAAACATAAAAGAACATTCACAACTTTCTCTATCTCTCTCCCTCTCTCATTCCCTTTTTCACACCGTTCGCATTTTCGAAGGAAACTCAAGTTTTAGGACTCGGATTCAAGCCAGGATCGAGTCATAGCGATTCTAGGGAAGCTTAGAAGCTTATTAGCTGAAGGATTTAATTGGGAAACGACTCAATCAGAGGTAATCTAAGCTTTAAGTTTTTTATTTTTTAAGCCTTGATTGGATTTTTTACGTTTTGAGGAGTTTTTGACTTGATTGGGACTTGAGTTTCCATGGTTTTGGGAAATTAGGATGTTTGGGAACTGTGTTTCTGAGATTTGGATATGTTTGGATGGGTTTTTGGAGGATTTTAAATGGGAGAAAATGGAGAAAAATGGCTAGGTTTGAGGTTGGGTCGCGACCTTGTTCTAGGAACTCACGACCTGTGTGAACCCAGAAACAGGAGGGTTCTTCATAGGGGGTGCGCCGCAACTCTAGAGGGCTAAGTTGCGACCTGCACCCTGAAGCCCAGGCACAGGGCTCTATGTCAAGGAGGCGTGCCGCAATCGCCAGGGCCAATTTGTGGCCCGCCAGTGCATTTTTGGCCATATTTGGTTTTTAGTTGTGGGAACTTAACTCTAAGGGTTGGGGATCGATCCTACTACCCAGTTTAATAGATACCAACATCTTGGAGGCTAGGACTTGGTCCGAAAGTCTTTATTTACTCATTTTTTATGGATTCTATATTATGGTTGTGACTAGAATCAGGATCGTGTTCAAGGGTCGTTTATTGGTAACATGTGCTTGGAACAAATGTAAGAAAACTACACCCAATATGTGATACATGTGATGCATATAATACATGTGATTATGGCATGGCATGAATGTTGAATATGGAATTGATAAGAGCTTGAGTCTCTGTAAATGTGGATGATCATAACTATGATGGTGATTGTTGATGAAGCATGTTGAGTGCTCTATATTTGGATATTTGTTGCATTGTGAATGCTTGAATACATTGTTTATCTCAGCTACGCACTGACGTATTAGTCAGAAATGGCAATGGTGTTTAGTGCTGGTCATGAATCTCTGACTTATCAGTCATGATCGGCAATGGTACTAAGCACTGGTCGTATAGAATTCACTTATGAGTTAAGAGCGACAATAGCGCATTGACCACTGGTTGATATGATTAGATCTATTCAACAGGAGCACTATATGCTCGACCGACCTATTGGTCAAAGAAAACTAAAGTGCTTGGCTAGTCTAAGGCTAGTTACTCAAAGCCAGGGCTAAAAGGCACAGATGACTGGAACCTCACATGGCTTAGGGCGTAGGGCCCCAGAGTGACTTAATAGTCATCTATTTAGGGCTCAGGACCCTAGATTGACTTAATAGTCATCTATTCGAGGCGCACTACCCCAAAGTGACTTAATAGTCATCTACTCAAGGTGCAGGACCCCAGATTAACTTAACAGCCATCTACTCAGGGCGTAGGACCCCATAATCATTTATTTGTACTTGCCTGCATGCATGAATAGGGTTATTACTTCTAGGCATGCTTATTATGATTTTGTGACATGTTATTAACTGCTTATGAGCATGTTTGAGTTTTCTTGTTGAGCCTCGGCTCACAGGTGCTATGCAGTGCAGGTAAAGGTAAAAGAAAGCTAGACCATCCTTGAGTTGGAGAGCTTACGTGACGATGTGTACATATGCGGCTGCTCGACCACCACGGGCGAGGTTTAAAGAGGAACTAGGGTTAAACCCTATTATGCCGCTTAGGTCAGCTGGTTGTAATTAACCTTTTAAATGTATTTTGGGATCCCAATGTACACAGTAAATGTTTTAGTCAAACGTTTGTATCCTTGACAAAAAAATTTAACCCTAGACCGTTAATCAAATTTAGTTACACGATTATGGCCAAAGGACTCGTTTAACTAGTTTAGTACTATTTAAAATACACAATGTAACGGTCCCTAGGTAGTAGGGTGTTACAACTTGGTATCAGAACGAGACAAGGTTAAGGGTTCCTGTAGACAAGCTGGGCATGTACCTCATCACTAAAGGCAAGCTTCACTCAAGGTATGGTAACTATTTATGTGGTTATGTGCTTTATTGCTTAAATATAATGTAAATGAGTTACATGCATACCTTATTAGGAAGAATGAGATTCTGTTAGGGCCTAGCCCTTGAATATTGACATGATTATGTGATTACCTACTCATTGAATATATGACCTTGTTATTTGCATGCTGGAGTTGAGAGCATGTATGTATGTTGGAAGAGCAGGGGTTATGATTGATGTATGAATGTTGTGGGCATGTTTTAGCACTACAGTGGTTTATGAATGTGATGTTCTGTGATTGTTCCCAGTAGGGGAGGACTTTTGAATGTGCTTATCATGCTTAATGGATCAAGTTATTGACTGCAGACTAATCAAAGGTTATGTATCCAAGGTAGTTAATGGGAACCGGTGGTGGTAATACCCAGGCTGGGAATTACAGCCAGGGCCTGAGCCCTTTGCCTACCCCTCAGAATTGGCAGTAGGTGTTTATAGATATGCAATTAAGATTGCAGAGGCAAAAAGAAGTGATCAGGTGTTTAAAACAACAGCAAGTTCTGTCAGGGAACCCATCTTCCTTTGTTATGCCAGGAGTGGCACCAGTATTGGCTCAGCCTAGGGTTGAGAACAGGTGGGAATTTCTATGTGGAAGATTCTAGGAATATTACCCTCTAGTTTTTTAGGGAGGCCTGGATCCATTCAGAGTTGAGCAATGGATGGGCATGATTAGCTCCATCCTCGACAGTATGGGAGTGGTAGGTCGCGATAGGATGATCTGTGCTACATATGTGTTGCGAGAAGATACCCAGACGTGGTGGGAAGTGGTATCCCAGACACGAGATACAACTGTGATAATCTGGAAAGAATTTAGGCAGCTATTTAATGAAAGATATTGTTGTGATTCAGTTAAGACTACTAAGACAAATGAGTTTCTGAACCTAGTTCAGGGAAATGCAACAGTAATAGAGTATGTTAACAAATTCGATGGGTTGGCCAAGTTTGCTTTTGAGATGGTACCCACGGATGTAGCTCGGAAGGAAAGGTTTATCAGGGGATTGAATCCCAGAATAGCTCAGGGCATTAGAGTTGCCCCAGTACATGAAATCTCTACCTATGCTTAGGTGGTAGGGAAGGCTCTTGTTGTTGAGAGCACGGGAAATGAGATTGGGAAGGAGAGTGCCGGAGAGCGTAGCGCTCAAGTAGTGATACCTCCATTTCTTGGACCAAGTAGGGGCAGAGATCCCAATGATTGGGAAAGAAGAGTTATCAATGTATTCGGTGCCTCTGGTTTAGGAAAGGGGTTCTGAAGTGCTACGGTACGCCATTAAGGCAAGGAAGGAAATTTGAAATTTTACCCGAAATGCACTCGGTGCAAGAAGCATTATCTGAGGGAATGCCAAGCAAAGGCATGTTTCTTATGTGGGATTGTTGGGCACCTCATTAAGGATTGTCCAAGACTGAGAACAGATGAGAAAAAGGGGCGGACAACTTGACTCCAACTCAAGAGTTCACTCTGATGCAGCCAAAGTCAAAGACTGAGACTGAGACTGGGGTTGGTTTCTCAGTAGTGGCAGGTCAGCTTCCTAGTTCTAATTTTTGTATTATGTTGACTAGTTTTGGGTGCCATGTTGTTCTTTGCTTGGTTGCATCTAGAAAGGCATAGACTTGATATGCATATTACATGGTTACGTTGGGATGAGAATGTGGCACTCTATTGGTAATTTTACGAGATGAGTTAGATTATTGTGGAAAGGACTAATCAATTGAATTGATAGAGTTGGTTATGACTGACTTCGATATGAACCTAGATATGGATTGGTAGCCGAGTTTGGGGCAATGATAGATTGCAAGGAAAGAATGATAACTCTTGGGCTTGAGGGTGAGAAACCCTTGTATTTGTTGGCATTGTGCATGGACCCCGTATGTTTATGACATCTGTACTTAGAGCTAAAGACCTATTGCAGGAGGGATGCATAGGACTCTTAGTTAGTATGGAGGATACCACTTAGGTCATGCTAGTGGGACTAGGACAGATTGGATTAGTTTGTGAGTTTTTGGGTGTGTTCTAGGGGATTTTCCAGGGTTACCTTTACACAAAGGGGAGAATGGTGATTAGGTTGGTGCCAGGGACGGAACCATGTCGAGGGCATAGTATTGAGCGGCTTCAGAAAAATTGTAGGAACTAAAGGTTTAGTGTTTGAGTGAGACGGTAATCTTTAAAGAGGATCTTCGATCTGGTTATTACCATCTGAAGATCAGGGAAAAGGATAAACATAAGATTATTTTTATATCAATTATGGGCACTAGGAGTGCTGAGCTATGTCTTGTGGATTTGACTAATGCCCTAGTTGTTTTGATAGATCAAATGAATAGGGTGTTCAGAGATTATTTGAATTTGTTTGCGATCATCTTGACTGATGATATTGTGGTATACTTTCAGTTAGAGATTGGCCAAGGCAAAGGAGTGCCTCAGAGGCCAGGAGTTTCCTATGAGGGGCAGGCTACTACATGTGTTTTGGGAAAGAATTCTCGAGGATTGTTATCTCATTGAAAGAAAAGGTGATTTTCTATGCATCATGTTAGTTGAAGGATATGACCAGAACTGAAGCAGAGTTACTGGTGGGATAGTTGGCCAAAATTACGCTTGAGGTTATTCTGTTAGAGAGGTTCAAAGGAAACTAGTTGAGTGACCCACAGATGGAAAGGATTAAGGGGAATGTCTTAGCTGGGTTAGCTAAGGACTATGCAGTGTCAGCATGAGTTTATTGAGGTATAAGGATTGGATTAGTATCCCGATGGACACAGAGACTAAATGAGAGGTTCTGGATGAATCTCATACTATCCCTTATTCTCTTTGTCCAGGCACCATGAAGATGTACGAGGATGTGAAAGATTTATATTAGTGGCCTGGGATGGAGAGGGATGTAACTGAATACGTGGCAAAGTTCCTAACCTGTTAGCAGGTTAAGACAGAGTATCATAAATTAGTAAAGCCAATAGAGCCTTTGTATATTCCATAGTGGAAGGGTATCATGATGGATTTCGTGGTAGGGTTGCCCAGGGTAGTGGGCCAGTGTGATTTCAGTTCGGGTTATTATGGACTAGTATACAAAGTCAGCTCACTTTTATCAATAAGAACGAGCAATACAGTTTATCAGTATGCAGATCTCTATGTGAGAAAGATAGTACGCCTTCATGTAATTCGAGGCCTATCTTATTAGATGAGGACCCTGCTTTTAGTTCAAGGTTTTGGGAAAGGTTGCAGAAAGCGATAAGTACACAGCTAGAGTTCAGTATAGCTTACTATCTTCAAATTGATGGTAAATCAGAGAGAGTTATCCAGTTTTGGAAGGGCGCCTTATAAGATGATGTATGGTAGGAAATATATATCGCTCATTCACTAGGATGAGATGAGTGAGATGTTATATTTGGATCTTGTGGAAGTTCAGGGGATCATTGAGGCTATTGAAAAGATTAAAGCTCAGATGGTCGCTTCTCAGAGTAAATGGAAAAGTTATGTTGATCTGAAATGCAGGAACATGGAGTTCCAAATGGAAGACTGTATCTTCCCTAGAGTATCACCATGGAAAGGGGTAAGTAAATAAAGGCAAGTTGAGCCCTAGATTTGTGTGGCCATTTGAAATCCTAGAAAAGATCGGTAAGGTGGCCTATAAGTTGGCCTTATCTTTGGCACTGTCGGCCATATACAATGTATTTCATATTCCATGTTGAGGAAACATGTGTTAGAGGAGACTCATGTGTTGAGTTATGAGGATCTGGAATTAGAGGCTAAGTTATCCGGTGAAGAATATCCAATCCAGGTATGAAATAGAAAGAACAGAGTTTTGAGGAACAACAACAAAACCTTTGGTTAAGGTATGATACAGAAACAGTAAGGTCGAGGAGTGACCTGGAAACTAGAATTAGTTATGCAGGATTGATATTATGAGCTATTCAGATAAAAATTCAAGGACGAAATTTCTGTAAGGAGGGGATAGTTGTAATGTCCCAAATTTCCTAATAAGGCTTAGGGCCTTGATTAGGGAGCCAGGATGGAAAATTATGGAATTTTGTGATTATGTAATATATATATATGTGTGTGTGTGTGTGTGTGCATCATTATGTGATTATGTGAGTTATATTATAATGTGACTTGATATGCATATTTTGGTGTATTAAATATGCATGTGGGCTTATTTATGATTAATTGGGTAATTTTCGTAATTTGGCCTGTTATGTGTATATTTGGCATGTATGTGGTATGTGTGTGGTACTACATTACTATGTGGATATGTTCTAATGGGAAAGTCACAACGGGACTCATACTTGACTCGGAGTGAGCGAAGGGGTATATTGGATATTTAGCACATTACCGGGATATTGGGTAATGGGAATGATTATTTGATGATATATTGGGAGTTAGTGAGATCAGGAGGGAATTATGGGAATTTTGACTATTTTACCCCAGGGGGCGTTTTTGGGACCCCGAGCATTAGGATTTGCTTAAGCTTACTTATGCTCGAAGTAACCTGTCAGAAAGATAAAAGAATGTTCTCTCTCTCTCTCTCTCTCTCTCTCTCTCTCTCTCTCTCTCTCTCTCTCCCCCCCCCCCCCCCCGGGTTCCCTTTTTGACACTATTCGCATTTTCGAAGGAAACTCGAGTTTTAGGACTTGGATTCAAGCAAGGATCGAGTCATAACGATTCTAGGGAAGATTATAAGCTTATTAGTCTGAGGATTTAATTAGGAAACGACTCAATTAGATGTAATCCAAGCTTTAAGTTTTAAGTTTTTTGAGTTTTTAAGCCTTGATTGGATTTTTACGTTTTGAGGAGTTTTTTATTTGATTGGGACTTGGGTTTTCATGATTTTGGGAAATTAGGATGAATGTTGAATATGGAATTGATCAGAGCTTGAGTCTTTGTACATGTGCATGATCATAATTATGCTTGTGATTGTTGATGAAGCATGTTGAGTGCTCTATATTTGGATATATGTTGCATTGTGAATGCTTGAATACATTGTTTATCTCAACTACGCATTGACATATTAGTTAGAAATGACAATGGTGTTTAGTGCTGGTCGTGAAGCTCTGACTTATCAGCCATGATCGACAATGGTACTGAGCGTTGGTTGTACGGAATTCACTTATGGGTCAAGAGCGGCAATAGCACATTGACCACTGGTCGATATGATTAGATCTATTCAATAGGAGCACTATATGCTCGACCGACCTATTGGTCAAAGAAAACTAAAGCGCTTGGCTAGTCTAAGGCTAGTTACTCAGAGCAAGGGCTAAAAGGCTCAGGTGGATGGAACGTCACATGGCTTAGGGCGCAGGACCCCAGAGTGACTTAATAGTCATCTATTCAGGGCACAAAACTCCAAATTGACTTAATAGTCATCTATTAAGGGTGCAGGACCCCAGAGTGACTTAATAGTCATCTATTCAAAGTGCAGGACCCCAGATTGAGTTAACAGTCATCTTCTCAGAGCACAGGATCCCATAATCCTTTATTTGTTCTTGCCTACATGCATGAATAGGGTTATTACTTCTAGGCATGCTTATTATGATTTGGTGACATGTAATTAACTGCTTATGAGCATGTTTGAGTTTTCTTGCTGAGCCTCGGCTCATGGGTGCTATGTGGTGTAGGTAAAGGTAAAAGAAAGCTAGGCCATCCTTGAGTTGGAGAGCTTAGGTGACGATGTGTACTTATGCAGCTGCTCGACCACCATGGCCGAGGTTTAAAGAGGAACTAGGGTTAAACCTTATTATGCCGCTTAGGTCGGCTGGTTGTAAATCTTTTATTATAATTAACCTTTTAAATGTATTTTTGGGGTCTCAATGTATACAATAAACGTTTTAGTGAAACATTTGTATCCTTGACCAAAAATTTTAACCTTAAACTGTTAATCACATTTAGTTACATGATTATGGCCAAATGACTCATTTAAAAAGTTTAGCACTATTTAAAATACACAGTGTAACGGTCCGTGGGTAGTAGGGTGTTACAATGGAGATGAGGATCCTCTGTAGGCGACCCACTAAATTGACCCACTATCTGCAATGTTTGGAACATCACGGGCTTCAACTCAAATTAAGCTGCTTGAATTTCAGGCCTAACAATACCAGAATTCAGCTCATTAAACATTGGGGCAGCGTACTCCCTGATGGCCCTCTCTCTATCATCGGCCATAACAATTGCATTAGCAGCATTCAAAGCATTGGCAACTTCATTAACAACTCCAACAGCTACATTACGCATGGGTTGAGCTTTAATTTCATCAACCCCTTCACCATCTTGAGCCATAGAAAGGGTAAGTTGAGCCCGATGTTCCCTTAGCCTTCTTCGAAATGTACATTCAATCTCAAGGTCAATAGGGGCTAGCTCAAAGGCTAGATGCTCGTTCATGCAATAGAATCGATCTAGCAAAGCACAAGATCAAGCAAACAAGATTAGTACAAACTAAGAAAATCAAATTGCAAAGTAATTAATAATACACAAAATTTTAATTTCAATCCCCAGCAACAACGCCAAAAACTTGTTGTGCTATTTTTCGATCAATTATGTGCAAGTATACACAGTCACAAAACAAGTAATAAAGTGATAAATATTCGAGATCGTCTCCACAGAGATTGCAAATTAAAACTAAGTGCACAAATTAATTTCCAAACAATTACAAAAGTAACCAAATAAATTTGTTTTGATTTTGTAAACTAACACTACTTGATATCAATTAAAAATGATTAAAAATAAACTACTATGCCAATCTAAAAGTAAGATAAAATCAATTGGTTGAAATGGGCTTGAATTATTAAACCCATCTATGTCAAGTGACATGTATGTTTTGCTGCAACAAAATCTCAACAAATTGCCTAGAACTTTTCCGAATCCTATGGTATTAATTCTTTCACCTAATTTAACATATTCCTATGCCAATCAAGTTTAAGAACCCAAATTAAGCATCAATTCATAATTTTTACACAAGGTAAATAACACATTCATATGCTATTCACAAAGATAACCTAACAAGATTATTCACTTGTGTCATTCAAATCTATCCATTATGTTCAAACTGCCCAGCACAAATATAACTCAATATGTTGCCATTGGTGGCCAATCAACAACAAGAAATCATCAATAAGCACATTTGAACGAACAAATGGGTAAATTTCTAAGATAAAGTGCTAGAAATTAAGAAATAAGACATAGAATTCATTAATAAACCAAGCCTCAAAATATCTAGTTCATGGCTAAAATAAGAAACACAAATAAAAAATTAAATCCATCCATGGGAGTTCAAACACCAAATACTAAAAGAAAATAGGAAAGAAATAACAAGGGAGAAGAAATAGCCCAAAAATGATGATGGAATCAACCTTTTTCCTCTTCTTCCTTCTTCTTTTTCCTTCTTTGTACTGCTGATCTCTCTTGCACTTGGTGTTTCTCCCTCTAAAAAGATGGCTGAATTGGGTAATGGAGGTTGTCCTTTCTTTTTCTTCAGCTAGGGTACAAAACCTTCTTTCCTCGTGTGCCAAAAATGCCCTCCAAGCCTCCCACGTGAGACATTATTCTTCTAGAATTTTCTCCTCTAAAAAGCATCCAAAAACTCTGGGTTTTGCCACCTCACCACCCTTTGACAAGTCAATTAATGACATGTCGCATGTCTCTCCCTTATATGTTGAATTCTCCTCTTTGAATTCTATTGAAAATGCTCCAACAAAACCTGATATTTCAGCATAAAATAAATAATTAAGAGCCATTTCAATTTTCATTGTTTTCTTTGGAAAAATTCATGCATAAACTCCTTATTTGCTACTTTCAGCTAGGGCTGGCAATTTTCGATACGACACGATGACACGACTCGAAAACGACACGAAATAAATGGCTTTGGGTGACACATTTAATTTTCGTGTCATAATCGTGTCGACACGTTTAACATGTTTATTAAACGTGTCATTCTCGGGTCAACACGCTTAACCCGAAAATGACACGCTTAAGACACGTTTAAGATGATATAAACATTTAATTTATTTATATTATGTTAATCGTGTCAATTTCGTGTCGTGTCAATTTTGTGTCGTTTCATTACACGTTTAATTGTGTATTAATCGTGTCAGTTTTAGATTTGTATCAAATGACAAATTTATTAAACTTGTTATCGTGACGTGTCGTGTGACCTACTAAGATAATCGTGTCGTGTAAGGGTTTGGATTTCTGACACGAATAATAATCGTGTCGTGTATGGGTTTACTCTAATCGTGTCATGTCATAATCATGTCGACACGATTATGACACGATAACACGAATTGCCACCCCTACTTTCAGCTCTAAAACACAAAAAAGACACAAGAACACAAAAATGAAAGAAAAGAACTAGAAAATAACAAAAAACACTCAACCTAATTATATATTAATAAGCTTAAAAGTATGAAAAATAACTCTTTATTCAAGAGTTTTCACTCCCTGATGGGCTCGAGGAGCACGGCGAGTTGGCATTGCATGGGGAAGGCATAAAAAGGTGTCAGGTGGAAAATTCCTCTTTTCCAAGAGTGATTCCACATTTTCTTGAAAACTTTCTTTGTCAGTTGCATGGATGGGGAGGCATGTCCTGCGCGGTCGCCACTTATGCCAGAGGTAGGTAGGCATGCATGTCAGTGTTTCCCATCATCCTAGGGCTGACAAGTGGGGAAATTCCCAATGGAGGGTGCATTCACTGCTAAGAGATATGCATCCCACTCGAAGGCAGATCTTGGGTTCCTTTTTAAGCACAGAAACTTTCGGATCCTTGGCGAAGCCCTTAGGTTGGCACTCCTCGCGGGGGTCGAGATTGGTTGTACGCTTAGCCTCTCGCTAAGGCACTTAACTTGACATGTGTCGAGTGAGCCACATGCCTTTATGGCAACCGCACGTGCTTAGGCCACTCAAAAGTACGGATAATATTAACCAAAATAAAATTTCACTCCCCTAACTTGTATGTTTTCAACTCACTAAAGTATACACATTTCTAATCAAAGGACATAGATGAATGAAACTCTTCTTTACTCTATAGGGTGAGACATATGGGGCCCACAAATCCCTGGCCCCAAAAGCAAGTCAGGAAAAGTAAGAAGATAAAGAAACTGTGATAATATAATAGATGGGTAATCTTGTCATTCCATAAAGAAAATGGCATGACTATGAACAAAATAAAGAATAAGAAATGGGACCCACCACAAACGTTTTCGCTGCCATACATAGTTTGTTTAAAATAAAGCAAACTTTGTAAAAATATTTCACTATTTAGTTCCTATAGTATTATATATTTTCATTCATCCCCCTATAATTAGATAGTATAAATATCATTGAAAAATTTACACTTGGATTTAAAAATCAAATTTTAATTACAACAAGATTGTTCCCTCTTTTTCCATGCTGGTCTAGTAAATTCCTCACATTTTGTCATATTTAGCACATATTTTGTTAGATGAATTATTTTTAAATTGAAGGTATACAAAGAGAAATATTTTCAAATTGAGTAGGAATTACATTTAAACTTGAGGTATTATTTTTAAATTGGGAAATTATTTTTATAGAAAAAAAATATGAAGTTATATTTATAAATAAAACCTATTTAAAGTATACTAGTGTAAAGATTCCAATATAATATGTATTGAATATAATTAATGTATATTACTAATTTATTTTTAATTTAAATATTTTTCATCTTTCTTATCAAATATTCTTTGTAATTTTTTTTGTGAACATTACTTGTTACAATCATATATATTACAATATGTTGACTCGTTTTTTCATTATACTCATCAAACACCCAAAGAATAATTAAGAAAAGATTTGCGAGAGCTAAATCAAGTGTTTAAGATATAAATAATGTTATGAAACTATAGATGGAAAGGAAATTTTATAGTGGCTCAACCCAAAAAAGATGACCTACATCCACTTAGCCATTGTTATTGATCTTTGAAGATATTGATCACATTTATGGTTATTCATTAGCTCTCTCGAATCTTGAGAGCCTTTGGCACTAATGGGCAATTGTGTTATTTGGTTGTACTTTCCTCCTCTCCCTTTTCCAGATCCCTCATCTTTTATTTATAGTGAAGATTAGAGTTACAATTGGGTTATGGGCCAGAGCTATTGAGCTTGGCTCGGGCATAATGAGTATAAGGGTGTAACTAGATCAATGGGGTCGTCGAATTCGGTTGTGCTGTAGCTAGGCCTTCTACGACAACTTCCTAAAATTAGGGCTAGTAATCAGCTTCGCGTCGATGAAGAGTTATGAGCGATGTCCTTTGGCTTTAAGGATTTGGCAACCATAAACCTTGATGAAGCCATTGACTGAGCCCTTGTAAAAGGCTCTAGCGACCATCATAGGCCCCTTCATCGACTGAAAATAGAGCATGGGAAGGCCTCGTCAATCATAGCAGGATCTTGGGTGATGCTTAGCGACGATGAAAAGAGCTTAAGAGGCCTTCAATGACCATAATGCTCATTATAACTAGCAATTACAGCCTTAGGGAAGGCTCCATCAACCATCACATTCTCCCAGGGACCAACTACCATGATTTGAGCTTTGGAAGGGTGATGAAAAGTGCAACCTGCGACTAGGGCTTCATCATTGTACTTGGGCGACCATGCATGGGAAACTAGGTCTTGGAACTGATGTCCAACGACTAGTCCCACTAACAGGCGACTAGGAAAAAGTACAGGCGACCACAACTTGGGACCGTCGACCATACCTTGGAACATGTGACAATGACTTGAGACCAACGATCACATTGATAAAAACTTCCGACTAGAGACTGCTGTTGGGGTTTTATGCCTTAATCAAAACTCAATTTCTTTGTAATTTCATTTATTATCAATAAAAGAATAGAAATCATTTTTTGACTTGGTCAATCACCTTGCTCACATGTTTTATTTTCATGATTATTTGTATAATATAAACTTCTATTAAATCCCGAGCATATAGCTATTCGTATTTACAGTGACGTAATCACAGCGGAAAAAAAATGATTATATGTTCAAAATAAGTTAGTCCTCAGATTAGTCAGTACACGAGATTTACACTGACTTACCAATCTACGATATGATCTACTTACATATTGTAGTGTTATGTTCTTTCCAGAACATTAGCAAAGTAGATAAGATCGGATGTATTTGTTACATCGGACTGGATCGATATTGACAATAGATAGGATAAGTAAACATACATTTATTATCTATTCTAGTCATATCGTATAGTTGACCATAGGTCAATTCAATCTCAATTCTGAGTGGTTAGTGTTCTAACTGATTGTATTATTTGAGTTCTTTGACTTGTTCGTTACCAGCTTACCCTACAGACTAGGCCATACTTACATCTTGGGAACTCGGTACTATAATTGAATGGGAGTGTTAATCATAGATATGAACATCGATAGCTTCTAATGAAGAAGTGAAACGATGGTTTCATTTTAGTTTTGTTCAAGGTGCTAAATGATAGAGATCTCATTTCAGTAATTAATATTAGTTTACTAAAATATCATTTACAAGGAACTAAGTGTTTTAAGGATAAAACACAATGAGGGGTAAAACGATATTTTAGTCCCATCTCATTGTAGACCGTCTATAGAGGATTGAGTGACAATTATGGTTGTAACAATGGATCATTAATAATGTATATATATTTGTTATAGAGTGTTCTATGAATTCAAGAGTGCAATTCTGAGTCTTTAGTGGAGTCATGAGGAATTGATAAGTTAGTAAATTTATTTGTTAAATTTATGATAACTTATTTGAGCTTGATTTCATAGGAACATGGTTCCCACTTTACCTTGAATAAAATCATCTAGATAGTCTCAATTAAATGATTTAATTATCAATTATAATTATCAAAGTTGATCAAGTCAATTTTGGATAATTTCACATAATTATGTAATTTAGAGAAGATAAGAGAAATTATGGCGAATTTATTAATTAAGATAAATTGGTGTCTAAATTAATAAATAAGATTAAATCAAGGTTCAAATTATAAATAATTAATTTGATACAGGATTTAAATAATTATTTAATTAATTAAATCAATAGAAAATAATACAGGCCTTGATTTTAAGTCTAATTGGCTTATAATTAAATGGGAAATTTCATGGGCCTAAAACCCATGATAATTTCGACCTAATGGCTGATATTACCTATTATTTTAATGATTTTTTAATTAAATAATGACCTGATTGAGCCAATTATCCGCCTGACACAGGATCCCGCCTGACACGCCCGTCAGGTCAAAGCCGCACACATCCCAGCACGCCTAAGGGTACCTTTTCGCCTACTGTTCCGCTGACAACTTGGAAAAGACGGCTGACTTTGTGTGTTCCCCATACTTTCACGTAAATATACCCACATAGAGTCTTGTAGCCATGCTACTACAGTAATTGTATCCCTATTTATGGCTGGTGTAATTAAGACTCATGTACGTAGAGAAAAACCCTAATCCGAAACCCTAGCTATAAAGACCCCTTCATTTTACAAGAAGAGGGACGACCAACAAATCACATAGCAAAAACTCTACTAAAATCTCTCTAGCTTCATCTTCTTCAAGAGAACCCGAGAGAAACACTGTGAGTGTGTGAAGTTCTTGTGCACCAGCCATCTTACTGTAACCTTTTCCAAGTATAATAACATCGACTCGTGGACTAGGGCTTGTTAACGCCTGAACCACGTAAAAACACTGTTTGTTTAGTTACATTTTAGCATTTCTACACTTCTTATCTTTTTATTATTCTGTTTGTATTCGTTTCCGAAAAACTCGGTAAACATTTTGGTGCTTTCATTGAGAGCTGTAGGAAGTTGTTAGTCAGCTCTTTTTCTGTGTACGTTTTTTGTATTCACTTCGTGCTAAAGAGATGGTGACTACGAGAAAATCCGCTGTTGACAAAAATGCTACGGTCAACCCCGATACCGTGATGGAAGATGCGGTACAAAATGAACCCTTGGACTACCAAGGTGAAGGCCCGACATCCCGCCAGGATCGGGTCAGTACTGAAGATACGACATACTTAGAAGACGAAGAAGAGTATGTCCAAGACGGTTATTACAAGGACGGCTGCTACTATGAGAAGGACCCAGAACTGGTCCAAGTAGCCGAAGAACTGGAGGTCACCAAAGCCAAGCTTGCTGAGCAGGAGCGCCTCTCCGAAAAAATGCAGCGCATGATGGAGCGCCTCCAAAGCAAGTTCGGAGACCTAGGCGACTCGGACGAGGACGCCTCTGTTTTAGGTGGTGCTGATGCCGCTATGCCGGATCCAGCCGCTGCTGGACCATCCAAAGCCGCCCCTAACAAGGGCAAAGAAAAAGTTGGAGAGCCTGTACGCACTGACGCCCCTGCACCTCCTAAAGGCATGAATCACAAGGCCGACTGCCCCCCCCCCCCCCCCCGCGCGCAGAAGGTCTCTCGCGCTCCTAAGCCCAGACGTCCTTCAGCCCCAAGGGGGCACTCCGTGCCTAAAGGGCCCGGTGCTAAGGCACCCAGGCCTAGGGGAAGGAACAACCGCCCCAGTGATTCCGTCAATCAGGACGGTCGGGCTGCGAACTCGCACTCCGAAGATAGCTGGTCCACGGTGGACCTAAGAAGAAGGTTGGAGGCCAAGTATGAAAAGGCCAAAGGAGAAAAGGCCCGGCCTCGCGGAGATGACCTCCGAAATCATATTAATGACAAGCTCCGGGGACGTGACCTCCCGGAGAGTGATACGAAGAGGCTCGAGGAACAGATTGCTGCCTTGACCAAGCTGGTCCGGAAGCAAAGTGGGGCCCTGTCAGACTCTGAGGAGGAAGACCCGGAACCATGTATTCGGAGGATCGCGGAAACGTCCCTCCCGGATAACTTCAAAATGCCCCACATAGAATTATATGATGGGAGGACAGACCCACGTACCCACCTAGCTAAATACAACAAAATGATGCAAGTGGCGCGTGTCAGTGAGGACGCCAAATGCATGTGCTTCTCACTCACCCTTACCAAGTCCGCGGAGGACTGGTGGAAAAGATTAGCTCCCGGATCAATCCACAGTTGGAAGGAGCTACAGTCCGCATTCAGGAGGCAGTTTATTGCTGCCCGCGACCACGACATGGAGGTTGGTTCCTTAACCAACATCAAGCAGCAACCCACTGAGAACCTCAAAGCTTTCATTCAGAGAATGATGGAAGCTGCTGCAAAGACCAAGGTCAGCGATGACATGAAGCTGATCGCCCTTCAATCGGGCCTTACTGTCGGCTCCCTGCTATGGGGGGAAATGCAGAGGAGACGGGCAGAAACGCTGTCCGAATTCATGTCAAAAGCTCAGGGAATCATCAACCTTGAGGATGCCTACCAGCAGGCCTTTGGAGTTCCCCCGGCTCCAACGCCTTCCGTGACTGCGCCGAGCTTTGCTTCGCAAGCTCCCGCACCAGCCCTCACGCTTCCAGGAGCCCAATTCACTCCTAGTGTGTATGGGCCTTCCGCGTCTGCTCAGACGCCGAGTCAAACCCATTTCTCTGGGTACGGAGCTGTACAAACCGGATGTAGTATCGCTCCTGGCATGCCGCAGCCGCAAGTGGAAGCCCCAGAACGAAATTTGAGCCAATCGCGGAGCAAACGAAGCGGAAGAAACTCCAACCGGGGAGACCATTCAAAGAAGCCCTGGAAGGACTATGAGCCCAAGTTCACGGAATATACCAGTTTGATAGACTCGCGAGAGAATGTCTATCGGGCGACCTGTAATATGGTCAACTACAGGAAGCCCCCGAAAGTGTCTCACGGAGGAAGGCATCCGCGAGACTCCAATAAAAGGTGTGAGTTCCACGGAGACGTGGGGCACACCACGAACGAGTGCCTTCAGCTGAAGGATGAGATCGAGTCCCTGGAAAGAGCGGGACACCTCGGTCAGTGGGTGAGGATACCCATTATCTATCCCGGACAGGGGGTAGTTCACGGAGCTGCATATTCCCCGGGACAGAGGGGGACCGCTAGCGCTCCTGGAGCCGGTCACCCCCAAGCTCCCGGGTCTCAGTTCCCAGCGCTTCCTGCTCCAGCCGCTCCAGCACCCATTGCCTTGTTGGCTCCAGGGCCTGGCAACCCATATCCGCCCAGCCTTGCTCCGCCACCCGTTGACGGACACGTGGCCACAATTTCCGGAGGACCGCACCTTGCCGGAAGCACCCGCAACTCCCAGAAGAGGTACTTGAGGGAGTTAGAACACACCGGGGAGATGTGCGCCTTGGTTCAATCACCTGCTCAACGTCCCCGAATGATGGATCTTACCATCACCTTCACGGAGGACGATGCTCGACATGTGCACTTCCCCCACAACGATCCCCTCGTGGTGGAAGCCCAGATTGCCAATAAGAAGGTCTCACGGATCTTGGTCGATAACGGAAGCTCCGTAAACATCCTCTTCAAAGCGGCCTTCCACACGATCGGATTGACCGAGAATGACCTGGCCCCATGCCCCATCCAGCTGCAAGGGTTCAATGGGGACGCACTCATGCCATTAGGCAAAATTCAACTTCCAGTCACCCTCAGAGGAGAAAGCGACGCTTGCGCCTTCAAGCATAGCACATTCGTGGTGGTCGACTGCCCCACGGCGTATAATGCCATCTTAGGCCGACCGGTCCTAATCGATTGTGGGGCCATAACCTCGATACGCCACTTATGTTTGAAGTTTCCATGCGACGATGGGCGTATTGGCACCCTCCGAGGAGACCAACGAAGTGCACGGAGCTGTTATAACGTCTCCGTCCGATCCGTCTACACGGTCCAGGAGACGATTGCTGCCATTCCTTTGGCGGAAGAATTTCCAGAAACTGAAGGTGCTCAGGAGGCATACTTTGACGAACTCGACCCAAGAGTGGGAATCGAGAAAGCAATAGAGCCGATGGAGGAAGTCGAAGAGGTGATCCTCAACCCGGGAGAACCCACCAAAGTCATTCAGGTGGGGAAAAACCTGCCGTCGGCCATTCGAGATAAGATCGTGGCCACTGTGAAGGATAATCAGGATATCCTGGCATGGTGCCACGCTGATATGACGGGGATTAATCCCAATGTTGCGTGCCACGCACTCAACATAGACCCATCTGCAACTCCGATTCGCCAAAAGAGGAGGCCGTTAGACCCAGTGAGGGCCGAAGCCGTCAAAGCTGAAGTGGACAAGTTGATGTCCATAGGCTTTCTCCAGGAGTCGCACTATCCCGTGTGGTTGGCCAACCCAGTTCTGGTCCCGAAACCCGATGGGTCCTGGAGAATGTGCATTGACTTCACGGACCTAAACAAGGCCTGCCCGAAAGATTGTTTCCCTCTTCCGCGAATCGATCAGATGGTAGACACTACTTCCGGGTACGAACTCTTATCCTTCATGGATGCGTACTCCGGATACAACCAGATCAAGATGCATGTCGCGGACCAGGAACACACCAGCTTCCTCACGGACAAGGGTGTCTACTGTTGCGTGGTCATGCCTTTCGGTTTGAAGAATGCTGGGGCGACGTACCAGCGTCTAGTAAACAGAATGTTCAAAGACCAACTAGGGAGGAACATGGAGGTGTACGTGGACGACATGTTGGTAAAGTCCAAGACCTCCGGGGACCACAGTGACGACCTTGAGGAAGCTTTCGCCGTGATCCGAAAGTACGGGATGAAACTGAATCCAAAGAAATGTACTTTCGGGGTCTCGTCTGGGAAGTTCCTCGGTTTCATTGTCAGCTCCCGCGGAGTAGAAGCCAACCCTGAGAAAATAAAGGCGTTCATAGATATGCCTTCCCCCCGGAAGCATAAGGATGTCCAGAGCGTTACCGGAAGGATAGCTGCTCTCAGCCGCTTCGTATCCAAGGCCACTGACAAGTGTATCCCCTTCTTCAATGTGTTGCGAGGAAACAAGAAGTTCGAGTGGACCCCCGAATGCGAAGCAGCCTTCCAACACCTCAAAGAACATTTAACCCGAGCTCCCATTCTGTCCAAACCTGTCGAAGGAGAGGAGTTGTTCTTATACTTAGCTGTGACTGAGCACGCAGTGAGTGCCGCTCTCGTCCGGGAAGATGGCCATATCCAGCTCCCTGTGTATTACGTAAGCAAGAGGTTATTGGACGCCGAGTCCAGATATTCAATGATCGAGAAACTCTCCCTCTGCTTGCTAATTGCTTCACGGAAGCTGAGGCCATATTTCCAGGCGCACACCATCAAAGTACTCACCAACCACCCTCTCCGACAAGTCTTGCAGAAGCCCGAGTCTTCTGGCAGATTGCTTAAGTGGGCCATGGAACTGAGCCAGTTCGACGTCCACTACCAACCACGTGTTTCCATAAAAGTTCAAGCTCTCGCGGACTTTATTGTGGAATGCTCGGGAATGAATGACCTCCCGGAAGATCCTGTCCCGGAACTTCCCACCTGGAAGGTCTATGTAGACGGAGCCTCAAACGAAAAAGGAGCTGGAGCAGGGGTCATCCTAATATCTCCCCAAGGGCATCAGCTCCAGAGCGCCATCCGTTTCGCGTTCCCACCATCCAACAACGAGGCAGAACACGAAGCCATGTTAGCTGGATTACGACTGGCCAGAGAAGTCGGAGCCCAAAAAATCGAAGTATACAGCGACTCCCTACTTGTGGTAAACCAAATATCCGGGGAATACCAGACGAAAGGCGAAAGAATGGCTGCCTACGTGTCTCTCTCCCGCGACCTACTGCAGCATTTCAAAGGCTACCAAATCCGCCAGGTCCCCCGGGACCAGAACTCACTCGCGGACACGCTGGCCAAGCTTGCAACGGACCCGGAGATTGAACAGTATGGCCTAGTCCCCATCGGGCACTTAGAAGCCCCCAGTACTGAGACACGAAGGATAAACGCCATCATCGACCATTCCCACTCCTGGATAGGACCCATCCTCAGATTTCTCACCACCGGAGAGCTCCCCACTGATAAAGCTGACGCAAGGAAGCTCCAATATCAAGCTCCCCGATACGTGGTTATGGATGGAAAGCTTTACCGCAGGGGGTTGTCCATACCCTTCCTTAGGTGTGTTTCCGGAGCCGAAGTCAGCACCATCATCCATGAGGTTCACGGAGGCTTCTGTGGCGATCATACCTCCGGGCTGAGCCTCTCCAAAAAGATCCTTCGACAAGGATACTTCTGGCCCACCATGAAGAAGGATTATGTGGATTATGTCAGGAAATGTGAGCAGTGCCAGAGGTATGCCAAGGTTCCGCGAGCGCCGCCTACAGAAATTACCCTAATGACCAGCCCCTGGCCGTTCGCCGTTTGGGGCATTGACCTAGTAGGTTCCCTCCCAACTGGAAAGGGTGGAGTGAAGTACGCCATAGTCGCGGTAGACTACTTCACCAAATGGGCTGAAGCTGAACCTATGAACATGGTCACATCTAAAAAAGCACTGGACTTTGTCATCAGGAATATAGTGTGTCGTTTTGGGCTTCCACGAAAAATTGTGTCCGACAACGGAAAGCAATTTGATAGTGAACACTTCACGAACTTTTGTGCTTCGCATGGAATTATCAAAAGCTTTTCCGCAGTCGCCAGACCCCAGGCTAATGGGCAAGTGGAAGCTGTAAACAAAATATTAAAGACCACGTTGAAGAAAAAACTCCAAGCCTGCAAGGCTCACTGGCTGGAAGAACTTCCGCGAGTACTTTGGGCCTATCGCACAACAGAGAGAACTTCGACGGGGCACACGCCTTATTCCATGACCTTCGGTTGCGAGGCCGTCATCCCAGTAGAAACTATGATCCCCTCTCACAGGCAAGATACCTACGATCCTACCCGGAACCATGCCCTTCTCTAGGAGTCCTTGGACATGATCGAAGAGCTCCGGGAGCAGTCGCAGGTCCAACTAAAAATGTACCAAGGCAAGATAGGCCGACACTTTAACACGAGAGTCAAGAGCCGTACATTCGAAGTTGGGGATCTTGTCCTACGGAGAGTATTTCCTGCTACGCAGGATCCGGGAGTAGGAGTCCTCGGACCCAACTGGGAAGGCCCCTACGAAGTCTAAGAAAAAGTGGGCCATGGGACGTATCACTTAAAGAGACTCGACGGATCTAAAGTCCCGCGCGCCTGGAACGCGGAGCACCTCCGCCGTTACTACCAGTAGGCCCCGGACCATCCAGTCGGAAGTCCTTTGTGAAATTAGCAAAAGTGAAAAATGTGGAAATAATCCTCCCTGTTGTAAAACTCACGCCTAGCAGGCTAATTTAATGAAACACGGAGAGATTCACTCCGCTTTTACTGCACTTTTTATCCCTGTGTTCAAAGCTGCGTTTTAACAAGTGACCACGCGGTCCGGAGACGTCCGGACCCCACGCTCACTTGGGGGGTATACATGGCTAAGGCATAGCCATACGCCCCTTGAACAAAACGTACACAGAACACCACTTATGTGCTAGCATTGTGTTTGAAATTTTTAAATTGTTTGAAATGTTTAAATTGTTAAGCTTAGGTTTATTTGTTGCCATGAACATGCTTGCATTACGTGTCATATGTGCATTATGTGCTTATGTGAAAATTGCCATGGAAATGCCTGCCATTATGTATCATGAAAATTATCTCCTGTGTAGCCCAGCGATGGACGGGACTAGGGGTTGAGGCACGTTCATAGAGCTACGCCAAAACACCCCCAACTCCCTGACAAGTCCTTTGCAGAATACTCCGCGATCGCTGTAGAGCTTTGCTTCGCAAGCTCCAGCTCCGGGTCTCGGAAGGAGAAAGATGGCAAGATCCGCGAGCGCTGTAGAGCTTTGCTTCGCAAGCTCCAGCTCCGGGTCCCGCAAGGCGAAAGATGGCAAGATCCGCGAGCGCTGTAGAGCTTTGCTTCGCAAGCTCCAGCTCCGGGTCCCGCAAGGCGAAAGATGGCAAGATCCGTGATCGCTGTAAAGCTCTGCTTCGCAAGCTCCAGCTCCAGGTCCCGCAAGGCGAAAGATGGCAAGATCCGCGACCGTTGTAAGCCTTGCTTCGCAGGCTCCAACTCCGGATCTCACAAAATAATGCATGGCGAGCTCCTTGGCCATTGCAAGTTTCAGCTCCAGAAGCAGACATGGTCGATCCCCCACTCAAAGCCGGCCTTGCTTCGCAAAGCCCCTGCTCCGGGATCACACCTGGTGGGCATGGCGATTTCCCCGGCAGCAATGAGCCTTGCCTCGCAGGGCTCCATGCCAGGTCCCTGAAGTCAGCCACCATGAGGTTCGCAACAACAGTTAGTTTTGCTTCGCAAAGATCTAACCTTAAGTCTAGCGATGCTCACCAAAAGAAATCCCGTTCCAAACCATGGAACGGCTCACCTTAGCAATCCCAGCGAACAGTATAACTACAAGTCCCGGGATTGGCTATTTGCCTTAGGAAAGCTAAAATATGGTGAAAGGAGCCTGGCCGTTGGAACCAGGAAACCTTCGTAACCTAGAAACTACGTGGGAAAAGACATCATCCGTTAAAGCTTCAGGTGGGAAGTGCATAGGTTTTGGCCGTTGGAACCAAAACCTCATACGCCCCTACAACAGTTTCTACCGTATAAATGTCTACCCTAAGCGCAAAGATAAATAAAGAACTCGGCAGAAAAGAAAGGAGAATGCTATAATTATGGCAAATATGTCCGCAATGAAAAACTCAAAATGAAAAATAATTAAAGATAAAACCCCTTCAAGCATTGGGGGTAACTACAGCTTCCACGACCGCAGCTTCGGGGGCATCGGTTTCAACTGAGGTTGGCGGAGTCGGCTCATTGGAAGGTGGAACTTTGTCATGAGAAGGTTCAGAGGTCCCCGCCTCTCCGGGATCTCCCACCTTAGGAGCTCCAGCGCGTTCGTCAATGTTGTAAGTTTGGACGTACGCCTCTGGGCCTTGATCCCACACGAGTAGCTTCTCCCTCATGGCTTCTGCATCATCTCCCAGATAGCCTAATACCTCCGGGTTCACTTTCCAGAGTTGATGCATGAGCACCACATGCGATATATTAATCGTCCTGTTCAGTATCACCTCAGCATCCTCCTTCTCCTTCAAGCGCTCCGCCTCGGAGGTTGCCAGCTGTGCCTCCGCGACAGTTAGTTGAGCCCTCAATTTTTCCATTTCGGCCTTGGAGGCATCACGCTCCCCCTTAAGAGAATCAATCTCCTTGCGCTGCTCCCTATTTTGGCTCAGCACGGATTGCTTCTCGGTCACATGCCCCCTGGCAGTGAATTGTAAAGCCCCGATCTCTTTATCCTTCTCGGCGAGCCCCAACTGCAGCATAGACACGAGATCCCTGCTCCTCTTATGGAGTTGCTCCTCCTCGTGCAGCTTACTCTGAAGAGTGGAATATTCCTCTTGCTGCTTAAGGAGGAGATCATTTTTTGATTGCAAGCGAGCTTCCAGGGTATCCTTCTCCACCTTGGCTTGGGACAGCTCTTCCCGGAGCTTGGAGTTTTCGGCCTTCATCCCATCCGACCGCTGTCTAAACTCATTCTCTGCCTTGGCCCGGTACTCTTGATATTTGGCAAGATATTTCTTGTCCGCCTCTTCCTCAGCCGTGCGCCGGGCCTGATCAATCTTCTCCGAAGCCTCCAAGGCCTGTTGGGTCAGTTTCTGCTTCTCCGCCTCCAAGGCCTGGCGAGCCAGCTGGCTCTCCTCCAGTTGAACCAGAACTGCACCAACCTCCCGGAACGAGCGTTCCGCGATCATAGAGGCCTGCAAGGAAAGACAACAGAATGAGCTAAAGCCGGACCAAAAGACAGATGATCCCAAAAAATAACAACTGACGGCTTACCCCGGACAGTTACTGCTTCACAGCGTGTGTCAGCAACAGCGGATCCTTACTGCTACTGATGGCCCATTTCTCAGAATTGAGTTCGCATAAGCTCAGGGCCATGTCCTCCATCATCTCAGCTCCGAACGGCGCCAATGCACGTCCGAGCCTAGGCACCAGCCTCTTCTCCAAGGCTGGACCATCCAAAATCGCTCCGGCCGGGTGAAGGGATCTCACCCCCTCGGCCAGCTCAGCTCTCTTCACGGCAGACAAGTTATCTGCCCTTCCCTGAGTAGCAGCCTTCTCCGCCTCTAACCGCCTCTTCAAAAAACTATCGGCCCGTCTTACACCCTCTAGGAGGGCAGGGGGGAAACTGGTTGGCTTCTGCGGGAAGTGGAACTTCAGGCCAGGCAGAGGAAGGTTGGTTGTCTGAGAAGAAGGAGACCCCAGAAGGGTGGACCCCCTTTGGGCTGGGGGAGGAGGCAGACGGGGTATTAAGGCCCCGGTCTGTTGCTTTTGCTGCTGCGGCAGCAGAAGTAATTGCCCTTGTTGCTGCTGCTGGTTTGGATGTTGTTGTTGCTGCTACTGTGACATTGGTGATTGTCTATGTTGTTCTTGTTGCTGCTGTTGTTGTAGTTGTGGTTGCTGTCGTTGCTGTTGTTGTTGCCTTCGACCAGGAGAAGAGTGTCTAAGGCGTTTCTTCTTAGCGCCCTCGGCATCTTCTCCGGGACGCTTGCTCACCCCAGTTGTCTTCACGGGGAACACAAGCCCTTCCCCGTCGCTGCTGCTACTCGAGACCATCATAGTCTCAGAAGGCCCGTCAGCAGAAGACTTCTCTACCCTCGGAGACGCTTGCGCCTCGCCACTTGTCTTCTTGGGGGATGCAGCTTTACCTCCCCTACCAGCCTTGGTCTTCCGTCCTTTCCCCGTGGACGGGTCTTGGCTGGTGGCAGCCTTCTTAATGAGCAAAGTAACCCTCCCCAACATCTTGGCTTCTGGATACTCTGCAAGAAACGTACAAAGTAAGGTTAACGAACCAACAAGCAATGAGAAAGAAGATAAGCGGAAGACAAGACGATCAACAACATAAAAGCACAAGCAAGCCCGCCAGCAGGGAACAAGAAACAAGAAAAAGAAAAGTTTGAAAGGGACGACCATGCACGAGAAACGTGGATGGCCTTCCCCGAGCAAAACAAAACACCGCTTCCTGCTCCAGGAAGCTCCCGTACTCCTTGAAGTCCGGGAATGACATGCTGAGGGAAGAAGGGTCAACCATGATGACACCTTCTGGCAGACTACCGTCACTCAGACACCCGAGGAGCTCATCTGCCCTATCGCATTATCTGTCGAAGGGTATCCTACGCGGATCTAGCCTAAGGAAACGGGGATCAAACCCCATCTGAGAGGTCCGGGAAACCTCAGACAGGCTGGGGGTATGGATCAATCGAAAACTAGTCTTACCTCTCCCGGAGGTACTAGCCCCCGGAGCCCCTTCGTTAGGGTAAGCCGCGGCGTGGCGAGCCTCAATCTCCTCTTCCTCCGGCTGGGGGTCGGGGAACCTCTCCGCCCAACTAGGAGATAAAGTATTTTCGTCCCGGGCTGCTTGGGTGATCACCTTGGACAGCTCCAGGGCAATCTGCTCCCGGATGTCAGCTGACACCTGACTTTGCCCCCTGCCACTCACTGGCTCGATGTTTTGGAAAGAGGCGAGTAGCCCATACTCCCTCAACGATTCGGAGGTCACAAGTCCCTCCACTTTCAACTCTTCCTCAGAAAGCCCTTCGTAGAACTTGGACCTCCTTATCATCTCCGCGCAGCGAGGTGTCCGCGGAACGACTTCTGCAAAATTCAAATACGAGCGTTAGAGATCCTACCAAAAGGCAAATCAAACGCAAAGAAACAAAGTTGAAAAGGAGAGGAAGGAACACTTACCAGGGATTTTGAAGTCCAAAGATAGGGCTGGCACCCTCTTCAGCGGAAAGCCAGTCGTCAGGAACCAGTATTCCCGGAGGTCTGGAACCCTCGCGGTATGACAGGTGGGGCACATCACGTCCGGGTGCCTTTCCAGCCTGTAAAACCCCACCTTGTCTGAATGACCCCTCATAGGCTGAGACTTCAACCCGTAGAAGTACCGCACCTCCTCCGGGGTAGGAGCTTCCAGTTTCCGGGACTTGCAAAAGATGAACCACCCTGCTAGGAGCTTGTAGCTGGGAGGAATCAACTGGAAGGGGGCAATCCCCGCCTTCACACAGAAATTGGCAAAGTAGCTCCTTAGGGGCAAGTGCGCCCCACACACTATGTGTGCCCAGCTCCAGGCACCGAAGCCCTCATGACTCTGGCTAGCCGATTCGCCCAGCACCGACAGACGATGCCACATCAGACCTGGGATGTTCTTCAGGCCTGCCTCGGAGGAATACAGCTCCAGCATGCCATAATTCCTGAAAAGGTTCGGCTTTTGGTCCATCTCTCAGATGGAACTATTGGAAGTCGGTGGACTAGCCACGACCACTTTTGCCATTCCTTTCCCCTTTGCACCAGCGACAGGGGAACCCTTCTCCTGGGCAGAATCAGCCTCCCCCACAGCAAGGAGTTGTTCCTTTGAGATGTTCGTCACTGGACAAAAGAAAGAAAGAAGAAAACACTCTAAGCAGTCAGCACCCTTGTCATACCCTAGTGGTATCAAAGGCGTCGGGGAGACCCTCCCCGAAAACTGCTTGGAGAGGCTCCCACCGAGCTTACCGAGGGATTGGCACCATGCCACCCGAAGGGCAGCAAGGAACCAGACTCCGACTCCGAGCCTAAGCCCACCAAAAGAAGTGTTTTTCCAGAGAAAAACACCCTAAAGGCGTTCATGCTTATGCCCTAAAACAGCAAAATAAGGAACGACTTTCCGAACGCAGATCACCAAAGCATGCAAAAAAGGCTACTTATCGACTCACATCAATCACATGCCTACCAAAGCCCTATTCACGCATGCACATAAGCGATAATGGTAGAAACCTCTACTCTAACAACTACCAACAACCTAAGGTTTGGGAGGAAAGAGCAAAGTAGAAATACTTACTGATATTCGGGTAGTTGGAGGTTGAAGGAGTAACTGGATCACTGCACAGCACGATCGCGAGAAGTAAAAGCTGCAAAGACGAACGGCGATTCAAACCAGGAACTTCGGCGAATAAACCCACTGCCAAATCAAAAGAAAAGTTTCCAGATACTTACCAAAAGAAATGGCAAGTTTGGGGGAACGGAAGCTGGGAAGCCTGAGAGTTCGAAGGTTTGGAAATCTGAAAATCCTAAAGATAGAGAATTTGAAAGCGTAAAGAGGAAGAAAGGTCCTTTCCCTCGTTTTTATAGCAGGGAAGAAGTCGTTTCGAATTCCTCAAATGGACGGTCCCGATCTTCCCATTCCGTGTGCATCAGATCCAACGGCTGGAGATGAAGCGACGATCCTATTTATGACTCCTCGGATGGGAATAAAGTATTTATTTCCCATCATTACACCACCTCGGGCCCGGAGTACCATTAAAAACCGTCAAATCATTATTCAGATGACTGACGCACGCATACTCAACCAGTCGCCTCACGCACACGTCTTGGTCGCAGAACCATTCCCAGAATGACACGTGGTCCTTGCCGCACTTGAGTACTTGAGTTCAAACAGAAGAAATTCCCTTTCTTTTTCATACTAACACTCAGGCGGGAAAAAGGAACTCTTCCGGGAACACAGAAGGTGCCCCCTCGCCTAATCTAAGAGACCGAAATACCTGGAGGACTGTACAAGCTCCCGGATCTCTCAAAGCTCCGTGACCTTGGGGGGTAAATGTTATCCAGATTTCCGGATAGCGTTTAGATTGATGTCCTCGGGGAAGCAGAATTATCGATGTCTTTCACGGTAGGTGACCAGAGCTCGCGGATGAACAGAAAGGCTTCGCCTCTCCCGTTTAGTGTCCGGATTACTCTTCCAAGCAAACACAACACGGAAACTCGTCAACTCTCCCAGACTCCCGAAGGGATATCCTTCGGGGAAGCCCCTTCCAGGAGAAGCTCTTCGAGTGGTCCCCGCGGAAACAGTTCCGTGCCTCGCACGGAACAAAGCCAAACGGTCGAGTCCTGGAGGAGGCATATTTGGAATGATATCCGCCTGACACAGGATCCCGCCTGACACGCCCGTCAGGTCAAAGCCGCACACATCCCAGCACGCCTAAGGGTACCTTTTCGCCTACTGTTCCGCTGACAACTTGGAAAAGACGGCTAACTTTGTGTGTTCCCCATACTTTCACGTAAATATACCCACATAGAGTCTTGTAGCCATGCTACTACAGTAATTGTATCCCTATTTATGGCTGGTGTAATTAAGACTCATGTACGTAGAGAAAAACCCTAATCTGAAACCCTAGCTATAAAGACCCCTTCATTTTACAAGAAGAGGGACGACCAACAAATCACATAGCAAAAACTCTACTAAAATCTCTCTAGCTTCATCTTCTTCAAGAGAACCCGAGAGAAACACTGTGAGTGTGTGAAGTTCTTGTGCACCAGCCATCTTACTGTAACCTTTTCCAAGTATAATAACATCGACTCGTGGACTAGGGCTTGTTAACGCCTGAACCACGTAAAAACACTGTTTGTTTAGTTACATTTCAGCATTTCTACAGTTCTTATCTTTTTATTATTCTGTTTGTATTCGTTTCCGAAAAACTCGGTAAACAGTAAGTGGGAGTTTAAAATAGATTACAGAAAGACTATTTGACAGAAAATCAGAAGATCTATTCTTGATGCTCTAGGTTTTAGCTTCTCTCTATAGCATAAGTCATTTTCTAAGCCTCAATTTTCTCTTCTATTCTTCTTTTCTCTGTATCTATCTCATGTGTTGAGAATTGTCCACTCTAGTCTAGGTGATTCTAAGGATACTTTGGAAGGCTATGAAGAAATTTGAAGAACAGTTCAGTTTCTTGGTGATACCTTGCGATAGAAAGGATACAAGGGTTAGAGAAACTGAAGGAATGACTAATGTAAGTGTTCTTATCATTATTTCTATTTGAATTCAATTTTAGAAACATGTTTTAGGTTGTCTCATATTAATTTGTTTAATATAAGATCTACATGAAAATAAATAAGATCATGAATAAGTTTTCTCAACAACTGGCCTCAAAGCTAGGTTAATGTTTATGTTCATGCGTGAACATGGTAAAAATTGAATTATTTGATGTGTTGAGTAATTGGATGGATTTCATGTTTTTTATGATGCATATTGAATTTTATGTGATTATTAGCATATTTGGGTTATTTTGTTGTGTTTTCTTTGCAAATAATTTTTATATAAATGCTTTATTTGATGTAAAACATGGTAAAAATTATTTAGAAAACGATTTTGGCTTGAAAAATTACACAAATTTTATTAAAAAAAAATCTCGGGCAGTGGCTGTGGCCACCAGTTTTCACTGGCCGCGACTTGGGTAACAGCAGCTAGTGGCCGCGACCAACACGCGAATTTTTGCCCAGAAAGTCCTGTGGTCGCGGCTTGCGTTAATTTTTTTTAATTTGATTTTTAAGTGTATTTTTTAATAGGTTAATAGAAAATAGCAGATATTTTCTATTATTTAAAAAATATATTTTTTGAAATAGGATATTTTTGTTGCTTGTTCTTTTAAAAATAGATATTTTCTACAAATATTCGAATTCAACTTTATAAATAGGTTAACTAATTAATTTTAAATATTTTAATATATTGAAATATTAGAATTAAGTTATTAGATATTTAAGATATTTTTTAATACTTTTTTTTAATATGATATTTGAAGATTTTAATATCTAATTATTCTATGGATTTTAATATTTAAATTATTTGAAAATTGAAAATTTGTTGACTAGATATTTTTATGGATATTTGAATTTGTTTAATTGTTTAAGATATTTTTTCAAAAAACAGCAGATGATATTTGTTTTAATAATTTAATAACTGGTTAATTTTTTTTAAAAAAATATCACGTTCTTCAAACCAATTCATAAAATATATTTTAATAAATGAGATTTAAATTAACTTTAGTTAATTGTTGATAAATCTTATTTAAATTAAATTAATATTTTTCAAAATGACCTAAACTAAGTTGATTGTTGATAAATGAAATTTAAATTAACATTTGTTAATTATTGATAAATTTCATTTAAATTGACTTATTTTTGTAAAAAATTTAACTAATTCAAATTTTTGATCAATTCTATAAAATTAATTGTAGTATTTTTTGCAAATGAAATTAATTGTGGTATTTTTGCATAAAATTCATAGTCTTGCTCATATAGTAACATGATTAGGCCCATCCATTTATAACATGTTTGTTTGAACTGTAGGTGATATATTTGCAATTAGGCTTAGATGCATATAGTGGCTCATATGTGTGCTTAATATATGGATTTTGCCAAATAAAATATTCATAAAATGATAGGTTTTATTTGAGTCCATTGGAAAATGTAAAGTTTAAATTCCTCTCTTGTGAGTGGTTCCACTTGTGAAGGCCCACTTGATTTGCATGACTATAGTGGGCCTAATCAATTAATAACAATTAATAAAATGAATGTTTAAATTCCTGTATTTTGGACCTTGAATGGAAGTATAGGAGGCCTTAGTAGTGGGATGACATACTAAACCCAGCCCTCCTCCATGCAAGCCCAATTCTTAAAGCTCATTTTCCTGAGTTGGACTTAATTGTGTAGGGTCATTATGATAGTTAAACCTAAATATTCATTAGCAACAAATTAATTCTAATTTAATTGAATTTGTTTCAATGGGACACTTTAGAATTAATAGAAAATTATAGGACTTTTATTTTAAAATTCTAATCTTATAATTTTTTGGAGAACCATAGTCATTAATTTTCAAAAATAAATAATAAAAATACTATTTTTAATTTTATAATGAGCTTATTTTAAGAATTATATTCGATCTCCACCGTTGGTTTAACAATGTCAATAACTTAATGGGGCTTCGATACACTTTGATTCGTCCCCCTATGGAAGGTGTTCATTAGTTATTTTGACAAGTTTAGATTTCGAATGATAAATAATTATAGGTCAAATTCTACTAGACTCACCCCTACGGTGACTACTAGGACTAAATCTATGATTATCGAAACCGTGTGTCTAGCTCATAAAATAAGAGATTTTGTTTTCTTATTTTGATTGTAACGTCCCAAAAATGCTAATAGGGTTCAGTGCCTTGATTAGCGTGTCGGGAAGGCATAATTGAATATATGTGTGATTAACTGATTAAATGTGTGACTATGTGACATGCATGATATATATATGATAATGTGAGTATGATTATATGCATGTTTATGAGTATTAAATATGCATGTGGGCTCATTCTTGATAGTTGAGGCATATTTGTAATATTGGCACGTTGCAGGCATAAATGTGCTTATATGTGAGTAAATGATTGAGACCACATTATTATGTGGATATATTTGCAATATACGGCTCGAGGCAATCCTAGTGAGCGAATTGGCAGAATAGTCACATCGGGGAATAATACCCGGCTCGGGGTGAGCTTAGGGGTATTTTGGGAACTTAGAATATGTTTTGGGGTTTATTGAGTAATGAGTAAGTATTTGGTGATTAAATGGGCATGTCGGGATTAATTGGGAATTTATATGACTACTCGAGGAATTAGCGGGAAATGTGGCAAATGACAATTTTTCCCTTGGGGCCATTTAAGGTTAAGGGTATACTTAAGGGGGAAATATGGTCTTGTGGTAAGGGGATAGGCTCATTAGAAGCTTGTGGACACAAGGGAAAAATAGAGTCTCTCTCTCTCTCTCTCTCTCTCTCTCTTTAGTTGGTTTGCACATCTCCCTTTGGAATGCTTTGAGGCTGAAGGAAAAACTTGAGGAAAGCCTAGGCTTGAGCTGGAAAAAGTTTGAAGATATAGCTTAGGAATTGAAGAGCGTGGAGGCTAGGATTACTGGGGTTCAACTTAGAGGTCGAATCTCTATTGAGGTAAGTTGTACAATCTAAGTTTCTTTGTGAATTTCTGGGCTTGGATAATGCTTTTGCTAAGTTTAGCCCTAGCTTTTGTTCTGAGTTGGATTGAGAATTTTATTATAGATTCCAAGATGTTTATGTTGTTTATGGTGTGGGGTTGAGAGTTTTTGGCTTGATTCTAGCTTTGGCACACATTTTGGATGATTTTTGCCGAGTTTGGTTGGAAAAACATTGAAGAAACCCAGGGGTTTTTGGGTTCACAGGGGCGCGCCACAACCCAGTTCATGGGCATCACGACCCGTGTGCCCCAGAAGGCCCTGGGAGGGCTGCTAACATGAAGGTGTGCCGCGACCCTAGGGGGCAAGTCGTGACCCGCCTCCCCCGAAATGCAGAGGCTGCGCCTCTGACTTGAGGCGCGCCCCAACCCTCAGGGCCAGGTCGCAACCCGCATAGACAGTTTTGGCCTAGGTTTGTCTTAAGGCTTGGGGAGGCTCGAGGATCAAAATTAAGCACTCGGGACGATTTGTACTACCCAGTTTAGTAGAAATCGAGTTCCCGGAGGCTATTATTGAATCCAAAGTTTTAAAAATGGTTTAGGATCTTATGGTTATCCATTATTGCATTGTGACTAGGTTATGCCGTAGGGGCTCAGGTCTAGGGATCGTGCTCGGGATTGATTTATGCTGGTTGCTCGAGACCTGAGGTAAGAAAATTGCACCCGAGTTGTGGTTGGGGCTTAAACCCCTTGCATGAATATATTATGAACATGAACATATCTATAGTTGAGAATATCTTATTAGGCATGCTTGTATGCGCTGCCATTGATTACTTGCTATGCATTGGGCATTCTATGATTATATTTGTTTACAGGTCGGCCTAAGGGTGCCGAGGGCCGATAGCAAGTGTGCGGAACGCAGCTCATCCTAAGGGTGACGGGGTCGGCCATAAAGCTAGTGGACTTGGCTTGAGGGCGCCGGGCCTAGACATTACAATAAATAGAAGTGTAGTTCACGCTTGACTATTTGTATTGGTTTATGAGGTTGATTTATATGTTTGATTAAGTTGAGTACTTTTATAGAGATTCTTCCATATATTCTATTGTCAGTTGAATCTGGTGAATTATATTTACTGCTTTTATAGTGTTGCCTTGTTGTGCATGATGTTTTAAGTTTTCTTGTTGAGCTTTGGCTCACGGGTGCTACATGGTGCAGGTAAGGGTGGTGTGTACATATGCAGCCTGCTTAATTGCCACGGTCAGGATAGCTTGGGAGGAACTAGGATTAAACATTTTTTTCGCCACTTTGGACGACTAAATTGTATTTGTTTATCTCTTACAAGTCTGTAAACTGATTTTTGGGATCCCGTGTACAAACTTAATATTTTAATAAAAAATAATCCTTTTGTTGACCAAAACTTTTATTACTTGACCTTGACTTAGTTTTTATTTACATATTTAAGTTCAAACAACTTGCTTAGTAGGTTAAGCAATATTTTAAACACACAATGTAACAGTCTTGGTTATCCAAGGTGTTACAATGATTATCGAAATCGTGGGTCTAGCTCATAAAATAAGAGATTTACTTTCTTATTTTGATCGAATAGTAGGTTGTTAATGATGGTGTCCATTATTAAATAAGTTTACAACTTTATTTAACTAGTGGTATTTTTGGCTCTCACCAACCGAGACAAGGATATCATAGATTAGTTAAAAACCTAAAGAAATAGAGATATGATTATTTTGGTATTTTTTCCATATCTTACATATTTATGGTATAAGTTGTGCTATTTCTTAAAATTAGAGTGAATAGAAGTTCTATTGAGCAAAAGTGATTGATTTCTATTTCATTGGTAATTGGTAGTTTTAAGTATGGATGTGTCTACTCCCATCCTATCTCAACTTTCTATGGAGAAACTCACTTGGGAAAACTTCCTCAAGTAGAAGCAGAATGTCAACATAGTGTTGATTGGTGACAACACAGAGTTTGTCATTACTGAGGAATCTCTAGAAGTTCCAGCTGAAGGAGCCCCCAAGTCTGTAAGAGATAAATATGAGTGTTGGCAGGCGGCTAATAACAACGCATGACACTGCATGTTGACTAGTATGGTCGATACTCTCAAGACAAATGGTTACTGTCGAGACGGCCTACGAAATCATGGATCAGCTCCAAGACATGTTCGGTGCAAAGTCTGTGCAGACTCGTTTTGAGGCCACAAAGAAATTTGCCAATGCTCTGATAGCACTGTCTCCACACATTCGTGATCAACTTAACTATGGTCTGACGTAGCTCATGAACGAGCTTCAGACTTTTGAGTCTATCATGGGTGGACCAAGTAAGGGAGGAGAAAAGAAGACTACTACTGCTGCTATTGATCCAGCTAAGGCTGAAGCTAATCAAGCTTCATCTTCGAAAGCTAGAGACAAGAGGAAGGATGGACAAAACAACAACCCTAGGCCTGTAAAGATTGCAAAGGAGAGTGCACAACCAAGTGCTCAGACACCTAAGGGGAAGAAAAATTAAAAAAAAAAAAAAAAAGTTAAAGGAAAGTGTTTTCACTGTAAATAGAATGGGCATTGGAAACAGGATTGCCCTTCCCAAAGTTTCTAGCAGCAAAAAACAAAAGTAATGATTATATTTCATCTATCTTAGAAACATGTGTTTTAGAGAATGATAAATCTGTTTGGATTATTGATTTTGGATCTAATAACCATGATTGTAATTCTTTATAGCCTCTTCAATCATGGGAGGAAGTGGATGAAGGCAGCTTAAAGCTTAGAGTTGGGAACGGAGCGTTCGTTGCGGTCCAAGTTAGAAGAAGAGCTCACCTGAAGTTCGGAAATAAATATTTAATTTTGAAAGATGTATTTTTTATTTCAGATTTTAGTAGAAATTTAATTTCAGTATCCATGTTGCAATTAGAACAATTTGTTATGACTTTCACAAGTTCTAATATATTTATTTCTTTCAATGGATCACAATTGTGTATTGCATGTTTAGAAAACGGGCTTTATATTTTGCGACCTAATGAACCCCTCGCTCTTAATAATGATTTATTCAAAGTAGCTAAACCTAGGACCAATAAACGTCAAAAGACCAATAACGATAACATGACATATTTATGGCATTTGAGACTAGGTCACATTGGCTATGATAGAATTCAAAGACTTACAAAGGACGGGACTTTGAGGGAACTCACCTTAGGTGAATTACCTGTCTGTGAATCTTGTCTAGAAGGAAAATTGACCAAGCGTCCATTCTCTGCAAAAGGTGATTGGGCCAAGGAACCACTTGGACTTGTTCATTCAGATGTTTGTGGACCTTTGAATGTACAAGTCAGGGGTGGTTTTGAGTATTTCGTCACTTTCATTGATGATTACACTAGATACTCATGTCTTTGCCTAGTGCATAGGAAATCAGAAACATTTTCAATGTTTCAGTAATTCATAGCAATGGCTCAGAACCAATTAGGTAAAATGTTAAAGATATTGCAATCTGGTGGGGTGGAGAATATTTGATATGCAGTTCCAAGATCATTTAACTGAACTTGGGATTTTATCACAACTTACTACCCCAGGTACTCCGCAACAAATGGTGTAGTGGAACGCCGGAATAGAACTTTATTAGAAATGGTTAGATGCATGCTTAGTTACTCAACTCTACCAACTTCGTTCTGGGGACATGCAATTGAAACTGTGAACGATATTCTCAACATCGTGTCATCCAAATCAATCCCCAAAACACCTTTAGAACGCTGGAATGGTTGTGAACCTACTTTATGTCATTATAGAATATGGGGGTGTCTCGCCCACGTCCTGAAGGAAAAGGAAGGAAAGCTAGAACCACAAACTGAAGTTTGCATGTTTGTTGGCTATCCTAAAGGTACTCGGGGTGGACTTTTCTATAGTCATTCAGAAAAGAAAGTGTTTACTTCAATGAATGTACTTTTATGGAAAATGACTATGTCCAAAACTTCAAACCACGTTGCAAAGTAGTTTTAGAGGAGATGGTTGAAGAATTGACTCCAACCAATGTTCCATCTTCATCAATGTGAGTTGATGATGAAATTCCCACTCTTCATGTCCAACTAACGCAAGTCAATTTAAATGAAGAAAGTATCACTGTTCCTAAGCAAACAGTCACAGAGCCTCGTCGTAGTGGGAGGGTTTCTAGGACCCAGTTCGCTATGGTCTGGATGGTGAAACCAATATAGTTGTTGGTGACACTAGTGATGATGATCCGTTGTCTTTCCAATAAGCAATGGCTAGCCCTGAAAAGGAACTATGGCTCAAAGCCATGAAACAGGAAATGGAGTCCATGTACTTAAATTCCATTTGGGATCTTAATGAAGCACCTAATGACTTTAGGGCCATTGGGTGCAAGTGGATCTACAAGAAGAAACGAGGTGTTGATGGAAATATCGAAACTTATAAAGCTCGATTAGTGGCAAAGGGTTATACCCAAAGAGAAGGTGTAGACTATGAGGAAACTTTTAGTCTGGTAGCCATGCTCAAGTCCATTCACATCCTCCTATCCATAGCAGCCACTCTCGACTATGAGATATGACAAATGGATGTCAAGACAACTTTTCTTATTGGGAAGCTTGACAAAGTCATTTATATGGATCAGCCAGAAGGATTTAAAGTAGCTGGACAAGAAGGAAAAAATTTCAAGTTGAATAGGTCCATTTATGGACTTAAGCAAGCTTCTCGCTCCTGGAATCTTAGGTTTGATGAAATAATCAAAACCTATGGCTTTGAATAAAATATTGATTAGCCTTGTGTTTACCAACTGAAGGCAAATAAAATAGTGGTATTCCTGGTTCTTTATCTAGATGATATCTTACTCATTGGAAACAATATTAAGAAATTTTCAGATGTGAAGAATTGGCTGAACACTCAATTCCAGATGAAGGATTTGGGTGAAGCAAGTTACGTTCTAGGTATCCAAATCATTAGGGATAGAAAGAACAAACTCTTATCTCTATCTCAAGCAGCTTACGTGAATAAAGTGCCTGAACGTTTCTCAATGAAAAATTCCAAGAAAGGATGTTTACCATCCCGCCATGGAATTCATCTTTCAAAGAAGCGGTCTCCCCAAACTCCTGAAGAGAAAGAAGTAATAAGAAAAGTTCCTTATGCATCTGCAGTTGGAAGTCTGATGTATGCTAAGTTGTGTACTAGACCAGATATCTGTTATGTAGTGGGACTAGTGAGCAGGTATCAGTCAAACCCAGGACAAAAAAATTGGATAGCAGTTAAGCATATTCTGAAGTATTTAAGGTGAACTAGGGATTATATGTTAGTCTACAAGGGTGGTGTTTTGAACCATGTAGGCTACACCGATTCAGATTTTCAGACTGATGTCAATGACATGAAGTCTACTTCTGGAATGGTGTTTACTCTTGGGGGTGGAGCTGTGATATGGAGAAGCGTAAAGCAGCCTGGGATCTCAGATTCCACCATGGAGGCTGAATACATAGCTGCGTCAGAAGCAACTAAGGAAATAGTCTGGCTAAAGAAGTTCTATTCAGATCTTGGTGTTATTCCAGATATGGATAAACTGCTTCTGTTGTTTTGTGACAGATAGCCAATTCGAAAGAACCTCGAAGTCACAAGAGGAGTAAGCATATAGAAATGGAGTATCACATTATTCGAGAATATGTGGCCAGGGGAGATGTGAAGGTTATGAAGATTGCATCTGAAGACAATCTTGCAGATTTGTTTACAAAGACACCACCAGAAGCAACATTTTATAAGCATATCAACGAAATGGGATTAGTAGAATTAAGACATTAGTTTCAATTATTGCAAGTGGGAGTTTGTTGGGGTTTTATGTCCTAGTTAAAACTCAATTTTTATTATCAATAAAAGAATATAAATCATTTTTTGACTTGGTCAATCACTTTGCTCACATGTTTTATTTTCATGATTATTTATTTAATATAAACTTCTATTAAATCCCGAGCATATAGCTAATCGTATTTATAGTCACGTAATCACAGCAGAAAAATAAATATGATTATATGTTCAAAATAAGTTAGTCCTAAGATTAGTCAGTACACAAGATTTACACTGACTTGCCAATCTACGATATGATCTACTTTCACATTGTAGTGTTATGTTCTTTCCAGAACATTATCAAGTAGTAGATAAGATCGGATGTATTTGTTACATCGGACTGGACTGATATTGACAATAGATAGGATAAGTAACCATACCGTTATTATCTATTCTAGTCATATCATATAGTTGACCATAGGTCAATTCAATTCAATTCTGAGTGGTTAGTATTCTAACTGATTGTATTATTTGAGTTCTTTGACTTGTTCGTTTACCAACTTACCCTACGGACTAGCCCATACTTACATCTTGGGAACTCGATATTATAATTGAGTGGGAGCGTTAATCATAGATATGAACATCTATAACTTCTGATGAAGAAGTTAAACGATGGTTTCATTTTAATTTGGTTCAAGGTGCTACAAGGAACTAAGTGTTTAAAGGATAAAATACAATGAGGGGTATAAAGGTTGTTATCCAAAAAACAAGCATGGATGACATGGCAAACATTTAGTACACGTGGCTAACATCTGGCAGAATTCGTGCTCGACCATCGACCAGGAAGACATCTACTGTCACGACGTCCAATCTCTTCATACGACCAGCCTGGTCGTACGAATGCTATACGCGGAAAAGATCTTATGCAGTTATGATAGTATCCGAAATTATCTCCCATGATTTCCTGAGTATCCGATTATTTAGGAAATAATATCTGTAACAAATTAATGTAAATCCTCCTTGAGCCTATAAATAGAGAAGGAGGGCTCAAGGGAAAAGGATCTTCTTCTTCTTTTTTGCTTTATGATCATTTGATATATTGTCTTGCTCTTCAGAGGTTGGTGAAACTCATTGAACCCTAGTTCTTTGATCACTCCTTTGAATCCTATATCAATAACAATTCAAGTGGACGTAGGTTATTACTAGATTCTGGGGCCGAACCACTATAAACTCTTGTGTCCTTTATTATTTCGTCATCACATTCTTTCCAAAGTGTTTGTCCACATCAAGAAAATATGACTCCGTTCCAGTTGGCCAAAATCAGGGTCAACATTCTGGTGCTTTCATTAAGAGCTTGATACATTATTGTTGAAAGATCAATGGCGAAAACTACCAAGAAAACAGGACAGGCTGCCGGCGCTGCACCATCTAACCCGCCTCCTCCTCCTCCAAACGTGGCTGAGGATGAGCCACATTTGGAATTTGATGAGGAAGAAATGGACTCCGAGACGCTGAAGAATACCCTAGGGGTATTGCAGGAGGAACTGGCCAATCTGAGGGCCGGCCAGGAAAGTACTGCCGAAATCATGGTGCGGCAGCAACAAGAAATTGAACAGCAACGCCTGGAGCTGAGTGAAAGATAGGCGAAGATGGACCGTCGCCAGAGGGAGGCCATGGCAGCCCTCGAGGCAGCCCTACAACTAGCTAGGAATCAGGCTGCGCCTGCCTCGCAGCCTAATCAACCTGCGAATGGGCCACCCCACTGGGGTCCCAATCCTAGCCCGCCTATCCAGCCCTCGAGCCCACAAAGGCCCGAGCATCCACCGGCACCTCAGGACGATGTCCCGCAGATGGACCCTGAGGCACAGCCTCTATCACAAGCTGGTCACGGCAATCCCCCGCAGCAGAGGCATAATAGGGCCGGGCAGCCGCCTCGCAGTCCTAGACGCCACAGGGGTGATGAGCCAAACCCTCCGAGCAGAGGACATCGTGAACCTAGTAACAGGAGGAACTCAGAGTTAGGCTCTGCGGTCCGAGGCCCCCCACGGCATGACAATGCATGGGGACCTACCGACCAACGCAGGCCACTCTCTAACGCTCAAGAGGTTCCAGCCCGGGAAGGCAACAGAGGGAACAGTCGATCCACCATAGCCAATCGAGATTCAGAGATGGCCATGGTTATAACGAGGCTGACTCAGGCAGAGGAAATGCCGGTCGGAGGAATGAAGAAAGAGGTGGAGGCAGAAGCCAGCCACCTAGGGATGACCAACCCGACAGACGGGACGTTGGGGGGCAGCCCAAGCAAAATAACATCTTCAACCGGCTCAAAGCTAGCGAGCAGTGGAGGAGAGACGAGGATTTGAGAGATGTACTCAACGATTGCCACGAGCGGCACGACGAGTACGTTCCCCCAGCACCAGAGGCCACGGCGATTCCTAGCACTGTGCAGGCCCAGATAGATGCCCTCAACCAAGCAGTGCAGCAGCTGGTCGGGGGAAGAACGTCTTATATCGACCACGATAGGAGAAAAGGCACTCCTTTCGTCCAGAGGATAGATATGGCAGAAACTCCTAGTAAGTTTAAGATGCCTACGCTTCCAAACTTTGACGGGTATGGTGACCCAGTATCTCACGTCAACAAGTTTGAGATACAAATGGACATTCAGAAAGTGTCTGAAGACGCTCGGTGCAGGATCTTCCCTGCAACACTTTCTGATGCCGCACAGGAGTGGTTTTTCAAATTCCCACCTGCAAGTATAGTTTCCTGGGAAATGTTCGTGAAGGAGTTTTACGGACAATTCTACGCGGGTCGTGTGCACCCGACTGAGGCAAACCAGCTGGTCGAAATATGCCAGCAAGACGGAGAACCACTGAAGGACTACGTCCAGCGCTTTATGCAACAGTTGCTGGAGCAAAAACAGTGGGGGACGAAGGCAAGATGATGGCCATAATCACAGGGGTTAAACGCCGCACACCTCTTTGGGATAGCCTCAGAAAACATGGGGTTAGAACTACCCAGGAATTCTTGGATCGAGCTGATCGATACATCAAGCTCGAAGATGCTATTGCCAATGAAGGGAAGCCCCCAGGCAAGGACAAGGGGACTGCCGAGCCCGCCAAAGCCACCAATGGGTCCAAGCCCAACGGCAAAGGCAACGGGAACGGCAATGGTAATGGCAAGAATGGGGGGAAACGGCCACACAATGATCCTTCCACCTCTGACAATAAACGATCCAAGGGTAACCGTTATGAACCTCGGTTCACTAACTATACTGCCCTTATTGAGTCTCGGGGAGAGGTTTATCAGGCCACGAGTTCCAATGTGCCTTATAAGAAACATGCTCCCATTCGAAAGGATATTTCGAGAAGAGACACTACCAAGTTCTGTCGTTATCATAACGACTACGGACATGATACCAACGAATGCAACCAGTTGAAGGATGAGATCGAGTTCCTTATTAGACAAGGACACTTGAGAAGATATATATAAGCCTTGGGAAATTTCCAACGAGAAGCTCCAGGTGGCAACGAGCAAGCGCCCACACGCCAACGCTCGCCACCTTTGCAGCCTGATCCCGTAACTAGCACATTGTTAACCATCTGCGGAGGCCCGCACCTCGCGGGAAACAGCGGAATGGCCAGAGAACAATATGCTCAGACTCTGCACCACGACCAAGACATCGAGATGATGACTGTGGATGACCGCGCGCCGAAAAAGGCTCGGTCAGAAGAGGGCGAAATAACCTTCTCTGATAGAGACGCCCAACATGTCCGGTTCCCACATTCTGATCCGCTGGTCGTGGATATCCAAATGGCCAACATGATGGTGAAGAGAGTGCTAGTTGATACAGGAAGTTCGATGAACATCCTGTATAAGTCTTCGCTGAAATGCATGAAGTTGTCCGTTAAGGACCTAGAGCCCTGCAACCAAACAATATACGGCTTCTCTGGTGAGAGACTCGCCCTAGCAGGATCAATCAGATTACCAGTGATGGCAGGTATAGCGCCTGCTACCAGGACATTACTCGCTACTTTCATAGTAGTCGATTGTCCTTCGGCATACAATACCGTCATTGGGAGGCCTATACTGGTTGATCTACGGGTCGTCACCTCTGTATGGCACTTAGCCATGAAATTCCCGACAGACGCAGGGGTAGGACGCATGTTGGGAAACTAGAGGGAGGCCAGGGAGTGCTACAACGCCTCAGTCATGAAGGCGAAGAAGGGAACGTCAAAGAGCACTACCCCAGATAGGTTGCAAATGGAAATTGATACACAAGCCCAATCTGGTGATGAAGTCACCAAATAGGGTGTTGCCCAAAGGGAGGATAGAGATTTAGATCCTCGCTTTGGGGATTTTGAAGAAAATGTTGGACCCGTTGAGGACCTAGAAGAGGTCCAACTTGACGAGAAAGACCCGACCAAAGTCGTGAAGGTCGAGAAAAACTTAGAACCAACCACGAAGCATGCACTGGTGGAATTTTTGCGGAAAAACCAGGAAGTCTTTGCCTGGTCGCACAAAGACATGGCTGGGATAGATCCTGCAGTTATCAGCCATGTCCTGAACATAGATAAGAGTTTTCCACCCGTGCAACAGAAAAGAAGGCTACTCGATAAGGATCGCTCGAGAGCCTTAAAAGAAGAAGTCGAAAGATTAAAGGAGAATGGGTTCATCAAGGTGGCATTTTATCCATCGTGGGTCTCTAATCCAGTACTGGTTCCCAAGCCTAACGAAAAATGGCGAACCTGTGTAGATTTTACAGACCTCAATAAAGCCTGCCCGAAGGATTGCTTCCCACTCCCAAGGATCGACCAGTTGGTCGATGCTACTGCAGGAAATGAGATCCTCTCCTTCATGGATGCATACTTAGGCTACAATCATATTAGCATGCATCCCCCTGACGAGGATCACACCAGCTTTCGGACCGATACGAGATTATACTGTTATAGTGTAATGCCCATCGGACTGAAAAACGCAGGTGCGACTTACCAGCGATTGGTTAACCACATGTTTAAAGAATTGATCGGCGTAAACATTGAGGTGTACGTGGATGACATGCTGGTAAAGTCAAAAAAAGCAGAAGGACATGTGAAGGATTTACGAGAGTGTTTCGACGTATTGAACAAATACCAAATGAAACTGAATCCTCTCAAATGTTCCTTCGGAGTTGGATCAGGGAAATTTTTGGGGTTCATTGTTAATTCAAGAGGAATCGAGGCCAACCCCGACAATATAAAAGCCCTAATCGACATGAAATCGCCAAGAAAAGATCAAGGATGTACAAATTTTAACTGGAAGAATTGCATCCCTAAGTAGATTTATTTCTAAGTCGACGGATAAATGCGTCCCTTTCTTCAATCTACTTAGGGGCAACAAGAAGTTCGAATCGACAGGAGACTGCGAGCAAGCTTTTCAGGCCTTAAAAGCCCATATGGCACAGCCTCCTGTTTTATCAAAGCCTGTCGAAGGAGAAACTTTGTTCATTTACCTGGTGATCACTGAAGTAGCTGCTAGTGCGGTACTAGTACGAGAGGAAGAAGGCGTACAAAAAGCGGCTTAGTTTGTAAGCAAGAGGCTAATCGGAGCAGAACTGAGGTATCCTCCCATCGAGAGGTTAGTGTATTGTTTAATCTTGGCTTCTAGGAAGTTACATCTTTACTTCCAAGCCCATCCCATCACAGTCTTAACTGACCTGCCCCTTCGGCAAGTCCTCCAAATGCCAGAGGCGGCTGGGCGTTTATTAAAATGGGCAGTCGAACTGGGGCAGTTCGATATTACATATTCACCGCGAGCAGCAGTAAAGGGACAAGTCTTGGCTGATCTTATTGCAGAGTTCACCGAACTCCCATACAACGAGCAGTGCGAGAAGCCTAGTGCGCCTGAGCCTCAAGATGAAGTTCCTTCGTGGAAGTTATTCACAGATGGGTCGTCCAACGAATCTCACGCAGGAGCAGGGGTGATCTTGATAACGCCAGAAGGGCATCGATTTCACTGTGCCATTAGGTTCGACTTCGCAGCGTCAAATAATGAAGCCGAATACAAAGCACTTCTCGCTGGATTAAGAGTGGCAAAAGACATGAGTATAAAGGTGCTCGATATTTATAGTGATTCACAGCTGGTAGTGAATCAAGTTCTAGAGGAATATCAAGCACGAGGCCTGAAAATGGTGGCCTACTTGAACAAAACTAAAGACCTGTTAGCTCAGTTCGAGAAGTATACCCTCCAGCAAATACCTCGGGATCAGAATTCAAACGCAGATGCCTTAGCCAAACTCGCGAGCATGAAAGATGCTGGCACTTTGAACATTGTGCCAGTAGAAAGATTGAGCAAGCCGAGCATACGAGCAAATGAAACCAGCATGGAAATCTGGATGGACGACACATGGATGGCACCTTACTTAGAGTATCTTACAAATGGAGTATTACCGGCAGATAGAAACAAGGCCATAACTCTTCAAAGGCAAGCTGCTAGGTATATACTGGTCGATGATGTTCTATACCGAAGAGGATATTCCATGCCACTGCTCAAATGTATTACACCAGAGAAAGCTAAGGAGCTAATGAAGGAAGTACATGAAGGCTTCTGCGGGGATCACGCTGGGGGCAAAGTTTGGCGAAAAAGATTCTAAGACAGGGTTATTTCTGGGCGACTATGAACGAAGATTCAATGGACTTTGTGCGAAAGTGCGATAAGTGTCAGAGATTTTCCAAAATCCCATGCGCAGCTCCAAACGAGTTAAAGCAGATGTAGAGTCCTTGGCCTTTCGCAGTATGGGGTATAGACTTAATTGGATCCCTGCCAACGGGAAAAGGCAGAGTGAAGTACGCAGTTGTAGCAGTTGACTACTTCACCAAATGGGCCGAAGCTGAACCCCTTGCTACCATAACGACCAAGAAAGTTCTTGACTTTTTCATCAAGAACATTGTTTTCCGATATGGTTTGCCTCGAAAGATTGTCTCAGACAACGGAACCCAATTTGACAGTGACTTATTCACAGACTTATGCGAAAGGCACGGGATTATTAAAAACTTTTCTTCAGTCGCTCATCCACAAGCAAATGGGCAGGTCGAAGCAATGAATAAAACGCTTAAGGACACCCTGAAGAAAAGGCTTGAAGACGCTAAAGGAGCATGGCCAGAACAGCTGCCTGAAGTCCTCTGGTCGTATAGAACTTCTCATCGGACAGCGACAGGTCATACCCCATTTTCCTTAGCATACGGATATGAAGCTATGTTACCTGTCGAGTTAGATCCCCCCTCACATCGACGTATTACATACGACCAGAGCCAGAATAGCCAACTAATGATGGAGTCCCTAGACTCAATTGAAGAAATACGAGAACGAGCCCAACTCTGAGTTGCTGCGTACCAACAAAAGGTCGCCCGGTATTTTAACTCAAAAGTAAAAGAAAGGAAATTCAATGTCGGTGACCTAGTGCTACGACGAGTTTTCTTGAATACCCGCGACCCCACTGCTGGAATGCTCGGACCAAACTGGGAAGGACCCTACCAGATTGAAGAAGTCCTTCATCCGGGCACCTACAAACTTGCACGCTTAAATGGAGATCTCGTTCCACGCTATTGGAATGGAGAACACCTGCGCAAGTATTATCAGTGAACAGTCCTTCTTAAAGGACTGGCTTGTATTAATTTTTACTTTTTACAAGTTTCGAAAAAGGGTTAGCCACGTTGTATAGCTAATCGCTTATAAGTGTAAGATCTTTTTAAGATCACTCGTAAAGACATGTTTAGTCCATTTTTAATACGAGATTATAAGGGACTATCCACAGCCAGTCATTCTTGCCAACCTTTGTAAATTTATTTTTACAAGTATTTGTTCATTACGTGTGTTGTTTTGCTGTATTATAAGTGTTACATTTCCTACCGAGCAGCAATGTTCGCATAGGTCGTGGTCAAGGCAAGTGACCAAGGAACTAAAGCTCCTCGATCACTTGGGGGCACATATGGTACATCGATAGAAAAGCATACCAAAGGGTATGTAAACACATGAACAAAATAAGTGAAAGCAGGATACGGCACTTAGAGTGTTTTTCAAAATTTATGTTTTGTTAAATCAAACCAAAGTATTATGCTAAGTTCGATCATGCGAACAGATGCTATAATAGATAAAAACATTATAATATCAATAAGGCAATATTTTACACCGCGAGCAGTATTGCTCGAATGTAATTGTTCAGTTGTAAGTAAAAAAGCTGCCCTTGTTGCAATAAAAATAAATTGTCTTTACAAACAGACCCGGGGCCAATAAAGCAAAATAAAAGAAAAAAAATTTATGGGCAGGAGGGTCTTGAGGATTAGGCGGAATGCCCTGGTCCGCAGGAGGACCAGCTTCAGCATCAGCAGCATGAGCCTTAGCCTTAGCCTTCTCCTCTGCCTCCAACCGAGTGGCGCACTGCGCCATCAGAGTTCTCTTCAACCGCTCAGAAAGATAGTTGAAGTTGGCCTCCCGGTTGTGCTTCCAGAAGTCGTAAAAGCAGAGGAGGGTGGCCTCCTTATACTTCTTCAAGTTCATGGCCCCTTCCTCCTCAACCTCCTGCACTCGCCTCTCGAGCTCCCGCACCCGCTCTTCGAGCTTCTTCGCCTCATCCCTGCTGGCGGTCAGATCGAGTCTAAGCTGCTTACACTCTTGGGTGACAAGTACAAAACTTTCCCTCCATTTCTGCCGGTCCTCGTTGGCTTTCTTCAAGGCCCCTTGGCTGTCCTGAAGCTCCTTAGTGAGAACAGCTTGGTCCTCACACAGTTTTTCATTCAGCTTGGACAGTTCCTTGGTCTCCTCGAGCAGCTTGTCCTTCTCAGCCTCAAGTTCTTGCTTAGCCTGGGCAAGCCTGGAGTCGAAGTTCTGTCCCCGAGAAACCAACGCCCCAGCACAGCGCCAACTAGCAGTTAAAGACAGCAGCCCCTGAAGACAAAGAATGAGACAAAGTAAGGAAAAGAAGTCAGACATAAATGATGAAGTAGCAGAAGATGACTTACGCTGACTATCTCATTCAACCCTCTGTTGATGATTTGGTCGACCTCCATTGAGGCAGTTTCATTGATGGCGGCCTGGCTGCGTCTGTGCTTCGAGAGCTTATATATCCTCTCCCTGGCCGACCCGACCACGAGGCTGGACAGGGAGCCTTCGGGCAAGTTGTCCAATGCCTCCTTGTCAGCGGCCCTAGAGGAGGGCTGTGGATTTACAGGTGTGGGGGTCGACTGCTCGGTGGGGGGCGGAGGTGTCATGTTCTCCTTGGAAGGGACGGCAGCTGGAGCATCGTCTGTTCAAGCCTTCTTCGAGGGGGTCTTGCTGCTTTCCCCTCGAGCCCTCTTGCTATCCTTCTTCGGGACAGAAGAGGCAGCGGCAGCCTCGTAATGAGCAAAGACGTCCTCAGAGTCCATACCTGCACCAAAGGAAACAACTCAAGCAGTAAGATTAAATGGTCATAGGGGGAACAGAGATAAAAGTAAAAGGATTACAAGTAAAGTACCCGGGCTACAACTACTGGTCGTAGCATTATTTACTGAACTACCTAGTTCCTGGAAGAAATCTGAGTTTAAAGAGGGAGCATTCCTAAAGTTGCCGTCCCCATCAAATAAAGATGAGAGGGAATTGGCAAATTATTTAAAAGCGAGATTATTGTACCGTTTACATCCGACGGATCGTCAAAAAGTTCGGTAGGCTCGACAGCCTTTTGTTTTCCCTTGCCCTTGGGGACTGAAGGTTTCTCTGCTCGGGGGGGGACGGCAGGTTCCCTGATCGTAACCCCGCCTGAGGTTGCTACTCAGGTTCCTACTCAGGTTCCACGTCGACTTAGACACCGCCCACCGAGGGTTCATTCGTCGCTGATTGGGAGCCCTAAAGGCCGACCAGCCTAAGGTTAGCCTCGTTGACTAAGTTTTTTACACTCTTATCAGCATTCGGCATGCTGGCTAAGAGTGTTGCCCTTCACTCCATCCCTGGAGTAGGGACTAGACGTAACCTGGGGCCTGGAACACAATGGATGTCAAGATATAATGACAGAAAAGCACTAAGTAAAGAGACTGCTCGCGTAAGAATTCTTTACCTCCTCGGGTGAAGGCCAGGTTGTCCGCAGCAAGGTCAGGAGTGAGGAAGTATTCATGGAGATACTTCCCCACATTAGAGATATGTGTGGTGTCGGACAAAAAAGTACATCCGGATTCCTGATGGCAGAAGTGAAAAAACCCCGTACCATCTTGGTTGGGGTTGGACTTAAGGTCAAAAAGAAAATTGACCTCGTGGGGGGAAGGTACTGGCCATTTTTTTGAGCTTATAAAGGATATAGAGTGCGGCCAGAATTCTATATCCGTTCGGGGTGATTTGAAAGGGGGCTACTCCGAAGTAATTAGCCACCCCCTGGAAAAACGAATGAAAGGGCAGGGTGGCACCTGCCTCAATGTGGAACCTCGACCAGGCGCTGTAAGCCCCGCCTGGTAGGTTTGCTCGCTGGTCGATATATGGTTTGACTAAGGTCACACCCGTCAGATTGTATCTGTTTAAATAGTTGGCAATCATCTGCAGTGTCACCGTACTTTGAGGGACGATGTGCCACGCAACGGCTGGCTGGTCGACATGGCGAGGGCGGGCACGCCTTTGAACATTGGTCTCTGGAGCGAATTCACCTCGACCACTGGTCGAGGGGGCATCAGCAGAAGGCTGGCCTGAGGGGTTAGGATCTTTCCTTTTTCGAGCCTTTGTTTTTGTTCGGGCCATTCTCTAATTGGGGACTGGAGGACGGTTTGAGCTAGGGCGAGTAAAAGGGATTTCTGGTATCAAAGTAGATGGGTTCTCTTCGCCTTCAAGTAGTTGGGCCAAGAGGTTGTCTTCAATAGGTCTTTCTCCCCCCCAAGGGTCTTGCATATGAACTGCAAACAGACAATGGAGGAGATAAGACATAGTCTGCGAAGTAGTGTGGAAGATTGGGATAACGTTGCTCGTGTCTAAATAACTAGCAGCATCCTACTCCTACACTAAGTTCAGCATTTACGATTTGAAAACGGATCAGGAAGGAAGAAAAACTATTTTCTGAAAGAGAACTGTTTTGACTCCTAAAGGGCGGGAAAAAACCCAGTTTTTTCACCTAGCTTGAAGATTGAATTTTTACGTCGATCTTACGCCCTAAGCCTATGATCCTTACTATCAAACTAGGTCCTAACCTATACAAAGCATAAAGACGCCCTCTTACCAGGCAATCGAAGGTTTATACAAAAAGATCCTCACAAAACCCTATTCAAGAACACAGAAATTACAGAACCTAGAAACGGCATGCATGGTATAATGAAAAGTTTAAAAAGACAAGGTGATTACCTGGGCGAAGATGGAGATTCGGAAGAGAATGAAAAAGTTCGAGCCGGAAAGATCCTTGGCTAGGCGACTGATTGGTTTCGAAGCTCTGTACTCTGAAGGCAAGGTTCTTCAAGTTATTGACAAAGACAGTAAGAAAAAAAAAAATTAAGAGGAAAAAGAAGGTATTTATGGGGACCGAGGTATGGCCAAAAAGTAGCAATCATTATTTTTAATTCTCGAAACGTGGGGAAGTGTATAAGCTGTCAATTTGTTTCTTGAAAACTGAAAGGGCTTGATTAGACATAATTCTGTCACGGTTTTCAAAAACACACGGGGATCCTGACAGACATCGTGGGGATATGAACGGTTGTTTCCTTAAAGTTTCTTTATTGCTGGTCGCACTAAACAAACTTTGGGGGGCAAATGTTATTCAAAAAACAAGCATGGATGACATGGTAAACATTTAGTACACATGGCTAACATCTGGCAGAATTCGTGCTCGACCATCGACCGGGAAGGCATCTACTGTCACGACGTCCAATCTCTTCATACGACCAGCCTGGTCGTACGAATGCTATACACGGAAAAGATCTTATGCAGTTATGATAGTATCCGAAATTATCTCCCATGATTTCCTGAGTATCTAATTATTTAGGAAATAATATCTGTAACAAATTAATGTAAATCATCCTTGAGCCTATAAATAGAGAAGGAGGGCTCAAGGGAAAAGGATCTTCTTCTTCTTTTTTGCTTTATGATCATTTGATATATTGTCTTGCTCTTTAGAGGTTGGTGAAACTCATTGAACCCTAGTTCTTTGATCACTCCTTTGAATCCTATATCAATAACAATTCAAGTGGACGTAGGTTATTACCAGATTCTGGGGCCGAACCACTATAAACTCTTGTGTCCTTTATTATTTGGTCATCACATTCTTTCCAACGTGTTTGTCCACATCAAGCAAATTTGACTCCGTGTCAGTTGGCCAAAATCAGGGTCAACAAAGGTATTTTATTCCCATCTCATTGTAGACCGTCTATAGAGGATTGAGTGACAATTATGGTTGTAAGAATGGATAATTAATAATGTATCTATATTTGTTATAGAGTGTTCTATGAATTCAAGAGTGCAATTCTGAGTCTTTAGTGGAGTCACGAGGAATTAATAAGTTAGTAAATTTATTTGTTAAATTTATGATAACTTATTGGAGCTTGATTATATAGGTCCATGGTCCCCACTGTACCTTGGATAAGATAATATAGATAGTCTCAATTAATTGATTTAATTATCAATCAGAATTATTAAAGTTGACCAGTCAATTTTGGATAGTTTCATAGAGTTATGTAATTTAGAGAAGAAAAGATAAATATGAGAAATTTATTAATTAAGATAAATTGGTGTCTAAATTGATAAATAAGTTTAAATCAAGGTTTGAATTATAAATAATTAATTTGATAAAGGATTTAAATAATTATTTAATTAATTAATACATGCCTTGATTTTAAGTCCAATGGGCTTATAAATAAATGGGAAATTTCACGGTCCTAAAACCCATGATAATTTCGACCTAATGGCTAATATTACATATTATTTTATTGATTTTTTAATTAAATAAATGACCTAATTGAGCCTATAAAAGGAATGCTAAGTGAGAGTTTAAAATAGATTACATAAAGACTATCTGACAGAAAATCAGAAGATCTATTCTTGATGCTCTAGGTTTTAGATTCTCTCTACAGCATAAGTCATTTTCTAAGCCTCAATTTTTCTCTTCTATTCTTCTTCTCTCCGTATCTACCTCATGTGTTGAGAATTACCCACTCTAGTCTAGGTGATTCTAAGGATACTTTGGAAGGCTGTGAAGAAAATTGAAGAACGATTCAGTTTCTTGGTGATACCCTGCGACAGAATGGATACAAGGGTTAGAGAAACTGAAGGAAGAACTCAATCATTCCATTGCGTATAATGTAAGTGTTCTTATCACTATTTCTATTTGAATTCAATTTTAAAAATATGTTCTAGGTTGTCTCATATTAATTTGTTTAATATAAGATCTACATGAAAATAAATAAGATCCTGAATAAGTTTTCCCAAGAATTGCTTGACAACTAGGATTGTTAGGACTAATGCCCTAAAAGCATGTAAAGACATTTTATTGGTTTTAAATAAAAGTACAATTTTATTACATTTGAATGTTATAATTATTGTTTGAATTAATTATATAATAATATCAAGAATATTCATTATTCATTCATGAGAATATGATCTTGTATTATTACGAGAGAATTACGATCATATATAATGAATAAAATAGTCATTAACATATTAAAGTAAGGAATCTTTAATGAATGGTTACTAGTACGGTTTGCTAAGCATACGAGATGCAAGTAATCTAGATTCGGATTACTGATGTGGAGAGACATCTTATTAAAGGTGTTGTATATAATAGAGATTATATATGACAAGACCGATGAGAATTAATTATCTTTATAAACTTGTCATTTGACGTAAAGATTTAATTTTTATCATAATAGATGATCATTTGTAGATCAGTCTAAATCCTAAGTATTTATGAACTCTTGTTTATTTTTATTGGATCTTTTGATTCACTTGTTAAGGTCTCTTAGAATAATGAGGCTAATGCCTTTTGTTTTGGAGATTCAATATCATGGATGGATGAGAACATGAATTACAATAATGGAATCCATGCTTTCCTAACGGATCGAATATTGGTTCCCTTAAGGGTTGATTCTGGAACTGAATAGTTATTGAGCTCAAATCTATAATTAGATTATGGATTAATTATTCGCTAATGAATTAATGGTACTTAAGGATCAAGAGGTAATTAGAAGGGTAAAACGGTAATTTTGACCAGCTCTAATTAACGAACCAATAATGGAGGACAAAACTACATATATTGATTATATCAATGGACTATAAGAGAAAACTCTGTAAATATAATTCTATAAATACCTAGAGTGCAATTCCATATTTATATTGGAGTAGTCATGGAATTAATAAATAAGATTATTAGATTATTGAGTTTAATTAATAATCTGGTTTATTGGAGCTTCGTATTATAGGTCCATGGTCCCCATATCACCTCTGTCCTACACTTCAAGGGTAAGGATGTTAAAAGAAAGATTTGTGAAGAGAAAAGACTAATTTGGAAAGGAATTAATTTTCCAAGGCAAGGAAATAATTATGTGATAATTATGGGTACTTGATTAATTGTGAATTAATTAATTATCTAACTATATAGTTTTTATTTTGAAAAACTATAGGTTAAAATTAATATTAATTTTGTTTGGATTAATATAAAGAGTGAGAATAATAAATATCTTATTTAAAATATGATATTTATTTATTTAATTTAAAATCTAATATTTTAAGATAAATTTAATTTTGAATTAACTGATATTTATGTTGGGATAAATATATTATCTTAAAGATTCATTAAACAAACAAATGAGAAAATCAGGGAAACCTGATACAGGCTTGGGCGACACATACTATATTGTATAGTGTGTGGCGCCTAATCCCTGGGATTTGAATTTTGAATTTAAAATATTTTTGTTTAATCAGTTATTTAATTATTCCTATTAAATATTATTTAAATAAATAATTAAATGTAAATATTTAATCAGTTTTAAATTTGAATTATATTTTAATTAAATAAAGATTATTTAATTAGATTAAATATCATTATAAGTTCGATAGTACGTGACTTTCATAATAAGGCTTCATTATTATTTTGAGAAATGAAAATATAGACTCTCTCACAAAAGTGATAGTTTTCTCTAAACCTGAAAACTATTCTAAACATTCTCTTTGTCAAAACTCTCTAGATCTCATGTGTTGAGTACATCTAGGGAGTCACATAAAGAAACCTTTTGAATCCTACGTACCCACACACGTCCTTGTGTGTTTAAGGATTGGTCTGGAAGATCAGGGTGTGAGATCTCAGAACACTGGATAGGAAGATCGTTGATTTATACAAAAAGACTCAAGGACACTTGATAGGCTACAAGAGGTGATCATTGATCTGTTTGTATGTGATTTAATATTTATATATGTGTATGATCCTCGCTGGTATTAATATTTATTAAAATGGGTCCATATATTCCGCTGCGTACCTTTGATTTGATCATTTAATACCAACAAGGACTTGGGTTGTTGAGCTCATTTTATGTAACGACCCAAAAATCATTAATAAGGCTTAAGGGCCTTGATTAGTGTGTCAGGAGGGCATAATTGGTTTATATATGATTTTAATGATTTAATGCATGATTCTGTGATAAGCATGCTTATATGATTATGTGGATATATGAAATGCATGTTTACAGGTATTAGTATGCATGTGGGCCCTGTTTAGCTTAAAGGGGCATATTTATAATTTTGGCCCGTTGAGGGCATAAATGTGATTATATGTTATAATTGTAGAGACCACATTATTATGTGGATATATATTTGCAGCATGCGGCTTGAGGCAATCCTAGGGAGCCAGTTAGCGGGAAAGTCACAACGGGACCCAATACTTGACTTGGGGCGAGGCATGGGGTATTTTGGGTATTAGATATTTATTTGGGTTATCGGGTTGTGAAAATAAATAATTAGAGATATATTTGAAGTTAGAGAGTTTAGGAGGGAATATTGGGGAAATTTACTATTTTGCCCTTGGGGACGTTTATGGTACCCCGAGCCTCGAGATTAACTTAAGTTAGATAAAACAAAACTAAGGAAATAATTAGAAACTCCTAAACTGACCCTTCTCTTTCTCTCAGCTCACTCATCTCTTTCTCAAACTCTCTCTCAAGCTAACTTGTGGAGATAAAGGGAATTTGGGCTAGAAACTCAAGGATTTGAGCTGGAATCTTGGGGACTAAGTCAGTAGCAATTTGGTGGTTCAGACAGAAGTTTAGGTAAGCATTGAATTATGATTTTAGCTGTTTAACTCTGTAGTTTTTGGCTGGGTTTTAAGTGTTCTTGGATTCTTGATATTGAAGATTGAATTGGAGTTTTGAGTCTAGTTTTCTGTTGGGTTTTACTGCTGGGAACATGTTAGAACTATTGTGATAACTAAATTATGTCATTGTGATGATTTTGGGTTGATTTGATTAAGGTTTGGTTGTCGGAAATGGTAATTTTTCTGGGTTCGAAGGGGTCGGGTCGCGGCGCTGTTCTTGGTGTGTCGCGGCCCTATAGTAGAGATGGGAGCTGAAATGAAGGGCGGGCCGCGAAATGGGGAGTGTAGGGTCATGGCCCATGTGTGCTGTTTAGGGAGGCTGGGCCTCTGATGGGAGGTGGACTGCGACATGGAGGGCTTAGGGTCGCGGCTCTTAAGAGAATTTTTGGCTTTGAGGAGGTTTTAGGTGCGGGAACTTAACCTAGGGTGCTTGGGGTTGATTCCCCTACCGTGTTTGGTGGAATTCGATGTCCCGAAAGCTAGAACCTGGTTCGGAAACCTTTATTCACTTATTATTGATGGAATCCCTTTTCTTGGTTGTGACTAGGTGTACGCTAAAGCTCGGGAAAGGGATCGTGCTCAAGGGTCATTTCTCATAATTAGAACGCTTGGAATTAAAGGTAAGAAAATTGCACTCGGTTGTGTGACTATGTTGGTACTAAGGGTTCCATATATCTGTATGCATTAGTATGTGATGGTATTATGCCATGTGAACATGAAATAAATGGCCTAAGAGTGTCGGAATTAATATTGGCGCACAAGACGCGGCTCAACTACTGGTAGCTAAGGATAGCTTAATATTCACTGAGCTCAGTTTAAGCAGACCGGAGTCAGTGAGGTAAACAGAGGGTGCGACCTAAGGTCGTCGACCCTGGTTATTGTATGACTTGGTTCATAATATTAATTTGATAAATATGATCTGCTGAATGTTTGTATATTAGTTTGTAGATTTACTGATTATGTGAATGCCATGGACTGCTGAGTGTATGATTATGCTTAATGAATTATTTGGTTATTGCTATTGTTCATGCTATGATATTATGGTTTTCTTGTTGGGCCTTGGCTCACGGGTGCTACGTGATGCAGGTAAAGGCAAGGGTAAGCTGGATCAACCCTAATTTGGAGAGCTCTAGAGGCGGAATGTACATAGTCAGCTGCTCGGCCGCCACGGTTGAGGGTTGGGCAGGAACAGAAGAACCTTAAATGTCTATTTTGCCCTTAGAGTGGCTGGAAGTTGTATATAACCCTGAATTTTTTGTAAACTGTCCTTTAAACTCTATTTCTTTTGGGATCCCAAATATGAAATGTTTATTTAAATGAAATGTATCTTTTATGACCAAAAACTTTTAACCCTAGTTCAATAATGGTTTTAGTGACACATTTTCAACTAAGCGACTTGATTAGCAAGTCTTGCATCTTTACAAACACACAGTGTAACGGTCTTGGCTACCCAGGGCGTTACATTTTACCTCTGAACTTTGACATGTCATCGTAACTGCCCCCCCCCCCCCCGCCCCCCAAGTTAGTCTTTGTGTTTGCACAAGGCTAAGTTTAATGTGTGATTGACTTCCCTTTTTAATCGCTATAGCCCAATGTTCAGGACTCTTCTGAGTTTAATCTTTGAAATACCTTTTAATCTTACTTATTGGACTTGTCTTCGTCGTCTGGTGGCATCGACACCTAGGTGAACCTCTTTATAAATAAGGATGGGGAGGAGAGAAAGCCTTCACTTTTAGAGCTCCACCATACTTCCTTATGTTCTCTCTGAGCTACTCATAAGAACTTGGTTGCCTCTCCCTTTCTTTTCAAGAACATGGACTATTGGCAAGAGGCCATTTATTCATCAAAGCGATCAGGTGAGTTTGTAAGTCTTTCATATGACTTATGCATTCCCTTAGTGATCTCTACTACCATTTATAAGACATATTTGTATTGACATTGCATAGGCCGGCCATTATTGGGCAAAAATTTCTTTGGATTTGTTACGACATCACCAAAATAAGTAAGTTTTTTGCTTAAATTGAATTTTCTGGTCTTAACATCTTCCTCCTTTTAACGAGTTACTGTAGTTTGCACGTTCTTAATGATCGATAGGCTTCTTTGTGGAGCTTGTTTCTTTTGATTGCATAATATTGAAAGTTTGTTCACCAATTTTGTCATAGTCTTCATTGTAGATGAGTTTCTTACTAGAATTAGGGTATTTCTTCTCTTTTTATTTTGGTGATTTGTCCTTGGCATGAATAGTGTCATGCAAAGAACACTAAGAACACTCATTATGATCACTTGGGTTGGCGGCCACGGTTTTATGGTCTCTTATTGACCATTTCTTGTTCGGATGACAACTATACTCATGAGAGACAACTACCCCGTTGTGTTGCCCTTGGGAGGCAAGCACTCTACTATGGTCGCCTATGGGATAAAAGCTTGGGGTTGGCGACCGTTTTGATTCCTCTATCTACACGTGGGTGGTGAGTACATTCTTGCGGTCGCTTATTTGAAGGTGACTACTTCCATATATTCGTCTATGGTAGGCAACCACCATGGTATGGTCACTTATGGGTTTGGAGACCTCTCTGTTTCCTCTTATTTCTTATTGGTGGCGACAATGCTCATATGGTTGCCTATTGGTGGTGAGTACTTCAACATGGTCACCTTTGGGGATGACCAGCCTAGAGTGGTCACCCATGGGTGGCAAGTTCTCCTTTCAATTGCTCGCGATGATCATCTTCGAAGTCTTCTTTTTCTTTCCTTCCTAGGTGGGATATATGATCTTAGTTTGTTACTCGGAGGTTGGACAACTACGTCTTGGAGTGCCCAACTTTCATGTTGTTCCCTTCAAGGTTGCCCGACCTAGTGGCGATTGATGGTGTCTCTGCTCATGGTCACCTGTGATAGAGACCGCAACCTGCCTTCTTGGACTCGGTAGCGACCATGGAACCTTTTGCCTTTGTGGGCATCCATAGTAATTAGCCATCATCCTTTAGGCTCTTCTGGGTACAAACACATGCAGAGTAATACTCTTATGATTTTGTCTCTACAGATTACGACCATGCATCCAACAACTTCTTTACTTGTGGTTGTTTAGGACCTCGACCCATATACCCCTGTTTTTTCGTTATGTCTACGTGGACGTATCTCACCTTCTCTACTTTCTTGTTTCAGATACTGATTGACAAAGGACTTCGAGGAGGTGCATGACCAGTCCCTGGTGCAACTAAGGCTATGTCACCTTGAAAATCAAGTGCTAGTCACTCAAGAAAGGAGACCATTGTGGTTGATACCGGGACTTTTGACAAGTATGATTTTGACAAAAATCCCACAACAACTGATATCCAAACTGATGACCTTGTCCCCTAATCGGAGATAACTGAAGAAGAGATCAATCATACAATGCAAAAGCATGGCCTTTGGGGTGGCCAAGTTTTTAGAGTTCCATCTGAGGATGAGCAGACGGACAGACCGCCCGAAGGATGTCAGGCATGGAATGTTGTGCATTGTGTGACTGGTGCCATTCTTCCATTGGATGATTATTTTGTGCAGGTGTGCAATTATTTTAGGATCACTCATTTCGGCTTACCCTCAACAAGTAATCGATAGTGATTGTGCTGAAAATCTTGTATAGACTGATGGCCTAGCCTTCTTTTAAGCCCAAGGAGATTCACTTCCTTTATGACCTAAAGCCAAATCGCTTCAATGGGAGTGGTAAGGCATTTTATCACAAATCTGTTAATTCGGGTGGGTAACTAATCACTGCTTCAAATTCAAATGCAGGTTGCTATCCTTATTTGTATTTCTTCACCAACATAATTCACTTTGAGTATAGCTCTTTCCAATACATTGGTAAGTCTTTTTCATCCATCCTTTATATGCTTTCTCAATCAGCATGTCTTGTCAATAGCCTTGCATATTCCCCCTAGTGACCAAAATTTTATAACTAGTGATCTAGTAAGTGACCATGCCAGGTGATTGGCCACTTTGTTTTCTAAGTGCTCGCTCATGGTAGGAAACTAAACCTCTTTGCTTTTTTTCATTACCCAAAACTTTAAGAGTGAATGATCGCTTTGGGAGATCTTTTATTGGTGACCCCTTAATAGGTGATCTTGAAATATCTTAACAATGATTTCCTTAAGAAGAGAGCTTAAGATCTTTCATGGGCAACCAAGTTCTTTGAATCCATCTCAGATGGCTGATCATGGATTTTGCACAAGAGATTGGGAATAGTGTCTATTCTCTGCTTGATATCTCAAGGGCGACCAAAACATTTAGACAGTCTTCTTTATGCTTTTCTAGTCGATCAGGGCTTGGAAGATGTCTTTGATGACCTTAAGAAGTGATACTTATTAGTAATCACCTTGTGAGGTGACTTTTTGTTCTAATTGGTTAAATACATAGTGAAATTGGTTAGGTGATAAACGAGTTTTAGGCTCGTTTATGGTCTAGTTTTTAGGAAGGTTTTCATTAGTTTAGGGCTATTTTATTGCAAAATTATGCTTGTTTGTTCATGTTTCAATCTTTTGATGCTAAGATGGTGAAAAGAGATGAATGAAGTAAAAGTGGGAGAAAATGGAGCTACTTTGAAGAAAATCAAGTTGTTTTGGAAGGAAGGAGGTCGTATTAGGCTACTGTGATTAATGCCCCAGCGCTATCACAATAGCTCTAATAGAAGTTTTTGAAGACCTATTGTTTCTGTAAATAGCGCTACATACCTAGTTCTACAGCGCTAGTTATCCAGTCTTTAAGAGGAATTCGACTCTGTTATCAACGCTCAAAACCTAGGGCTATAGCGCTATCAATGCAGTTTTGAACTCTTAAGCCACTTTTAGAAGGACAAAACGGTCTTTTCACTTGGGAGCTTTGGAAAACTATTTAAGTGACATTAATCTGCGAATTCAGGAGGCGGTTTTAGTATTATAAACCCTAGATCTAGAAAAGACTGCTGTGATTATTGTATTCAGATTTCTTTTTCTGGTTTATGATTTTTCAGATTTCTTCTTCATCTTAATTTTTTAGGTTATTTTCTATGAACAATTATCTGAATTTTATTGTCATCATGTTATCTATGAACTAAATTCTAAATCTAGGGATTAATGTAGTCGCTTGAATTTCAATTTAATTTTATTATGATGTCCTATTGATACTTCTTCTTTATTCTAATCTATATGATGTTTGCCTAATGCTAGTGAATACTTGATCACTATTTACTTGATTTAATGATTTTGATTCAAAATTCAAAAGATGAGAATTGAATATGCTGCCATTATATAGGCATAGGTTGCATATTGGACGAAAGTACCTGTATACTTGTGTAGTAATTAGGTTTCCATGCTTAATTCCCTCTATATGTTTAAGTTTATCACAGAGATGTAGAAAACCTGCATATAGGCTGAGATCTTATATCTTGAAAAAGAATAGGAATCAATTTATGTTAACCTGCTATTAGAATAGGAAGAAGAGATTTAGATTGATTAGTAAAATTAATAGCATGAAAAGTTGATGAAATTAATTCCCTAGGCTTTTTATTATTGATTTTTAATCTGTTGATTCATTATTTTGTTTACATTTTTTGAAATTGTGTTCGTAGATTAGAATTATTCATCTTAATTTAAGTTATTCATTTTAATTTTAATCACCAAATAGAAATTGAAAATCAATTATTGGTAATTGGTTAATAGTCTCTGTGGGACGATCTCTATTCTTACATAATTTATTACTTGACACGACCACGTATATTTGCGTGCAGATTTAAGCGATCAAGTTTTTGGCACCGTTGCTAGGGACTAATAATCAATATCAAAACTAATTATTTTTCGATCTACTTTGGTTTTAATCTAACATTTTTCTAATTTGAGTTGCTTTTAAATTTCTCAATTTCAGGTGATCTATTTTATGCGACGTAAGGGTTCAAAAATACTAGTGCATGTTGATCCTAAGATTGAGAAGGCATGAAAAAGTGAAAGAAAACATAAGAGACTTGAAAGGATAGCCCAGAATATCAATAATGTTGCCAACAATAATCTGAATCAGGGTGATGAGGGTAACGTTGTAACTAAGGCATACCTACCCCTGAGGGATTATGTACTCCCTATTATTATAGGGATACATTCTAGTATTCACCCACCTGCTGTAGAGGCGAACAATTTTGAGATCAAGCCTTCGATTATCCAAATGGTTCAAAGTTGCGTTAAGTTTGGGGGGCTACTGTAACGACCCAAATTCGCTAATAAGGCTTAAGGGCCTTGATTAGTGTGCCAGGAGAGCAGGTTGGGATTTATGTGTGATTTTGTGAGTTGAATGCATGGTTATGATTTAAAGCATGTTATTTGGCTATTTGTTTAACTGAGATGCATGGCTATGTTTTCTAGTATGCATGTAGGCCCGGATCGTGTTAGAAGGGCGTAATTGTAATTTTGGCCATGTTGGGCATAACTGTATTGATATGTGATAATTGTATTCTGTGAATTGTACCGCGCGGGTGTGGTTTTATTATTGTGATGCACGTGCCGAGACGGTCCTAGAGAGCTAGTTAACTTAAGAGTCACAACGGGATTTCTATACCCGGCTCGGGAGGAGCCTAGGGGTACCTCGGGAATTTTATGGTTAAGTTGAGATTTAGCGGGTAATGGTTATTGGAGATTTAGTAACCTGGGTAACCATTTGTTACTGCTGAGAGTAACAAGTTTTAGAAAGAAAATGGTAGATATGAAATAGAAATGAAAGGACTTAAGTGCCCTTGAGGTTTAGTTGGGAAAGGATAGGCAAGGAGGGGCAAAATGGTCATTTGGTTGGGAATTAGATAAATGGAAGCTGGGTTATTTGGGGTACACGGTTTGGGGGCTTAGTCATTTTGGTCATGGATTGGTTTTGTTAGAAATAAAGAGAAGAAAAACTAAAGAGAAGGAAAGTTAGGGCAATGAGAAGAAGAAGAAGAAGAGAAGTGAAGGAGCTGAAATTTGGAGACTTAGGAGATGAATCAAGGGAGCTTAGGATGGGATTCTCTACTTAAGGTAAGGATTTGTGCATATTTAAGTTTGATTATGTTTAGATTTGTGAAACTTAAAGCTTGAGTTAAGTTTTTAAAGTTTGAGTTTTGAAGTTGCTGATTTTTGTAATCTAAGGGTGGATTGTTGGTTATGTTTGTGTTTTGAGCTTGAATCTAGTGTTTATGGGTTGTTAGATGGTCCATTTGAAGTCTTAAATTGATTTTGGGGTTTGGGTATTGGTTTGGTATGATTTTGGAAGGTTTTAGCTCGAAGATAGTGCAGGGAAAAACCTAGAATTCTGGGTCTGCGAAGGCGTGCCGCGACACAGGTTTTTCGTGCCGCGGCGAGGGAGTCCCTGACTGATGGGTGCCGCGGCACAAGGCAAATTTCAGGTTGACATTTTTGGCAATTTTAGGCCTTTGCTCCGGGGGTTTGGGGGATGTCTCCGAGGTGTTGTTTTAAGGTTTTAGAGGTCCCGAGAGTGCGGGATTGGTCCCGAGAAGTGGTTTTGGGTTGATTAGTATTGAGGGATGTTTCTTGTGTGTTGTGACTAGGTTGTTGGTGAGGCTCGTGCTAGAGGACCGTGCTCGCGGCTTTAGTGCATCAGGAGGCTCGGAATACAGGTAAGAAAACCGTAACACCCGAGAATAGGGCATGGCCCCACTGTGTGATTGCAGGGCATGGCCCCAGATTGTATTATGTGCAAATGTTTAACCTTAAATGAATCATGATGTGTGTGAATGATTATTTCGAATGTACTATATGTGTGATTATAATGAAATGAACGGCAAGGGCCGAGTGCGGCGTAGGCCGGGTGCGGCCGTGGGGCCGAAAGTAACACACAGCACATGGGATGCTTATATTCAGGGTGGGACCCAAGGGATACATGAGTTATCCTCGCGGTGAGAACCGAAACCCCAGGCTTTGGTAAGGCCTCTGGGGCGGCATGGCCGTGCTTGTTTATTATGATGGTTTTCCTATTTATCAGTGATTTATGCCAGCTATATGAATTGCATATGTTATGTATTATTTGGGTTTTCTTGCTGGGCTTCGGCTCACGGGTGCTCCGTGTGGCAGGTAGAAGCAAGGACTGAGTCAACCAACCATGAGTACGGAGAGCGTGAAGCGACGCGTACATGTTTGGCCTGCCCGACTGCTTTGGTTGGGGGTTTATTCGAAAATGGCTGTAATAATCTATGATTTTATGATTTCTCAACTGTAACCTTATTTCAAGATGTAATTAGTTTTCAAACCTTATTTTGGGATCCCAAATGTTTAATAATAGAAGTTTTAAATGAAACGACGCATTTTTCAAGGATTACAGCCTTAACTTTTAATTAGTCACACTTTTGTTTCAAAACCTCGGTTAGCGAGTTCATTGCACACTGTTTTGTCTTAAAAACTCACTTAGTAACGGCTCTAAGGAAGTAGGGCGTTACAGCTACTTAATGAGGATCCAAATCTCCATATTACCATTTTTTTTGGAGTTATGTGATACTTTCAAAATGAATGGAGTAAGTAATGATGTAATCCATTTAAGGTTATTTCCATTTTCTTTGAGAGGCAGAGCTAAAAGTTGGTTGATTTCGCTGTCAGCCAATTCCATTGTGACATGGGAAGACCTTGCTCAAAAATTTCTCGCTAAGTATTTTCCTCCCGCTAAATCGGCTCGGATTAGAGGTGAAATAAATAATTTCTGTCAATTTGAGGGGGAATCGTTATATGATGCTTTGCAAAGGTTTAAAGAGCTACTTCGAAAATGTCCACATCATGGTATAGTGAAATGGATGTTGATGCACACTTTTTATAATGGCTTGAGGGGAAACACAAGGACTATAATAGATGCAGCAGTAGGTGGAACATTTATGAGAAAAAATGCTAACGAAGCTTATGAGCTTTTAGAGGAGATGGCCATGAATAATTATAATTGGCCAACTGAGCAAGAAAATAAGAAGGTGGCAGGAGTTCTAGAAGTTGATCCTATTGCTATGCTCACTACTCAAATTGCTTCGCTAACTAAAAAAATGCAACAACAAAACAACATTTCATCTTAAGCGATGCAACTACAACCCACTCCTATCATTTGTGAGACATGTGGAGGCTCCCATAACTCTGAGCAATGTCCAGCGACGAGTTCTTATTCGGTAGATGATATTCCACTTGAAAAGGTTCAAGCCATTGGTAATTTCCCAAGGCAACCGAATAACAACACATACTCTAACACTTATACTCCAGCGTATAAGAACCATCTGAATTTGTCATGGAGTAATAATCAAGGGCACCAACCATAGTATCATCCAAATCCATCTCAATATCCTCCAAATAAACCATCTTATGGGCTAAATCCAAGACCCTTTTATGACACTTAAAGGCCACAAATGCCGCAAAATCAACAGCCACCGCCTCAAATGACTAAACCAGAGGTATCCGCTAATTCATTGAGCCAATTTATGAAAGAAACTAGATCCTCTATTCGGAGCTTAGAAACACAAGTTGGCCAACTTGCAAAGTTAATGGCGGATCGTAATCAAGGGGCTTTACCTAGTTCAACTGTGGTGAATCCCAAGGAGCAATGTCAAGCTGTCACTTTGAGGAGTGGGACTAAGTATGAGAGGCCTACAGTAGAAAAAAAAGGGCAAGAAGATAGAAGATCAACATGTCACTAGTCCAGCACAAGAGGAGGTTACTGAAGACCTTCCAAAGAAAGAGAAGCCAAAATACACCGAGTCTACACTAAAGATTCATTATCCTCAACGGTTCCGAAAGGCTAATCTTGACAAGCAATTCTCCAAATTTCTCGAAGTATTTAAGAAACTTCACATTAACATCCCTTTTGTGGAAGTTGTTTAACAAATGCCTAGTTATGTGAAGTTTATGAAAGATATATTATCTAATAAGAGAAAAATGGAGGATTATGAAACTGTGGCTTTGACAGAAGAGTGTAGTGCAATTATTCAAAAGAAACTTCCTCAAAAGTTAAGAGATCCGGGAAGCTTCACTATATCTTGCACCATTGGGAATTTTCATTGTGAGAGGGCTTTATGTGATTTAGGTGAAAGCATTAATCTAATGTCACTGTCCGTATTTAGAAGACTTGGTTTGGGGGAAGCTAGACCCTCTACAGTTACTCTACAACTGGTCGACCATTCATTGACACACCCCTGAGGTATTATTGAAGACGCTCTTGTCAAAGTGGACAAATTTATCTTTCCTGCTGATTTTATTGTTCTTGATATGGAGGAAGATGAAGATGTTCCAATTATTTTGGGAAGACCATTTTTAGCCACCGGTTAAGCCTTGATAGATGTTCAGAAATGAGAGTTGAGGCTAAGAGTGTAAGGTAATGGGGTTATATTTAATGTGTTCAAGGCTTTGAAGTATCCTAAAGCAAGTGATAGTTGCTTTAGTGTGAATGTAATTGAGGAACAATTGTCAAAGAGAAAACTCATCGAAGATTCACTTGAGATGAGCCTTATTTCGCAAAGAGTGGAAAACTGTGATGGCATTGAGGTTATTGAATATGTAAATTGGCTAAACTTTGCTGGACCTATTTATAAGAAGAAATATCAGGAATTTGGACAAGGGCCCAGAAACCATTACCATCTATAAAGAAACCACCAGTACTTGAATTGAAAACTTTACCAGAACATCTTAAATACGTTTATTTGGGTAAGAATGATACTCTCCAGGTTATTATTTCTGCTTCATTATCTACTGTTGAAGAGGAAAAATTATTAAGAGTACTTTGAGCTCATAAATTGGCCATTGGTTGGACTTTAGATGATATAAAGGGAATTAGCCCCTCTACTGTTATGCGTCATATTCTCATGGAGGAGGACAGTAAGGCTAGCATTGATGCTCAAAGGAGGCTAAATCCTGCTATGAGCGAAGTGGTTCTAAAAGAAATTTTGAAGTGGTTAGATGCTGGTGTTATTTATCCAATCTCAGATAGTTCATGGGTAAGCCCAGTACAAGTTGATTCCGAAAAAAGGGGGATTGACAATAGTAAAAAATGAGAACAATGAGTTAATTCCAACTCGTAATATGATAGGGTGAAGAATTTGTATTGATTACCAGAAACTAAATAAGTCAACAAGGAAAGATCACTTCCCATTTCCTTTTGTTGATTAAATGCTCGATAGACTGTCGGCCATCACTTCTATTGCTTTTTAGATGGGTATTTCGGTTATCACCAAATACCTATTGCTCACGAAGACCAAGAGATAACGACTTTTACTTGTCCTTATGGTATGTTTGCTTTTCGTAGAATGCTATTTGGATTATGCAATGCTCCTGCTACTTTTCAGCGATGCATGATGTCACTATTTTCTGATATGGTGGAAAAGAGCATTGAAATATTTATGGATGATTTCTCGGTCTTTGGCTCTTCATTTGATATGTGTCTACAAATTTGGAAAAGGTGTTAAAGAGATGCGAAGAATCTAATTTGGTCCTGAATTGGGAAAAATGTCACTTTATGGTAAGTGAAGGAATTGTTTTGGGCCATAAGATTTCAAGCAAAGGCATAGAGGTAGATCGTGCGAAGGTATCAACTATTGAGAACTTGCCTCCTCCAATTTCAGTTAAGGATGTTCGGAGTTTTCTTGGGAACGCTGGATTTTATAGGAGATTTATTAAAGATTTCTCCAAGATTTTTAAACCCCTATCTGCACTATTAATGAATGGAGCACAGTTTAATTTTGATGTTGATTGTCGAAGTACCTTCAATACTTTGAAGGAGAAATTGATCATTGCACCGATTATGGTACCACCAAATTGGGAACTCCCCTTTGAATTGATGTACGATGCAAGTGATTATGCAGTTGGAGTGGCTCTGGGGCAGCAAGTTGACAAGGTATTCCGAACAATTTATTATGCTAGTCGGACTTTGAATGATACTCAATTAAATTATGCAACTATTGAGAAGGAATTACTTGCAATCTTTTTTGCATTTGATAAGTTCAGGTCGCATTCAATTGGTAATAAGGTTATTGTCTACACAGACCATTATGCTATTAAGTACGTTATGACCAAGAAGGATGCAAAACCCCGCTTGATTCGATGGGTCCTATTATTCCAAGAGTTTGATATGGAAATTCGTGACAAAAAGGGGACAAAAAATCTAGTTGCAGACCATTTATTTAGATAGGAATTAGAAGAAGATCCTAATAAGAAAAATGTACAAATTGATGAAAACTTCCCGAATGAATAGTTATTTTCGATTGACAGTGAAGAAAAGTTACTGTGGTTCGTGGATTATGTTAATTATTTGGTAGCGAAGGTTTGCCTCCTGACATGTTAAGGCAGCAACTTAAAAAGTTCTATTCGGAAGTTAAGCATTATTATTGGGATGAGCTCATTCTTTTTCGTCATTGTGCTGACCAAGTGATTAGAAGATGTGTCCCAGAAGAAAAAATGATTTCCATTCTTACTCATTGTCATACTTTGCATTGTGACGGTCATTTTGGAGGAACAAGAACAGCAACAAAAGTTCTGCAATGTGGGTTTTATTTTCCTACGTTATTTAAAGATGCTAATGTCTTTGTCAAGAGTTGTGATCGTTTTCAAAGGACCGATAATATATCAAGAAGAGATCAAATGCCAATGACTGGTATTCTGGAAGTTAAGTTGTTTGATGTGTGGGGAATAGACTTTATGGGACCTTTCTCGTCATCTTATAATAACAAGTACATTCTGCTTGCGGTGGACTATGTTTCTAAATGGGTAGAAGCTGCAACAACGCCTACTTGTGATGGTAAAGAGGTACTTAAATTCCTTCACAAAAATATTTTTACCCGGTTCGGCACCCCAAGAGCAATTATTAGTGACAGAGGAAGTCATTTTTGCAACAAGTCATTCACTGCTCTATGCGCTCGTTACGGAGTTCATCATCGAAAGGCTTTGTTCTACAATCCACTTGCAAATGGTCAAGCCGAAGTGTCAAATCAAGAGATTAAAAGCATCTTGGAAAAGACTGTAAATACATCCAGAGAATGATTGGTCGGAAAAGATTGATGATTCACTTTGAGCATATCGCACAGCCTTCAAAACTCCGATCAGTATGCCACCGTATCAATTGGTGTTTGGTAAGGCATGTCATTTACCGGTGGAACTTGAGCATAGAGCTTATTGGGATGTGAAAAGGTTAAACGTTGATCTCTTTATGGCGTGACAAAATAGGCTTATGGAGTTGAACGAGCTCGATCAATTTCAGAATGAAGCTTATGAGAATGCAAGGATTTATAAAGACAAGTCCAAGGCCTTTCATGATAAGCGAATACTTAGGAAGGATTTTCAACCGGGAGACAAAGTGTTGCTATTTAATTCTCAATTTAAGCTCTTTCCCGGTAAATTGAAGTCGAGATGGTCAGGACCATACACAGTTGTTGTTTCATTTCCATGTGGAGTGGTGCAAATTCATAGTGAGAAAACGAGACACTTTAAGGTGAATGGTCAGCGATTGAAGCATTATTTGGAAGGCCCGGTGGAAAAATGCAAGTCTATGGTGATTATGGAACCACTCTGAATTGGGTGTGAACAATCTGACTAAAAGACGTTAAAGACAGTGCTCTTAAGAGGCATTCGTATGTTTATTTTTAATTTTTAATTTTTAATTTATAATTTAATTTTATTTATTTTTGTTTTTGGTTGGAACAATGTTTTTAGGGATCTTGTTTTAGTTGTTTTTAGTTTTAATTTGGAATAAATTGTATTGTAATTTATAAATTGTGAAAAACATGAAAAATTAATTAAAGTTTAGGTGCTTGTAGTGCTCTAGCGCTACAAGAAAAGACTTGAAATTATTTTTTGAAGCCCCAGCACTACAGCGCTAGTAAGATAGTGCTACATCGCTTTTTCTAGAGAGTTTCAAATTTTTCACAAGCACCTAGCACTACAGCGCTATCCAAGTTATGCTACAGCGCTACTTCTAGAACCAAATGGTGGCCAGAATGCCCAGACAGCGCTACAACGCTCCACAGATAGCGCTACAACGCTCTGAGCCAGTTGAAACTTAAAATGTAAGGGTCTCGAAATTTTTTTCCCCAACTCACATTCTCTTCTTCTTCAATTTCATTTTCCCTTTTTCTTCTCTACTCAAACCACCCCTACCACCCTCCATCCTCCATTAAAGCATCCTCCCAAGGTATTCCAACATCTTTATTATTCATCCTTTCTCTCTTCTCAGCTTATTACCCATTAATCTATTCCTTTTCACCAAAACCAATTTCCAAATCAAAGTTTTCAACCCTAAAATCAAAATTTGCAAATTTCTTGAAGAAAGTTCAAATTTTCAAGGGGCTTTGGTCATTCAAGCACATGGAAGGCAATTTCAAGGGCTAGTAAGTGTTTTCACTCCTTCTTGTCTCAAGATTATATCAACATTTGGGGTTGGGTACAAATTTTGCTTGTCTTTGGGTAGAAATTGGTTTTTGTTTCTGTGATCCGTTGTGTTTGGGTATATTGTCCTGTGATATTGGATTTTTATGGTGATTTAGAAGAAGGAAAGTATATAATTTAAGGGGAGGTGCTGCCGGATTTTTTTTATGGGATTTTGTGGTGTTGAGTGAATAGTTACTATGGCTCCTAAGAGTAAGGATGGAAAATCTAAGGATAAAGGCAAAGGCAAAGCGTCTGCATCTTAACAAAGGGAGGACACACCAAAGTGGGAGTATGATGAAACGAGATTTATTGATTATTTGGCTCAAGAACGATATGAGAGGTTTGGAAGAAAGACTTTGATTCCTGAACGAGAGGTGGAATTTCAAAATGAACCTTTTGATCATCCAAATTTTGAGTTGGTTAGTGCCAATCTAACGGCTAGGAAGTGGGATAAATATGTTACTAAATTGGACCAGGCTAATGTATCTTTGGTTTATGAGTTTTATGCAAATCTGAAGGCTAAGAACAACGATAAGGTTTTTGTTAGAGGCAAGCGGGTGCTTTTCATAGCTGAGTCGATTAATAAGGTGTTTAATGTGCCACACATCAGAGAGCAAGATGAGGAATATTCACAATTTTTGAAAGGATACATAGATTATGTTCTTGTGGATGAGAAATTATGTTTTGAGAGAGCTCCATGGAATCTATCTAGTTCCTTGCCTAAGAGTATTTCTTCGTGTCAGTTGAACATAGAGGCAAGATTCTGGGCTTTCTTTGTGTGTGCTAGATTTATGCCGATGAGTCATGTATTTGACATGACTAAGGATATAGCGCTTTTGATGTATGCTCTGATGACGTGTATGAATGTCAACATTGACTTGTGGATTAAGGAGAATATTGAGTACATCGAAAAGGCCATACCACTGGAGGATTGGGCCATGGGTCTATGATCACCATGTTGTGTTACAAAGCTGGAGTACCCGAGTACGTAACGGATATTTATCAATCATTGCAGGAGCCTTTATCTATTGCCTTAATGAAGGATTATCTCGCACCTGTTCTTTATGTGCTACAGATGAGAAAGAAGGGGAAACGCCGTGCTGAAACTGAGGTGGAGGAGAATGCAGAACCGTTGTTGCTGGGGGGTAGTATTGACCCTAGAATGTAGTACGTCCATGATAGGTTGGATTATCTTTTTCAGCAAAATCAATACATGATCCAATGACATCAGATGATGCATCAGTACATGGGACAGTGGTACGAGCACGAGGTAAACCATGTGACTCGTTTAAATCATTTGGTGAGTCGTTGGTCTTTGAATGATGCGGATCAGAGCTATTTTGCTCCACCACCATAGTATCCACCTTATTCTCCGCTATTCCCACCACCTCCGCCTCCACCATTTGCTGGATTTCAACCACCACAGCCTCCACTGTCTCAACCATTTGAGGGACCTTCGTCCCAGCCTCCACAACTGCCATACTGACGTGGCTATTCAGGTAAGTCTCTTTTCTCATTCTTTATGCACTTTAAAATTGCTGACATTGTTAAATTTTAAGTTTGGGGGAGGGATTTATTTTTAGTTTTATGTTATTTGATGTGTTCTTTAGTTTGGTTTGCTAGTTAGTTTGTATCGAGTCATGTTTTAGAGTGTAAATTAAGTTGATGATAATTGTCATTTTAATACGATTGACTGTTATTTTGTATAATCCAAAGGAAAAGTTGATGTGCTTTTGAAAAAAAAAACAAAATATGTGTGCTTGGTTAAAGTACTTTGTTTTTTTTTCACTGTGATTTGTTGACATTAGAGATCTATTGTTCATGATGTGCAAATGTTATAATTGAATTATTTTATGCATGTCGAATTTGGATTGTGGATTGAAAAAGATTGAAAAAAATTCTAGAACCTGTTTGCTTACTATTTGAGATGAAATTTGAAACAATGCACATTTAGGAAAATGATATAGGCAATTTTTTTTGGACTGGTTGTGCCTTTCAAGCTAACCCTATTAAATTTTATCCTTAGTCAACCATTTTGAGCCTTATAACTGTTTTCTTGTTAACACATTCCTTTGAGCCTAGTTGTGAATTGGATTACCATTGACTCTTTTGACCCATACCACGAGCATGAAAACTATTATGTGAGGGGAGTGAATATGTAATGGGATGTTATGTATCATGTGTTATTCAGAAAATTCCTTGTGATTGAGAAAAGTTAAAGAAAAAGAAAGTGGAAAATGGTTACACTCCCAAACAGTTATCTATTGAAAAATCAAAGTTTGGAGGAGTGTAATATGATAAAGAAAAATAAGAATGAGTTGGTTTTGCATAGTTTTCTCAATCGTTGAAAAGAAAAAAAAAAGGTAACAAGGGATGAGTGGTTTGAAATTGTTGGGAAAGTTTGTTTAGTGGGAATGCTTGTGGTATGATTAAGCTTAAAATATATCTGTATCTACTTGTACCTAAGCCTTCTAATACAACCATTGTAAAGTCCTATAACTTGGTTATGTGGTTAGTTGGTGAGCATTTGAGGTGCATAAAGTGGTTCAATTATTTTATTTGCGACTTATGAGTAAATGAGCTTTGGCATTAATAAATTATAGTGAAAAGGGTGAAGTATTTTGACTAAAAATCTAGATTAATATTTTATATAGCATGTTGCTTTCCTAAGAATTATATGTGCATAGCAGTTTTGAGTGTTGGAATTGGTTGGTTATGTCAACTTGGTTTGTTTAGGTTTGAGTCTAGATAGATTCTTTACTTGAGGGTGAGTAAAGGATTAGTTAGGGGGAGTTTGATAAACAAGTTTTAGGCTCGTTTATGGTCTAGTTTTAAGGAAGGTTTTCATTAGTTTAGGGCTATTTTATTGTAGAATTATGCTTGTTTTTTCATGTTTCAGGTTTTTAATGCTAATATGGTGAAAAGAGATGAATGAAGTAAAAGTGGGAGAAAATGGAGCTACTTTGAAGAAAATCAAGTTGTTTTGGAAGCAAGGAGGTCGAATTAGGCTACTGTGATTAGTGCATGTGATGGCGCTATAGCGCTAATAGAAGTTTATGAAGGCCTATTGTTTCCGTAAATAGCGCTACAATGCTAGTTATCCATTTTTTAAGAGGAATTTGGCTCTGTTATTAGCGCTACAGCGCTCAAAACCTAGGGCTGCAACGCTATCGACGCGGGTTTGAAATCTTAAGCCACTTTTAGAAGGACGAAACAGTCTTTTCACTTGGGAGCATTGAAAAACTATTTAAGTGACATTAATCTACGAATTCAGGAGGCAGTTTTAGTTTTATAAACCCTAGATCTAGAGAAAGACTGCTTTGATTATTGTATTTAGATTTCTTTTTCTAGTTTATTACTTTCTAGATTTCTTCTTCATCTTAATTCTTTAGGTTATTTTCTATGAATAATTATCTGAATTTTATTATCATCATGTTATCTATGAACTAAATTATTTATCTAGGGATTAATGCAGTCGCTTGAATTTCAATTTAATTTTATTATGATGTTCCATTGATACTTCTTCTTTATTCTAATCTATATGATGTTTGCTTAATGCTAGTAAATACTTGATCACTATTTACTTGATTTAATGGTTTTGATTCAAAATTCAAAAGATGAGAATTGAATATTCTATCATTATATAGACATAGGTTGCATATTGGACGAAAGTACTTGTATGACTTGTGTAGTAATTAGGTTTCCATGCTTAATGTCTTCTATATGTTTAAGTTTATCACAGAGATGTAGAAAACCTGCATATAGACTGAGATCTTATATCTTGAAAAAGAATAGGAATCAATTTATGTTAACCTGTTATTAGAATAGGAAGAAGAGATTTAGAACTTATTAGTAAAATTAATAGAATGAAAAGTTGATGAAATTAATTCCCTAGGCTTTTTATTATTGATTTTTAATCTGTTGATTCATTTTTCTATTTACAGTTATTTAAATTGTGTTCGTAGTTTAGAATTATTCATCTTAATTTTAGTTATTCATTTTAATTTTAATCACTAAATAGAAATTGAAAATCAATTATTGGTAATTGGTTAATAGTCTCTGTGGCACGATATCTGTTCTTACATAATTTATTACTTGACACGACCACGTATACTGCTTGCAAATTTAAGCGCTCATTATTCACAAAAGGTGCTAAAACCATAACAATTTCACTAAAGTCAACATGTGAGAGTTGTCTTGTGGTATATGTATTTATAATTTATTTTTTTTGGGTCCAAAGTGTTTCTTTAGATTATATGAGAGTACCCAAAAATTTTGGGAGCATTTGAGGATTTTTTGAGACAAGTTTTGGAGTGCCAAGTCAGAGACATCGGCGATGCATCGCCTAGTACCAGGTGACGTGTCGCCTGGGCTGTCCATACGAATCTGTACAATGACGTGTTTTGGCTCCAAAATTCAAATAAAAATGCTCTAATCTCATTGGTTGAGTCTAATGAGGTTCCTATACTATTTAAATGGTTCATTTGAGCTAATTGGTGAATTGATCACTCACCTTTCTCTCTCTCTCTCTCTAAAACCCTCTCTCTCTAGCTCTCAAGATTACTAGTTTTCTCTAAGATCTTCATGAATAAATCTTGACTTGCATGAAGATCCAAGGATTGTAAATCCCAATCTCATTCTATTGTAGTAGCTTCAAGCAATCTCAAAGTGGAGGCTAGGAATAAAGATTTTTGGACAACAAATCTTCATTTGTGTCAAGCCTTGTTACATTTTGTGATTCACATAAAATCATAAGAATGATTTTATGTAACTTGGTTTTCTCTCCACAAAGGTCTATTATTTCTCTTGATCTAATTTATGTTATTCTTACATTAACTCCATGGTTATATTGTGATTAAATGTTTATAAATTCATGTTATAATTATTTAATTACTTTTTTTTAATTATCAAGATTTTCATTCATACTTTAAATATGTTTCTTTAATTATCAAGATTTGCATTCATACTTTAAATATGGGTCTTGATTAGTATCTATGGTTTGAAATATTGAATTATTTACCATTATTCATTGTTGGATTAGAAAGTGTAAGCCATGAATCCCCAACACTTTTGACTCCAGTTGTAATCGAATTTAGCTAATTCTCTGTTCAATGAACAGACATATCTTTTAGTGATTCGCTGTCCTCGCTTGAACTATCTAACAATTTTGGTTATGTGTTCATGCACATGGACATCAGTGTGAGGCAGCTGGCTTAGGATTACGCATGGTTTCTGGATTTTGTTTCCTGTCTTTGTGGAAATTTCACATGTAGAGCAGTCGGCCATGCTGAAAGCGGCCTAGGCTGTGACCAGCACCTTGAGGTACTTTTAAGCAGATTGTCTCTTCTTGCCTTTTGATAGCGACCACTCTAAGAAGGGATCATCATTGGATGATCACTTTAGAAAGAAATCTACAACGACGACCTCCTTAAGAGACGATCTTATTCATAACCCAAGTATGAACGACCGCTTTAAGATGAGATCATACAAACTCATCTTGAGCGATCACTTTAAGAAGTAATATTTGGAGGCAACTACCTTAAGAGGCAGTCTTATTCATAACTCAAGCATGAGTGACCGCTTTAGTAAGAAGTCTTAGAAACTCATCTCGAGCAATCACTTTAAGAAGTGATCTTTGGAGGCGACTACCTTAAGAAGCAATTTTTGATAGCGACCCCCTTAAGAGGTGAGTGGTCCCTTTAACGAGGGATCTTACCAACTCACCATGAGCAATCCCTTTATGAAGTGATCTTTCAGTGACTGGCTTTAAGGAGCAATCTCTTTTTAACTCACAGATGAGCGATCCTTTTAGGAGGAGACCTTATCGACTCACCAGGAACGACTACTTTAAGAAGCGATCTCTGATAGTGACCACCTTAAGAGACGATCTTTGATAGCGACCACCTTAAGAGGCGGTCTTCTTCGTAACTCATTAGTGAGTGGTCCCTTTAAAAAGGGATCTTTACCGACCCATCATGAGCAATCATTCTAGGAAGCAACCTTAATGGCGACCACTTTAAAAGGCAATCTTATTCCTCATAACTGAGCGATCGCTTTATGATTTTGACAAAACTCCCGAAACAACTAATATCCAAACTGACGACAATGTCCCCCAGTTAGAGATAACTGAAGAAGAGATCAATCATCTAAAGCAAAAGCATGGCCTTTGGGATCTCTCAGATCCTAAGAGCCTTTGTCAATTATGGGTTCCTTGTGTTATTTGGTTATGCTGCCCTCCTCCCCCTTTTTGGATCCCTCAATTTCTTATTTATAGTGAAGAGTAGAGTTACAATTGGGTTATGGGCCGGAGCTACTAGGCTTGGCCGAGGCATAATGAGTATTAAGGTGTGACTGGATCAATGGGGTTGTCGACTTCGCCTACGCTAGCTAGGCCTTCTATGACCACATCCTAGAACTAAGGCTAGCGATCCGCTCAAGGTCAATGAAGAGTTATGAGCGATGTCCTTCGACTTTCGGGATTTGACGACCATAAACCTTGATGAAGCCTACAACTAGAGCCCCTTGTAAGAGGCTCCAGTGACCATGACAAGAGCCTTCAGTGAACATAACTGAAGATTGGGAAGTCTCTGACGACAAGAGCCTAGGAAGCCTCCAACGACCATAATGCTCATTACAACCAGCTATTGCAACCTTAATGCTTCAGCAACTATAACATTCTCTTGGGGGGCTAGCGAGCATGATTTGAGCTTTGGAAGGGTGATGAAAGGTGCAACTTGCGACCAAGGCTTCATCACTGTAATTGGGCGATTAGGTCCTGAAACAGATGTCCAACGACTAGTCCCACTGTCAGGCGACTAAAAACTGGTACATGCAACCAGACACATGACATGCGACCACAACTTGGGATTAGAGACCACACCTTGGCACATGCGATTACGACTTGAGACCGACGATCTCATTGATAGATACCTGCGACCAAAGATTGCTTGTTAACCTGGACTTAGGTTGTTAAGCTCATTTTACCTCTGAACTTTGACATGTCATCGTATCCAAAAAATTGGTATAACACGATTTAATACAGAACATATTATGTTGAACCCCAACTTTACAATAGTAATCCATCAACTGAACATTGCCCAATAGCATACATACTTCAGACAACTATATATTTGATATCTTCTCTGCTGACAATACATTTTTTGACACATAGATACACCACCACAATGAGGGATAACAAGTACAACTTAATATAAAACACACAATACATATTATAATATATATAGGAAAATTTTATAGTATGGGTGCCACTTTTGTTCTTCTCGGTAGGGGTGTCTCTGTTTTCAGCACATGCAGAAATCGTAACCCAATTTTTTTTATATGACAACGTACTTTGTATTTATAGTAGGCATCCTACCAATTTTTGAGAAATTCTGGATAATTTACGATGTTGAAAAACATAGTTCAAAATAGTCAATTGCACGCGAATAAATAAAAAAGGCACGAGTGTATCTGATTGTTTGAACAATGTTTTTGGCACCATAAATTATTTGAAATTTTAAAAAAACTGGCGAGATGCCTGCTATAATTATAATGTACACAATCATATTAAAAAATTTGAGTTATAAAATTTTCATGTATAGAAAACAAACTTGTCAAGCAAAAGTAACACCTTATTTATATATATATAGGAGAATTTTTTTATAGTGGCTTCACTTTAAGCCTTACCGGTAGGACTCTCATTGTTCTCGATCCGTGAACAGTTTTCGGCTCGATTTTTTTTATGACCATGTATATTGTAACTATTTAGAGCATCCTGCAAATTTTCAGAAAATTCCGAATAATTTACAGTACCGAAAACTAAGTTCAAACATGTTGTTGCACGCGTGACTAATTTTTTTTATGCGCGTGGAAAACAACATATTTGAACCTAGTTTTCGGTACTATAAACTATTCAGAATTTTCAGAAAATTTGCAGGATGCTCTAAATAGCTACAATATACACAGTCATAAAAAAAAATTGCATCGAAAACTGTTCACGGGTCGAGAAATACTGAGAGCCCCACCGGTAGGGTTTAAAGTAAAACCCCTGTAGAAGAATTGTCAAATATATATATAAGAATTAAAAGGGTTCTGATTCACTTTGAGTTACCAAGTCCAATGTGACAAGTGGTAGTTAATACACATGGAATATTTATTATGTACCCTTCTTTATATAATATATATTGGAATAGAAATAATGGTTAGTTTTTTTTTTATCAGCGATAGCCCAATGAAAAAGAAAGGTAATAAAAAAAAATTGGTTGGGAATACAAGTTGGATAATACATTAGGATTTCATTTATATAAAAAAATGTTGTTTGAAAAGGTAAAGTGGTAAAAAATAAAATAAAATAAATAGTGCTCTTTAAGAAAACATACAAAAGAAATTTGCAAAAGAGTGAATGTTCTTGCCTGGCTAGAAAGCAAGAAAAGGTTTTGACCTAATCTTGAAAAAAGAGATATAATCATTCTTTTACAATAAATAAATACCCATATATTTAATCTAATCCAAAGTCTATCTAGATCAACTTTCTTATGATAGTACACTCTTATCCTCTGACTATTTCAACATCAAGCCCAATGTTTTTTTGTGTACAATACAAGTTGATTGATATATCATATTCCATACCTTTCCAAATTATTGACATCCACTATATATTATTTAGGAAAATTCTTATATTATTTATACTATAGCTCCAATTGTTTATTAAAAAAAACAATTCCATTTAGTTTTGTTTAAAACCGACCCTAAATATTTGTAAAAAAAAAACCTAAATAAATAAATAAAAATCCCAACCTTAATGTGGAAGACTTGACTTAAAACTTAATAAGATGAACTCTGAAATGAGCTACAGCATTTAGAGAAATGATTCAAATCCTTACACCTTTTAAATAATAATAATAAGAAGAAGAACAACAACAAAAGATCATAAATTATTGAGTTTAATTTCTCATTGTCCAGCATAGATATTTTTTGTCCAGTATCTTGTCTTGTAATAACCTCTAACAAACAATTAAAATATTATTTTTCATTTTTTTTTGGGTACATTTAGTTTTCCTTGTTTGTTTATATACATATATATTTAAATATTTATTGTAGACAAATAACGCTCTTGATAAGAATATTCATTAATTGGACAACAATGTTTTTTGTCATGTCTTTAAGCTTTTAGGGTTTCATCTCCATGTCCTCAAGTTATTGGCATTGTGTATTCAGTCAGGCACGTTTTGATTTTTTTGTCACATTATTGCATATTCACAAACAAAAGATGCCTGTACCATATTAAATTATATAAGAATATATTTAATAAAGTTTTAAATCAAATTAATTTAATAACTAAAATTAGAGCACATATTAAAATTATATATAATTATACAACATAAAAAAATATTTTTATTCTAATATATAATTTCAATTATTAAATCAACTGACTTGATATTATTTATCAAAATTTATAGAAATATGTGTTCATTAAATCTATCACAGTTTTATTAACTTGGTTTGTTGTTCCTAATTTTGGTTTTTGGTTCTATATATTCCTAATTATAGCCACAACAAATTATTTTATCTGTCTTGTACTAGAAGATAGTAAAGAACTAATGACTCTACAAGCAAAACCAGTATTGATGGAAATATCATAAACTAATAAGACTAATCTAAACAACATGGAATTATACCAAAAAAGAGGCTCGAGGCACATATATATTCCCTTTTTTTCAGTGTTTTTTTTTTATAAAAAAATATTTCATTAGATTGCTCCAAAGTCACGTGACATAATTGCACTATTTGTGGACCAAATTATTAGGACACCTGTGACCCTGGCATCTAAGAATTTTGTGGGGGGCGGGAGACCAGAACATTACTCAAATGTAGGGCAGTTTAGTCCCACTATTGTTGGATTTGGATTTGGATTTGGATTTGGATTTGGATTGGATCCACTCCAATCCACCCCAATTATCAGCCTCGCCAAAATTTCAATTGTGAAAGAAAGTTTTTGTTTTTTTTATAATAATAATAATAATAATAATAATAATAAGTTTTTAACACAAACCCCATAAGGGTATAATTGTAACTTTGACGTAGTAATCGAATGGAGGTATAGTGTGTGACTTTCCCAAAGCTGCATATGTGGGGCAAAGACACATGTGGACTTTTTTAAGACTTCAAAGTTGTGGGTGGGCCAAACTTTTTATTTATATCTCAAAAAGGAGATTCCATTTGAGCTTTCTACACCAAATTCTTCTTCAATTCCAGTTAGAGAGAAGAAAATTTGGTGGTTTAAATAATACAAATAAATATAATAAGTGAAATATTTTGTTGCTCAATAATTTTAGTTTGGGTTATAGATTATTGTTGAGACTTCTTCTGAATCGAGTGGGGGAGAGAGAAATAATGGATTTAGTTTACAATAAAAATGATTTGGTTAGAGTCAATAAATTTATTAGTAATAAAGGAAAATAAAGATACTTGTTTCTTGTTTGGTTGAAGTCACAGAAACGTGTTTTGTACTCTTCCACATTAGGATATATATACACACATACGACCCTTGTTTTCCAACATAAAACCTGAGAATCCATGTGTGGTTGTAACTAACACTTAATAATCATAATTCAGCAGATATTTTTGAAACTTTTAATTCACATTCATAAAGTTTGAGGAGTCACTTTTACATGCACATTTGAAATTCAAATTATGGTTATGGTTTTAAATTTTTTCAATCAATTTGAATTCATAATGCGTATTCCAACCCATCCAAAATCATCAATGAGAGGAGATAATGTTGTGTCATTATTAGAACACTCTTAATGAATGTTATACTCTATTTTTTTAAATACTTCTTAAAAATACTACTTTATCTATTTTACCTTTAATTTTTACATTATTTTTTTATTTTTTTCTACATCATATAAATATTATATTTTTAATATCTTTTATTCATTTCAAATATTTTCTCTAATTATCAATAATATTTTTATATATATTTTTTAATATTTAAAATATATACCCAGATATAATATCACATAATTATGTTTTAAATTTATCCAAATTTATAAGATAAAATAAAATATAAACTAATCCAAAACAATTATAAAAAAACGAATTTTTATAGTTTGAAGTGCTTTTACATTATAACATATATTAGTTTTTCTATTTCTCCTCCACATTATTTAAATATTATATTTTTACATACCATACTATAATGATAGCCATATATATATTTTAAACTAAATATATACATTTACTGTATATATAATAAATAATTTCATGTTTATAAATAAAACATAATTTTTTTTACAACAATCCACTAAACTATACATACATATATTATATATTGAATAATTATGTTCATATTTTCATTAATATTCTTTAAGTAGGGAGAATGAGAGAAAAAGTAGGAATGAGAAATATTAATTAAAAAACTTTTGAAGGAGCTACAGTAGTACATAAATGTGGCTCAACACTGCAGTATATGTAAAATAGAGATGCATTATACATCATCCATTGTATGCCTCTTTTACCATTTATTAGCTACTATTTTCCAATTTGAGGTAGTATACCTCAATTATTGGGACTGCTCTTAAATGTCTTGCGAAATGATGAAGAGGGGAGCATAGTGATCAATTTCCATACTAATATTATAGTTTAGGGCTATCGAGTTAAGTAAATGATGAAATTATCATTAATTGATTTTATTTTAAGAATATATGTTAAACATTAGTTTGGGATATTATGATTTTGAATTGTTAGTTGCAAATTAAAATGGTTTGTTTTTAGACTATGGTTAATTATTATTTTTTTTAATAGGATAAAGAGAAAATACAAATTTTTTTTTCAATTTGAATGAAAAAAATGAGTATTTATGTTTTAAAATAAGTTTTTAGTGGGTGCTACAAGTTTAATTTTTTGAATTTGTAAAATTATTTTCAAATTCTAAACAAATGGGATTCATGCTATTGTTTGTAAATTTTAGACTATATATTTTTTTAGGCTTAACAAAAAATATATAGAGAAAAATGAGGGAAAATTAAAAAAAAATTAAATTCTTCTAACATAGAGGAAATGATATGGTTCAAATAATTAGTGCTTTTCTACAACGAAAATTTCTTCATTATTTCTATTTCAATTATCTGCCAAATAAGATCATAGTTGTGGTGAAATACATTAAAGATCAAACGAACAAAATTAATTCTCACGTGGGTACCCCCCAAAAAAAAAGTAAACAAATTTTAATTGTAACGGCCTATATATGTTTATGTTACTTTTTTTTTCTTCTAGACAGTCGAAGAAAAAAAACAGTCATTTCATACATTCCAAATTCTACAAAAATTGAAGCTTTTACCTCTATTATGTAACTTAAATTCTTAATCTATACCATAATGATAAATTAGATTAGATCTCCATTGATTTTTTAATCAGTCATAAATAATCATATAATGAGATTTTCTTAATATGTGTGGGTCCAAAGTAAGTATATATGATTGGTAAAAAAATTATGTACCGAGGACGATTAATTCCATTTTTATATACACACACTATATACCTAAAACCTTTCCTAGTTTTAAAAGTTCATATATTTTTAGGCAGCAATGAGAAGAATCATAGGAATAAATGGCTGAAAATAACCAATTCTATGCATTGATGAGACTGATTGACTCACCAACTAGGCCATCTATGCTGCACTTATACCTCATCAAGCAATAGTTCCATGGATACATCATTAGTAATTTGACAACTATGTGCCACCTTCCATTAAATATAATCAAACTTCAAAAATAAAAACAGCTTTTCTTTTTTGTTGTTGTGAATTTAGTTTTTTTTAAAAAAAAAAAATTAAAAGTAAAAAGCAACTGAGTTCGATTGTTGAGTAACATAAAAAGTTACTGATGATCCAATCATTCTTCTTTTCTTTTTCTTTTGGCCTTTTCTTCTCAAAAAATCAACTGAAACCCAACACTTTTTTTTTCTTTTTGTTTTTCCATCTTTAAATCTCAAATCTCTTTCTCCAAACATATTTTTACTTTTAAAAAAAATGTAAAATAAGGAAAAAATTGAGCCAAAGGTAAGGCGAGTACATTTATTGTAATTGAAAATGGTGGAGGAAAAAAAGGGGAATTTCACAGAAAAAACATGCCAATGGAACAAAGATAGAAAAAACAGTACCATTTTGTAATTTAGGAAAAGTAATAGGACATTACTGCAAAAGAAATTTCACAGAATCAGCATGCTACTACATACTTTAATGTTGTGTTACTGGGACCCGCTTCAGACTAATCTTAAGTAACTAATTAAAAAAAACAAAAAATATTTATTATATTTTTAAATGGGAAAATCAAGGTAGTTTAAGAGACTGATTGTTTTTTTTTATTTAATTTATCTGGAAAGAAATATTAATATTCTTTTAAAGATGAGTTTTTGTACCTGAAACAAAAATGGAGAGAATCTAGAGTCTCTTTAAGACCAACTCAAATCTTTTCTTTCTCTCTCTCAAAAACAAAAAAAAAAAAATTTCGAATGGAGGAAAGAGATGGAATGAGAGGATGAGAGAGACCCTTCTTCTTCTCCCATAAGTTAATTTTTTTCTCGTTTGTTTCTGCTGATATCTTTTTGGTTGTCGATTTCAGTTTTTTTTTTCTTCTTCTCTTTCTCTCTCTAAATCTTCCTAGAGAGAATGGCCCAGCAGATCCAAAATCTTTCGTTTTATCGAACTTTTTTTATATGGATTTTCTGAAATTCTCGTCTTGATGTTTCAGCTCATTTTGGGTTGATATTCCCAGATTCTTGATTCCTGATATCTGGGTCTCTTCATTCTTCTCTGTTCTCGAGCCTTTTCTTAGTTCTCAGCTCAAACTTCACTGAAATCCTTTCTGGGTTCTTAACCAGGTTCCACAAACATTATTTGTCTATTTTAAGGTAAGTCTCTAATTTTTTATTTTTTAATATTTTTTTACTACTGATGATTGAAACTTGAAAGTCATTATTATTGTGATAATTTGCTTGATTTATTGTTTTTCTTTTTTCTCCTTTTCTTAAACAAAAGTATATATTTTTTCGTTTTATAACATGTTCTAATAATTTGATTGTTGGGTACAGGATTTCCTTTTACTTATTTTTTGAAACATTGTTGAATGAGCTTGATTTGAATTTTGTCGATTTTTTAATTTTTTCTTTCTTTCTTCAAATCCTCCTTTGGTCTCCGGTGATAGAAAGTTTGAGTTTTTTTAAATATTCTTTTACATCTTTGGTTCTTATATTTTCTCTATTCCGAAACATTTAAAAATCATAATTTCTTTTATGATTATTGTCTCCTGATTTATTTCGTTTTTGGAAGCATTTCTTTTTGTCTCTTATTTATTTGATGATAAAGTACCATATGGGGTTCCTCATTCTGATTTCAAGCACAGTTGTCTCTCAAGTTTTTTTATTATATTTTAAAAAAAATATTTATTCTTTATTGTTTTACTAAAATATCTGGTTGTTTAATAATGTTTGTCTTATCTTTAATAATGTTAACCTTATAAATTCTGAAGTTTCTTCAAATCATTATTCAAACAATGTTTAATAATACTGAGCTTGTACTTGTTCATATGCTCACAGGCATACGTACAACATTCCATAGCTACCCTTTTATTTTTTCTTTCATTGGTTTATATTTACTTAATCTACATTGCATTTGAGAATGCCTTTACCCGTTTTGTCTGGCCTGTTGACTGGTTATTATATATGTATGTGTATATGTATATTTATATACATTTTGTTCATACTGCTTACTACTACTATACTGGAACAGGTAGAAATGGGGGCGAATATGCAGTATAATAGCTATTTCCCTGGATATTACTCCGCGAGGAGTCTTAACTTGGATGCCAATGGAAGTACATGGCCCTTGAATTTTGATGACAAAGTTTCACATAGTGGAAACTACTGTAACGGCTATTTATCTTCCAACTATCTTTTAACATACAACCAAGAACTGTTAAAGAAGACAATGCTCAAGCATGAAACCATATTTAAAGATCAGGTAATTCTCTATGCTTTTTGGTGCCAAATTTGAGGAACAGGATCGTGCTTGTTGTGTTTCACCGACCTCTATACAATATTTTGTTGTTTAAAGACCTTGATTTGGTTACCACAATTGGACTCCAGTATTATGAGTTATTATCAGCTTGGGGCCAATATTCTCATGTTGGATGTGGAACTTTTATGATCCAGAACTATAATTGTAGCCAATGTGGATCGAGATGCTTTGGTAGATCAACATGAGAGCTCGTATAGCTTCGTGTTTAGGTCTGATAGCTGACAGTCACACATAGAAAGATGTCTGTTTTGTCTTGCCGGTATTGACTGGGGTTTGGGATATATATATCACTAGAGGATCTATGTACTTACACAATACATGTCCAAGCACTGATGAAATATACAGAAAATAATCAAACAAATTGTGAAAGGTTTAATGAAAATCACACCCTTTTCATGTTATTTTTCTACAATTTAACTGCATTATAGTTGCAGAGTTGCATTAATTTTTTAGTGCATGGGACCCATGATGGAGATTTCTGAGAACCAGTAACAGTAATTGTACAGTTAATTATGCTTGGTACTTGTTTTGTCAATCCAGATTCAGGAGCTCCATCGCCTTTACAGAAGACAAATGGAATTGATGAGTGAAATTAGAAGGAATGAAATGGATAAGTCTTATTCAAGGTTTGAGGCATCACATTCAGATGCTGCATTCTTTCAAACATCATCTGAACAGGTCCCGAAGACTTTTCAAGTCCCCAGATTTAGCTCAATAAACCCTGCAGACAGTCTAATGTCTATTTCAGGTTCTGAAAGGCTCCAATATCCTTTGAGTTCGGTACAGGGGAAAAACATTCAAGTATTTTCTCCATACGCTACTAAATCTGAAGTGTGTTCAAAAGATTTTCTATTATCAGAATTTAATAACAAGAAATTCGGGAAGAAATCATTGGATCTTCAACTCTCTGCTATTGAGTACATTCATGGTGAAGACAAGGTCCTTTTCAATGATATAACAGTTTCTGATATGCCTGAAGTATCCAGTCAGTCTGTGAAGAGATCTCCACAAGTAGTGTACACCAGCGATGTAAAATCATTTTTTGGAAGTGATGTATTGAACTCTCTTTTCCATGCTACTACCAAAATTCCTGCTTCAATATTAGAGAATCAGGAAGGGTCCATTAAATATTCATTGGAGGAATCTTTTCAAAATACCCAAAAAATGCCAGATCTTGGTCCTCCATCAATTTTTATATTGGCGGAAACTGAAAGAAAAGAGGAGCAGTTATCCTGTCATGACAAGGCTGGTGAAAATTTGATCCAAGGTTCCATAAAAACAAAAAGTTTTCCTTTTTTTTTTCTCTTTCAATATATGTTAATTATGGCTGTAAATAGTATATTCTTGTCTTTAAATAATTTGCAAAGTTCTTATATCATGACCACATCCTTTTTCAGGGAAATCCAGATGCAGCTTAAATCTTTTCCATCAAGGTTTAAATGATGAAAAATTGTTGTCTTTTTCTGATCTCTTGCAAAAGGACTGCGAGCTAGTTCATGAAACTCCATCTTTTCATCAGGGAAATCAAACTTCATTCGTTGAAAGAGCAATTTATGATTTGGACTGCTCCAGAAGGAATCATTCTCCCTCAGTTGACAGTTATAATGGACCACATGGTGCTTTTTCTGAGAGCACTTTCAGGGACCATGGTGGTCCTCAGGCCAATATTACAAATTCCGAGTCATCTACTCTGGATTTGGAAAAAGTTAGCGACTCTGCACGGAATCCAATTGCAGTTCAGGCACTGCCTTGTTTTAACACCTCTGTGCCTTTGGATAAAAGACGTAGATTAAAAATAGGAATGCCTGAGCTTGATGGAGACAGCAAGTTGGTGTCTAATCATGGCCTAGCAGAGCATAAAAGTTCAACTAATACTCAGTCTTCATATGGTATTAATTTGAATTCTAGACCACAAAACTTTTCTTCAGAGTTTGTGGTTTCCAAAGGTATTCAGACAGCACAGGGGGTGAAAAAATGTGAATATTCAGCCAGTGAGTTTGCTGTTGAGCCAAAGAATGTCGAGGCAGTTGACTCCTTGAGTAAAATGATCCCCGGATCTCACGACTCTAACAAGTCTTATATTTCTGATCGACACTGCTCTTCTAGCAGCAACCCCTCAATAACATGTCAAACCCTGTTTAAAGATGTGAAGCCCAAAGGAAAAGATACAGTATTTGACTTGAACTTGGCTTGTGATTCCGTGTCCGAGTCAGAAATGGAACTAACTGCAGATGAACATGTGGTAGAGGATGGGGCTGGCAGGAGGAAGCATGTAGGTTTTGGTTGCCTCTTTGACCTGAACTCATCTATAAATGATTTAGATGCTCCTGCAAGTCCAGAAAACAAGGAGTGTTCTCCACCCAGAGGAGAATCAGATGAAAACCAAGTTGAGACACCATTGATGTTGTCTGGTCAGGATGAACTTGATCTGCTAGATGAACTAACGAGAATTGCAGCAGATGCAATAGTTTCCATTTCATCATCAAGGTCCCAGAGTTCTGCCCAAAAAACCAGTTGTAAACCTCTTGAAACAACTTCACATAACTCCCTACTTTGGTTTGCTGACATAGCTTCCACAGTATTAACTGATTCAGCAAATGAGTTTGGATCACTTGTGACGATTACAAATGATGACAGCTCTGAGGAGCATCTACCTGATGGAGTGGATTATTTTGAGGCCATGACATTGAAGCTGACAGATACAGAAGTGGAGGACTGCCATTGTAAAAGTAACGGCTTAAAGGAGGAAGAAACTGGTTCCTCTTCATCTCCTACTCAGCGAAGGAAGGGTCGGACAAGGCGTGGAAGGCAGCGAAAGGATTTCCAAAGGGAGATTCTCCCAAACCTTGCATCTTTGTCGAGGTATGAGGTCACTGAGGATCTTCAGATTATAGGAGGGCTCATGGAAGCTGCTGGAACACATTGGGAAACAGGGTCAATGAGATACACAGCCAGAAATGGGTACGCGAGGGGAAGGAAGCGGTCTTCCATTACTAGCTCCAATGCGGGAGTGGGTTGCTCAGTTGAGTCACTGTTGAAGCAACTGAATAGTAACAACAATAAGCTGGTCAAAGAAGAGAGAAGTGTAGTATGTTGGGGAAAGGTGACTAGGAGGCGCCGGGGACAGAGATGTCCTGTTAGAGTTAGTAATCCACACCTTATACCAAGTCAAGTTTAAAAAATTGATACATAAAGAGTCCATTTTTTTTTTCTTCTTTTGGGTTATTCTGAATTATTGGAATCTATTGTAAATGTTTTCAAAGACTTGGACATACATATATGAGGTGTTTGAATAGGAAAAGAAACCATGACGTACTTGAGTTATTTATAGGTGTAGATAGTTTCAATATTGTGATATGCTTAAATTTAAGCTATAGCTCATGCAACTATTAACTATTATTACTTTATTTATTTGTTGTTTTTTTTTAAAAAAAATTATATGAAGGCAATACTTGTTAAAGCAAGCTATAAAGAGCTATAATAGTTAAATACAATTGGCTTATCGAGGCAAATTTGGGACATGTTCTAAAGATAGATCTAGTTTGGCGAAAGAATGAGCCACACCGTTTGCCACTCTCGGACAGTACTTGACCCTAATGACATTGAACTCACTATTAATTTGATAAATATCTTCTAAAATAATACCCAAAGTTGAGTTTTCTACCATTAATATCATCCCAAATGCGAAGGCAGTCTGATTCAGTCGTTTGCATAACAAGATCCCTTGAAGGATAGCCACTGCCTTAGCCACAGAAGGATTGAGGCAAACTTCGAGTGGGACGGCTGAGAACCCAAGAAACTGCCCCATGTCATCACGCAAAGAAATCCCCACTCCAATTCTGTGGTTTTCCAAATCAATAGCAACATCCACATTACTTTGATGACCGAGCACAACTTGAATCGGTCTTTCACACCGGGAGCTTGAAAGAAAGATATAGCCTTGATTTATAGCAAACAAAAGCAAGTGCTTAGCACTCTTCAAAATAATTTCAAGGAGAAATTTCACTTTATATGCTTAATATTGTCTCCTAATACCAAAAAATACTAGTACTATTCACTTTTTCAATTTGATGCTAAACATTCCTCTTCTACCAAAAATACCCCTCCCATTATATCAAAACATCATCTATCTCTTTCTCTCTCTTCTCGCCCTCTCACTTTCTCTCTTGCGATACTCTCACCAAAACCAACAGTGAGAGCCAAATTTTGTTATGAAATCGTTGTAAGCCATCTCCATTGTCTCTGTAAATATCTCAATATCAAAGGCAACATCTATTTTAAGGGATTTTGGAGGAAAATAACCATGGGTAAGAAGATTATTTATTTTTTTGGGTTGGGTATCGTTTGTTTACTTTTTTTTTGGCTATTTCGAACAAATCTGAGCCTATATTAGTGTGTTTTTTGGGTTTTCTGCGTTTTCTGCAACATTTTTGCTCGATAACAACTTGATAGGGGGCTCGATAATATGTAGAAGATGGTTATGTTATGAGCTCGATAGTGGCTCGATGATTTCTCGATAGGTATAACATTTATTTCTCGATGGCAACTTGATAGGGATTCGATTAGACCATAGACTATTTGGTTTAGTAGTTTCTTGATACGTGCTCGATGGGAGCACGATATGGGCTCGATAATAGGTAGATGGTATAGGTTCTGTTAAGATCTCGATTGTGGCTCGATAGAGGGTGTTCTATAAGGGCTCGATGAAATTTTTGGTTAGGGTCATATTTGGTGAAAAAACATGTTGCTCGATATGGGTTCGATTGAGGCTCGATAAAGCTTGATATAGGTTTGATTACAGCTCGATAGATTTCTTTTTAAAACTTAAAGAAAAAAAATTACATTTTTTTTTAACAATTTCTTGCTTTTTTTTTCATCACAGATTTCATTGTTTACGTTTTTGTATCTTACAATGGTGTTTGGGAAATAGAAGGGAGAATGTGGATTTTCAAGGATGCTCAATGCGTGGTGATACAGATGAAGAATGATGTAACATACTTGCAACTTCTTGACATATTGCACAAGGAACTTCGTGATGATAAATAGATGTATAGGTTGAAATTGGAGGTTCCTTACACATGCGCCGACTAACCATTTACACCCGTTCATGTTGAAAGTGATCTTGGTGTCCGTGCATTCTTAGGAATAACATCGCAAGAAAGGATTTCCTTGTGTGTCACTCCTGTTAAGAAGATTGTCATTGTAGATCCATATTCCACTCCCAGTCCCAGTGTTACTAAAGTTCATAGTGAGTTGGGCACTTTTGTTCCAGAAAGAGATCTTATGGGATATCCTGTGGGTACTGTTGGTGTTGATATCCCAACTGGAGGTCTTATTGGTGACTTGAGGGATAACCTCTATGAGTACGACCCCTATTTTATTAACGATCCAGTAGCTGAATTTAATGAGGGGTCGGGGTACGATTTAGAGGCATATAGTGCAGAAGTGTCGATTAATATGTTTGATGATTTGCAAGTTGAACAAGTACAAGAACAGCCAGTACGTCCTATTGCACGGGCGAACCTACCAAGTTAAGGACGCCAAACACTTGGCACCAGCTCCAGTCGTCTTGTTGGAGCAAAAGATAACATTACAGGGAAATTTTCAATATTTTCAACAAAAGATCATAGACGATGGAGTGCTCCCATGTTTATGAAAGAAGATATTATGGCCTTTAGTTGATCACAGACCTCCTCATCTGGTGCACCATTTGGAGAAATACACCTGGGAAGACTTTTGAGAACAAGATGGATTTGAAAACCAAAGCGACTTTCTTCGTAATAAAGAATAATTTTGAGTTTGTGGTGAAGAATTTTGGTACTGATGTGTGGTATATCACCTGCAAGGATCCTGATTGTGGTTGGACATTAAGGGGAAAAAAGTAGCGTGGTCTTCCATATTTGAGATCATTGTTTACAATAGTGTACATACGTGCTCACTAGAAGTGCGGCAGAAAGACCACCGTCAAGCAACACCTTGGGTCGTTGGGCACCTTATCAAGAGCAAATATGCTACTGATGGCACTAGCTACATGGAAAACAACATAAATGAGGATATGAAGAAATCTTTTGGGATCGATATGACTTATATGTAGGCATGGAGATGCAGAGTGAAGGCACTCGGTTATGTCAGGGGGGCACCTGAAGAATTCTACTCCAAGTTACCTTCTTACTTACATATGTTGCAGCAAAAGAATCCAAGTACAATAACCGATTTTGTCACAGAGGATGGTCGCTTTCTTTATTGCTTCTTCTCACTTGGAGTTTGTAGAAGGGGATTTACATCATATCGTCATGTGATATGTGTGGATGGCACTTTCTTGAAGACGAGGTATGATGTCCACATGTTGTGTGTGTTGTTGCATTGAATGCGAATAGCCACATTTATCCAATTGCATTTGCGTTGGTGGATAGTGAGAATCACAATTCTTGGAAGTATTTCATGATGAAATTGAAGGAAGCCATTGGAGTTGTTGATAATCTGGCTTTTGTATCAGACAGGCATGCTAGTATTCTTCATGCTCTTGAGGTCGTCTTCCCTGATGCCTACCATGGCGCATGCTACCATCATATAATTATGAATGTAATCGCTAAGTTCGAGACTGATCACTGTCACACGGAGATGTGGAATGCGGCATATGCATTTCAGAAGAAAATATTTCACTGGTATTTTGATAATATAAAGCAACTGGATCCTGCCATAGGTCAACATCTTGAGGGTATTGGCTTCGATAAGTGGATTCGTGCTTACTTTCCTGGGAATCGATACAAATATAATGACAAGAAACTACACCGAAAGCTTCAACAACAAAACCAGAGACGCGAGAACCTTCCCAGTCACTACTTTTGTGGAATTCATTCGTTTCACACTTCAATCATGGTTTGCTGGGCGTCGTGGTGAGGTAGAGAAGTGCACATCCAAATTATCCCCACTAATGGAGAAAGATTTGGCAGGTATTGCAGCTAAAGCAAAGTTCTTGAAAGTCTACGCTCTTGGACAACTCGAATTTCATGTGATAGACCCAAATGGTGATGGTGAGGTGAATTTTATGACCAAATTATGCTCATATGGCATGTTTCAGATTATAGGGATACCTTGTGTTCATGCAGTGGCTGCAGCCATCGATCGCGGTGTCAACATTTACATATTGTGTTCCCCATTCTACACTATCGAGATGTGGAGGGAGTCATATAAACAAAAAATTTACTCAACTAGCAACGAGGACGAGTGGATAGTTCCCGTGGACATAAAGAATATGCAAGTTGGGGTACCCGTTGAGAAACAACCAGTTGGTCGGCCGAAGAAGAAAAAGTTAGGAAGATCGAAGAAAAAACATTATCCATCGAATGGAAAAGTTTTGCGCAAAGAGTATAAGTGTAGTATATGTGGTGGTCTTGACCACAACAGGGCTTCATGAAAAGCTATACAATAAACTATTTATATCAATTTGGACGCATTTTTATTATTAATTTTTCTTGGTTTCCCTTGTTATTTTAGTTCTTTTTTTGCCAAATTCTGTGTAGATCGATATAAGATCGATATGCTCGATAATAGCTTGATATGAGCTTGATGGCTGCTCTATATGAGCTCGATGAATGCTTGATAATAGGCTAGTTAAAATGATTCTAAACCTGACTATTTTCATAGCTCGATGGCTGCTCGATATGAGCTCGATGGTTGCCCAATAATAGCCTATTAAAATTGAATTTAAAGTCGAATATGTATATTGCTCAATTACAACTCGATGTATGCTCGATATAGCTCGATAACAACTCAATAATACCTTTACACCAGTTATATAGTTCTATAATTATCACAAAAAACTCAAAACACAAGTAGAACATGTAAAGAACTTGTATAAATATAGTCATCATAAAAAATGAAGAGCCTATCATAATCGTTCTTATAAAATATGTCCAATAAAAAAAATATACTAGTATCTGATGGTGTCATATGGAAGCCAATTAAGGTGGCACATTATCATACCACAAGTCTGTCGTCCACTTGTTCCTGAACAACTCTATATTTTCATCGCAAATGGTGTTCAATGGAAGCCCGGAAATGAGATGCTCAATAAGCTTGACAGCATACACACCACAATCTCCACTGTAAAAAACATATAAACATTAAATGTAAAATACTATAAATTTCCTTAGAAAATGATATAGTATAAAGATGATGTTATTTACCTTATCTTGGACTGAGTGAGCTCGTGTCACTGTAGGCGACGCAATATGAACTCAGGTGGCCTCTTTCCAGTCGTAGGAATCTTCAACATCAAGCTATCTTTGAGCAATTTACTTTGCAGCAACAGAGAAGGAAACAATATGCACCATGGCTTCATAATTTCCTCCATTGCTATGTCACTAATATCTGAGATGTCTGAATCATATATGGTGAATGTCCAACTAGAAATAGATGCCTCATTGGCAAACCAATGAGATTGCTCATAGTTCTGGCACCAATATACATCCTGAACTCCTGACCAAGACGGTATAATTTGTTGCTGGAGGCCACACACCATGGAAATGATGTCATCATCCAAAAGGAACTTTTCTTTGTTAGAACTTTTCTTGTAGTGATCATGTTTGGTAGGTATCACTTGTTAGAACATGACATTCATCACAACAACACTCTAACTGGCGACGCCTATGAAACATGTGTTGTGCCGGATCAATATGCTACAAAGAGAAGACAGAAGAAAAATACATTAAATCAACAAAAATTAGCAGAAAACATCATAAATGGTTGAAATGTAGTTTGAAAAGCTTGCATCGAGCTCTTATCGAGTTATTATCGAGCTATTATTGAGCTTCATCGAGCTTATATTGAGCCAGTTCAAAACAAATTCACAATAGAACCTATATTGAGCCCATATTGAGCATGTATCGAGCGACATATCGAGCCCCCTATAGAGTTCCATCAAGCCCCCTATTAAGCCAGTTAAAAAATTTAACCCCAAAAGTTATTTTGTTCCCCATCGGGCCCCTATTGAGCGGATATCAAGCCAGTTCAAAAACTTAACCCCAAAAGCTGCTATTTTGTTCCCCCATCGAGCCCCCTATCGAGCTCATATCGAGACAATCAAAAAACTTAACCCCAAAAGCTATTTTATTCCCCCATCGAGCCCTTATATCAAGCCAGTTCAAAAACTTAACCCCAAAAGCTATTTTGTCCCCCCATTGAGCTTCATTGAGCTCATATCGAGCCAATTAAATACACCCATCGATCTATTATCGAGCTAGTTAAAACATAACTAAAAATATATATAAAAAAAAGACAGAATTTGTTACATTTTAAATAAATAGCTTACCCAATCATTGAGCCACGACCGGGGTGTCTTCCATGTCAGAAACCATGCTGGACTGTGACACCCTGTCTTCACACCCTGGCCAAGCCCGAGATATAGAGGAACATCTCCTGGAGTCAAGGTGTTGTAATATTCGACCTTTGATGGTCGGGGCTTCAAGAACGGTAAGACGATTAACTACAAACAACATAAAACATTGATTTAAGTCAAATAATCATAAAAGATAAACATATATCTAAACATACTACTTAACGTCAATCAAATATAACTTACAGTGCTCTTCGATAGCATTGGTGAGAGGACAGACTTGGTGAAATCTTTATTCTTCCGGTGCGACCAACTAAGAATCCTCGGGACCATATTTCCTGAGCTCACAACAAACTTCATTGCAAGCTTCTAAATGGCCTCATAAGCCCAATACTGTAACATAGGGGCAAAACCATAAAAACTTTACTTCAACTCTTGTTGCACCTTCACATCCTTCTTCTTATCATAGTTAGCCTTCTGGCGATGCATGTCTTTCTTACAAGGATTGATAAGCTTCTTTTAAGAGAACTTCCCCCATGGATAGATGAAGAAGTAGTCTATGTCCTGAACCAGCTTCAGTATATCTCGCCATATATTCAACTTTTCCTCTGGGGTATTTAGAACCCCCTCTACCAAGAAACAAAGACCCATATTGTACACATCTTCGACAACAATGCAAGTTTTGAAAGCATTCTCCAACTGTAGGAGCTTTACTTTTTCAGCATCATTAAAATACTCCTTAATTAAGTGGTCATTGGTTAGACGCTCATCCAACTATTCTTGTGACGCTGCAGAACTGAAATTCAACACCGTCATCAGAGCAAACTCTCCCATGTCGAATCTACAGGACTTCGAGCCCAAAAAGAAATGCACCTCATCTTCTTTTTGACTTGCTATTTTCCTCAACATCAGCTGATGCACCAAAACTCCTAAGAAATTAAATTTTGAAGCCAAGAAGAACTGTTTGAAAGGGGATTCCTTAGCCCTTTCTATTAGCCCGAGCTTCACAAACCTCTTCTTAATGGTATCCAAATGATTACCACTCCTATATGTGACTCGGCCAGGAAAGTGATCTTGAAACGAATAAGCAACTTCGACATCTGCATCAACACATGAAAATAGTTAGTGAGAAAACAGAAAGTTAAACAAAATCAGGCAAAAATTGTAAAATTTTTTTATAGGAAATTGAAGTAAACACTGCCATCGAGCTGTTATCGAGCCCTATCAAGCTCTATCGAGCTATGTATTGAACTTCCATCGAGACACTACAGAACTAACATCTATTTAGGTAACCATCTGTAACACCCTAAAATCTAACTATGATTTTAGAAAATAAAAATGTTGAAAATAAACTTAATAAATTGGAAAAGTGTCACCTTCTTTATTGAAAAATTAAAATAAACATAACTCGAGTTTAAGAAAAATAAATAATAGTCTTTGTTATCCAATAAATTAGCATTTGTGACGTGGCGAATAATCTCTTGACACGTGGCTGACACCTGGAGCGTCTGCTAGAGTATCGACCAGGAGACACACCAGAAGCAAGACAGACCTGTCTTTACCACGACCAGACTGGTCGGTGGTTCCGCTGGCAAAGCAACATTTACGGAAAGATCTTATGAATCCCAAATTTATCTCATGCAATCTTCTGAATATCCGATGATTCAGGGGATAATATCTGTAACAATATTGGGCAACCCTCCATGAGCCTATAAAAAGCAGGAGATGGCTCATGGGAAGGGACTTTTGGAGTCCGGAAATCATAGAGATTATAGAAACTATCTGAGTAAACTTGTATTGTTTATGAGGAGTGTTGAAACTCATTGAACCCAAGTTCTCTGATCACACTTTTGATCCCATATCAATATCATTCTAAGTGGACGTAGGTCATTACCAGATCCTGGGGCCGAACCACTATAAATTACTGTGTTTTCTTTACTTTTGTCATTACGTTATTATCTATACATATTCGTCTATATCATTCATATTTTGACTCCGTGTCAGTTGGCTAAATCGTGGGTCAACATTCTGGCGCTTTCATTGAGAGGACGATTCATCGTTGTTGATAAAACTAATGGCGAAAGCAGGGAAGAAAGCTGCTCAGACCGCCGCTGCTGCACCGTCGAATCCACCACCTCCTCCTCCCCCTGCAAGCATGGCGGAAGATGAGCCGCAACTAGATTTTGAAGAGGAGGAAATGGACGATGCGACTTTGAGGAGCACCTTGGGCACGTTGCAGGAAGAGTTGGCTAGTCTGAGAGCCAATCAAGAGACTGCCGCAGAAGCTATGGCAAGGCAGCAGCAGGAACTTGATCGTCAGCGGGCGGAGTTAAGCGAGAGACAAGCGGAGGTGGATCGCTGCCAGACCGAGGCCATGGCAGCCCTTGAAGCGGCCTTGCTGTTGGCCAGAAATCAGGCCGCGCCTGCCTCGCAGCCTAATCAACCTGAAACTGGGCCACCCCAAGGAGGTCCCAATCCTAGCCCACCGGTCCATCCTTCAAGTCCGCAAAGGCCTGAACAGCCCCAGATGCCCCATGACGACGTCCCACTGGACCCCGAGGCAGATCCACCATCCCACGCTGCTCGAGGTAATCCCCCGCAGCAAAGGCAGAATAGGGCCGAGCGACAGCCTCGTAGTCCTAGATGCCTCGAGAATGATGGGCCACACCAAGCGAACAGGGGTCACTACCCTCCTGGTAACAGGAGAGACTCGGAGTTAGGCTTTGCGGTCCGTGGATCCCAACGGCATGATAATGCACGGGGACATCGCGACCAGCGCAGGCCACCCTCTAACGCTCGGGGTGTTTCTGCCAGAGATGGGAATAGAGGGAACAACCAGTCTTACCACAGCCAGTCAAAGTTCAAAGATGGCCACGGCTACAACGAGGCTGACTCAGGCAAGGACAATGCTGATGGGAGGAACGGAAATAGAGGTAAGAGCAGGAGCCAAATACCTTAAGATGATCAACCAAATAGACAAGATGCTGGGCGGCAACCCAGGAAAAATAATGTCTTCAACCGGCTCGGAGGTAGCGAGCAACGGAGAAGAGAGGAAGATCTAAGAGACATACTCAATGATCGTCGAGAGAAGCATGGTGAGAACATCCCCCCAGCAGCAGAGACCTTAGCTATTCCTACTGCGTTGCAAGCCCAAATAGACGCGCTAAATCAAGCTGTGCAACAGCTGTTCGGAGGAAGGACCTCTTACATCGATCACGATAGGAGAAAAGGCACTCCATTTATCCAAAGAATAGCCAACGCAGAGACTCCTGGCAAGTTCAAGATGCCTACGCTCCCAAACTTTGATGGATACGGGGATCCCGTCTCGCATGTGAATAAGTTTGAAATCCAGATGGACATTCAGAAAGTGTCCGAAGACGCTCGGTGCAGGATCTTTCCTGCAACACTTTTTGAAGCCGCACAGGAATGGTTCTTTAAGTTCCCACCTGCAAGCATAGTTTCCTGGGAAATGTTCGTAAGGGAGTTCTACGGACAGTTCTACGCAGGTCGTGTCCACTCGACCGAAGCAAACCAACTGGTTGAGATCCACCAGCAAGATGGAGAATCACTAAAGGATTACATCCAGCGCTTTATGCGAGCGGCAGCCGGAGCAAAGACAGTCGGAGACGAAGGAAAAATGATGGCTATAACCGCGGGAGTGAGGCGCCGTTCGCCCCTATGGAAAAGTCTTCGAAAGGATGGGGTCAGAACCACCCAGGAGTTCTTAGACTGAGCTGATCGGTATATCAAGCTCGAAGAAGCCATTGCCGATGATGGAAAACCCTCGAACAAGGGTAAGAAGGCTGCCGAACCCGCCAAAGCCGCCAATGGCACCAAACCAAATGGCAACGGCAACGGCAACGGAAACGGCAACGGTAATGGCAAGAATGGTGGGAAACGGCCACACAATGAGCCTTCCACCTCCGACAATAAACGTGCCAAGGGTAATCGTTATGAACCTAGGTTCACTAACTACACTGCCCTCGTTGAGTCTCGAGGAGAGGTTTACCAGGCCACAAGCTCCAGTGTGCCCTACAAGAAACCTGGGCCCATTCGAAAAGATATTTCAAAAAGAGACACTACCAAATTCTGTCGTTACCATAACGACTACGGACATGACACTAATGAATGCAACCAGCTAAAAGATGAAATTGAGTTCCTCATTAGACAAGGACACTTGAGAAGGTACGTACGGGCCTCGGGAACTTCCCAACGAGAAGCTCCAGGTGGCAACGAGCAGACGTCCACACGCCAATGCTCGCCACCATTACAGCCTGCCCCCGTAGCCGGAACACTCTTAACCATCTGTGGAGGCCCGCACCTCGCAGGAAATAGCGGAAAGGCTAGAGAACGATATGCTCGAACTCTACGCCACGACCAGGACATCGAGATGATGACTGTGGAGGACCGAGCGCCGAAAAAGGCCCGCTCAGAGGAGTTTGGGATAACCTTCTCTGAGGGCGATGCCCAACACGTCCGGTTCCCACATTCCGATCCGCTGGTCGTGGATATCCAAATGGCCAATATGATGGTAAAAAGAGTACTGGTCGATACAGGAAGTTCATTGAACATCCTGTATAAATCAACGCTGGAACGCATGAAGCTGTCCGTGAAGGACTTGGAGCCCTGCAATCAAACCATATACGGCTTCTCTGGAGAAGGACTCGCACCAGCCGGAATGATCAAACTCCCAGTGACAACGGGTACAAGGCCTGCCTCAAGGACATTACTCGCCACTTTTGTAGTGGTCGATTGTCCTTCAGCGTATAACGCCGTTATTGGAAGACCCATACTGGTTGAACTAAGGGCCATCATCTCCATGTGGCATCTAGCCATGAAATTCCCAACGGACGCAGGGGTAGGATGCATTCTAGGAAACCAAAGGGAAGCCAGGGAGTGCTATAACGCCTCGATCACAAAGGCAAAAAGTGGAGCATCGAGGAGCGCTACCCCAGAACGATTGCAGATGACGGAAGACAGACAAACCCAATCAGGTGGAAAGGTCACCAAATAGGGTGTAGCCCAAAGTGAGGATATAGATCTGGATCCTCGCTTTGGGGATTTTGAAGAAAATGTTGGACCCGTCGAGGACCTGGAGGAAGTCCAGCTCGATGAAAAAGACCCGACCCGAATCGTAAAGGTTGGGAAGAATTTAGAACCTACCGCAAAGCAGGCGCTGGTGGAATTCTTGCAAAAGAACCAGGAAGTTTTCGCCTGGTCGCATAAAGACATGGTCGGTATAGATCCTGCAGTGATCAGCCATGTCCTGAACATAAACAAAGTCTTCCCACCGGTGCAACAAAAAAGAAGGCTGCTCGATAAAGACAGATCAAGAGCCTTGAAAGAAGAAGTCGAAAGACTTAAAGAAAATGGGTTCATCAGGGTGGCGTTTTATCCATCGTGGGTCTCCAATCCGGTGCTGGTCCCCAAGCCTAACGGCAAATGGCGGACCTGTGTGGATTTTACAGACCTCAATAAAGCCTGCCCGAAAGACTGCTTCCCACTCCCGAGGATCGACCAGTTAGTCGATGCAACTGCTGGGCATGAGATCCTTTCGTTCATGGATGCATATTCAGGCTACAATCAGATTAGCATGCATCCCCCTGATGAGGATCATACCAGCTTTCGGACCGATACGGGCTTATTTTGTTACAAGGTAATGCCTTTTGGACTAAAAAACGCAGGTGCAACTTACCAACGACTGGTCAACCACATGTTCAAGGAGCTGATCGGAGTAAGCATGGAGGTATATGTGGATGACATGCTGGTAAAGTCCAAGAAGGCTGAAGGACATGTGAGGGATTTGCGAAGGTGCTTTGATGTGTTAAACAAGTACCATATGAAGTTGAATCCCCTCAAATGTTCCTTTGGAGTCGGGTCAGGAAATTTTTTAGGGTTTATAGTAAATTCAAGGGGAATCGAGGCCAACCCCGACAAGATAAAAGCCCTGATCGATATGAAGTCGCCAGAAAAGATCAAGGATGTCCAAAGCCTGACCGGAAGGATAGCTGCCCTTAGTAGATTCATCTCAAAATCAACTGACAAGTGCGTTCCATTCTTCAATCTACTTAGGGGAAATAAGAAGTTTGAATGGACGGAAGACTGCGAGCAAGCATTCCAGAAAATAAAGGCTCATATGTCGCAACCTCCCATCCTATCAAAACCAATCGAAGGAGAGACTTTGTATATTTATCTGGCGATTACCGAAGTTGCTGCTAGTGCGGTACTGATATGGGAAGAAGAAGGCGTGCAGAAAGCTGTTTACTACGTCAGCAAAAGGCTGATCGGTGCAGAATTGAAATATCCACCGATCGAAAGATTATCATATTGCCTAATTCTAGCCTCCCGAAAGTTGCGACCGTACTTCCAAGCCCATCCTATCACGGTTCTGACCGACCACCCCTTCGGCAAGTCCTCCAAAAACCCGAGGCGGCTGGACGACTGTTAAAATGGGCGGTCGAATTGGGACAGTTCGACGTAACTTATTCACCGCGAGCAGCAATAAAAGGGCAAGCCTTAGCCGATTTTATTGCGGAGTTCACCGAACTCCCCAGTAACGAGCTGTGCAAACAGCCTGAAGCGCCCATGCCTCAAGACAAGACTCCTTCGTGGAAACTATTCACAGATGGATCATCTAATGAATCTCACGCTGGAGCGGGAGTGATATTGATAACGCCCGATGGGCATCGATTTCATTGCGCAATCAGGTTTGACTTCGCAGCGTCAAACAATGAAGCGGAATACGAAGCACTCCTCGCTGGACTGAGAATGGCCAGGGATATGAACATAAAAACGCTCGATATTTACAGCGACTCTCAGCTGGTCGTGAATCAAGTCCTGGGAGAATATCAAGCGCGAGGGTTAAAAATGATGGCCTACCTTAATAAAACAAAAGATTTGCTAGCACAGTTTACAAAATACACCCTCCAGCAGATTCCGCGAGACCAAAATTCGAATGCAGACGCCTTGGCCAAACTTGCAAGTGCTAAAGACGCTGACACCTTGAACATAGTCCCAGTAGAGAGATTAAGCGAACCAAGCATTGATGCGACCGAAGTCAGCATGGAAATTCGAATAGAAGATACATGGATGGCGCCTTACCTGGAATATCTGACAAATGGGACATTGCCAGCAGATAGAAACAAGGCCAGAACTCTGCAAAGACAAGCTGCTAGGTACATACTGCTCGACGGTGTTATGTACCGAAGAGGATACTCAATACCACTGCTCAGGTGTATCACATCAGAAAAAGCTAAGGAACTCATGAAAGAAGTACATGAAGGCTTCTGCGGAGATCACGCTGGGGGGCAGAGTTTGGCGAAAAAAATTCTCCGACAGGGCTATTTTTGGCCAACGATGAACGAGGATTCAATGGAGTACGTACGAAGGTGTGATAAATGTCAGAGGTTCTCCAAAATCCCACGAGCAGCTCCAAACGAGCTAAAGCAGATGCAGAGCCCATGGCCTTTCGCAATATGGGGAATAGACTTAATTGGATCCCTGCCAACAGGAAAAGGAGGAGTAAAGTACGCAGTTGTGGCAATTGATTACTTCACAAAATGGGTCGAAGCTGAACCACTCGCAACCATCACAACCAAGAAAGTTCTCGACTTTGTCATCAAGAACATTGTGTGCCGGTATGGTTTGCCCAGAAAAATAGTATCAGACAACGGAACCCAATTTGACAGCGACCTGTTCACCGATTTCTGCGAAAGGCATGGGGTAATTAAGAGCTTTTCTTCAGTCGCACACCCCCAAGCGAATGGGCAAGTCGAAGCTGTAAACAAAACCCTCAAGGACACCCTGAAGAAAAGACTCGAAGAGGCTAAAGGAGCATGGCCAGAACAACTACCTGAAGTCCTCTGGTCGTATAGAACATCTCATCGAACAGCCACAGGACGTACCCCATTTTCCTTAGCTTATGGGTATGAGGCCATGTTACCCGTTGAGATAGATCCCCCCTCACATCGGCGTTTAACGTATGATCAAGAGAAAAACAGCCAGCTAATGCTGGAGTCCTTAGACGCAATTGATGAGATACGAGAAAAATCTCAACTCCAAGTTGCTGCTTATCAACAAAAAGTCGCCCGGTAACTCCAAAGTTAAAGAAAGAAGATTCAACGTCGGAGACTTGGTGTTACGACGAGTTTTCTTGAATACCCGCGACTCCACTGCTGGCGTGCTCGGACCTAACTGGGAAGGACCTTACCAGATTGAAGAAGTCCTTCACCCAGGCACCTACAAACTTGCACGCTTAAATGGAGATCTCGTTCCACGTTACTGGAATGGAGAACACCTGCGCAAGTATTATCAATAAATAGGCCTTCTTAAAGGACTGGCTTGTTCAAATTTTTCTATTAATTTTTACAAGTTTTGCAAAGAGGGTTAGCCACGGTGTATGGCTAACTGCTCATATATGTAAGATTCTGTTTCAGAATCATTCGTAAAGACATGATTAGTCCATTTTTAATACGAAATTATAAGGGACTGTGCTCAGCCAGTCGTTCTTGCCAACCTTTGTGAATTTACATTTACAAGTATTTTTTCATTACGTGTGTTGTTTTGCTGTATTACAAGTATCATTTTTCCACACGAACAGGAATGTTCGGACAGGCCATGGTCAAGGCAAGTGACCAAGGACCTAAAGCTCCTCGATCACTTGGGGGGCATATAAGGCACATCGATAGCAAAGCATACTCTCAAGGTATGTAAACACATGAACAAAATGAGTGAAAGCATGCTTCAAGTACTTAGAGTATTTTTTCAAAATATATGTTTTGATAAATCATGACAAAGTACTATGCTAAGTTCGGTCATACGGACAAACGTTATAATAAGTAAAAATATTATAACACCAAGAGTTAAGCCTTTACACCGCAAGCATTGCTGCTTGAATGTAATTGTTCAAACAAAAAGATTTACTGCCCGTGCAGCAAAGTTTAAAAAGAAACTGTTGTTTTTACATTGCGACCCGTGGGTCACATGTTCAAAAAGAAAGAAAGACAGTTAAATAAATTAAGAGGCATGGGGGGCAGGAGGATCCTGGGCAACAACCTGGTCAGTCTCTTCCTCGATGGTTTCTTCGTCCAAACCAACGACGCTTGGGGTTGCGGGAGTCGCGGCTCTTGCCTCCTCTTCAGCCAGTTGAGCAGCGCACCGAGCCAACTCCGCAACTCTGACTTCCTCTGAAAGATAGCTGAAGTCAGCACCCTGATTGTGTTTCCAGAAGTTATAGAAACATCGGAGTGTCGTCCTTTTGTACTTTTCCAGATTCTTGGAGTTGTCAAGCTCCGACTGCTGCACCTTGCCCTCGAGAGTGGCAATAGTCTCGTCCTTAGACTTGACTACCCCCTCCAGATGCTTGATTTCGCGGAGATGAGTTTTGTTGTACGACTGGTACTCTTCCCTCAGCTTAACCGCTGCATCTTTTGCAGCTTCAGCCGCGGACAGTTTGGTCACCGCTGCATCCCTCTCTCGGACCACCGTCTCCAACTCCTTAGCATGTTTGGCCTCAGCAGCCGAAAGCTCCTCAGCCGCCTTCACCTGATGTTTCTCGAGAACTTTAGCCTCAATCTGCTCAAAGTAGGACTGGGCTCGGGTACGAGCAGTAATGGCAGAAAGTAAGGCCTGTAAACGAAAGAAAAAGAAGTCAAGACTTATCACGAGAACTGAAAAAACAAAGACTCGAGGAACAAAGAAATACTTACGCTGGAGATCTCGTTCAGAGCCCTATTCAGGATCTGATCGACTGGTAGCTCTACAGCTTGGATCATGGAGGCCCCAACACGCTCACCTTTGCCTATGCGTTCAATTCGATCCTTAGCGGATCGAATGGTACGGCTCACGAGCCTGGCCTCATGAGCCTCTTCGCGAGAAAGATGCTCCCTAGCAGGCGCAGGTGGAGGGTTGGACCGAGCAGGGGTGTTTTACTGTTCAGAAGGAGCTGGAGGAGGGGTAGGAGTTCGCCCAGTTGGCGCAGGACTTTTCCCGGGTGGTGTGCCCTGAGGAAGGTCTTCTAGTCGACTCTTCTTGGCTGAAGGGCCTTGACTGGTTTCACCAGTTCGTTTCTTTGACCTCCGTTGAAGTTGAGGGACTTCCTCTTCCTCTTCGGCCTGGTACATGTCAAAGATATTGGGAGTCGACATATCTGCATGAAAATAAACACAAGAGGTTAGTAAGGGAAGAAAAAGGTAAAAGTAAGTAATACAACAGAAAGAAGATAATAAAGTGAATACCCGAGCTACAACTACTGGTCGCTATACTATTGACTCTATTAATCATATACTCATTTTATGGCATGAAGAAGTTTGGCCCTAGATTTGGAGCATATGTAAAGTTGCCATCCCCGTCAAACATGTGACAGGGGATTGGCAGACCATTTAAAAGCGAAATAACGTTACCATTGTCATCAGAAGACTCTTCCAAGTCAACAACTGGTTCTGTGGCCTTTTCTTTCCCCTTGCCTTGGGGAGCAGAAGGCCTTTCTGCAGAAGGGCTGCCCGTGGGTTCCCTGATCGTAACTCCTGTTGGCCTCCTCCTTGGAGAGGGCACAGGAAGTTGCTGCTCGGGAACCCCCCCGGCAGTGGGTTCGTCCGTTTCGGACCCTCTATTGTCATGGCGAGGAGCCAGAAGGCCAGACGACCTCAAGTTCTTTTCTAGTGTCAAGGTCTTGACACATTTGGTTGCGGCAGACATCTTGGCCAGAGTTTCAGACCTCGACACCATGTCTTGTGTTGGGGTCGGGCGCAACCAGGGGCCTGAAAGGAAAATCAAGTTTGAGAAATGACGAAAGGAAATACTCTATGATAAAGTATCGACCAACGCAAAGACAAATTTGTACCTCCTCTCGCGAAGGCCAAGTTGTTACTGGATATATCCGGAGTAAAGAAGTACTCCTTGTTGTAATGTCCCACGTTTGATATGTGGGTGGTGCCACTCAAAAACGTCCGGCCAGTTTCCTGATGGCAGAAGTGAAAAAAGCCCGTCCCGTTGTGTTGGGGATTGGACTTGAGGTCAAAGAGGTAGTTAACCTCATGAGGTGAAGGTTCTGGCCATTTGTTAAGTTTGTACAGGACATAGAGTGCAGCCAACATCCTATATCCGTTAGGGGTTATTTGAAAGGGAGCGACGCCGAAATAATTGGCCACCCCCACAAAGAAAGGATGAAGAGGGAGATAAGCCCCCGCTTCAATGTGATACCGGGACCAGGCACTGTTTGCTCCTCCTGGACGGTTAGCCCTCTGCTCCGCAGTAGGACGTGTAATGGTTACCCCCGTTAGGGGGTATTTTCTGAAGCAGTTCGCGACCATCCGAAGGGTCATCGAACTGGCTGGAGGAGTGTACCACTCGACATCAGGCGGATTGCGATGACGAGGACGAGCCCTAGTTTGGATATTGGGGTCAGGAACAAGATTCTCTCGACCACTGGTCGAGGGAGCCCCCGCCTGCGAATCAGGCTGGGCAGAAGAAGAAGGGTTACTTTCCGATTCGGGCCTTTTCTTGCCAGAAGATTTTGAACGGGCCATTGAAGGAGAAGGGTGCGGTCTGGAAGAGGCTCGTGAGAAAGGTATCTGATGGATGCGATCGGCTGGTTGTTCTTCTCCTTCGAGCAGTTGGGCGAGGAGGTCATCGTCGATGGGTCTCTCACCTCCCCACAAATCTGGCATCAAAATCTGCAAACAGAAGAATGGGGAGGCGAGGTCAGAGGAATCTAGGAGATTCTTAAAGTAACGCTGGTCGAGTACAAAAGCTAAGCCTTTATATAACAGCATTCTAACTAAGTCTCTCGGTGCAAACAGTTTAAAAAACGGACCAAAAAGGGTGAAAGTGAAAAGTTTTCCTGAAAAGCTTTTTCAACTCTCCTTACGACGGGAAAAAATTATTTCTAACTGGTTTAAAAAAAAAAATCGAAATGCTACTTCGATCCTACGTCCTAAAAAGCACTAATCCTGGGTTTTAAACCTACTCAAAAGCCTACTTTGCCTACAAAAACATCTTATCTACAGGCGTTCAAAAAACCAGAAACCAAGAGATTCAAACAGTACACCATTTAAAAGCATGCACCACGAAAGGTTAGAAGCATGGAGTTTCAAAGTGACTTACCAAGGAAAGTGGTCGTGAAGATGGAAGTGAGAGTTTCGGGAGTCAATGAGCCCACCGTCTGTTCCTACAGCACAAAGGAAGGTTCGCCGGAGAGAGTAAAGCTCTGGTTTTTAGGGTTTTCGACAGAGAAGTGACGTGCGTAAAAAGGAAAGAAGTGGCTCAAGTAACCTTATATAAGTTTGTCTTTGGTATTCAAAAGGCGTGATCATTAGTTTTCCATTTTCGAAGTATGGGGAAGCGTAATGGCCGTCAAAATTGTTTCTGGGAAACTGAAAAGCCTTGATTAGACAGGAGTGGTTTGCTTTTTTCAAGGACGCACGAAGGGCTCTGACACGTCAGGAGGAGTTACCGAAGGGTCGTTCGCTCAAAGTTTATTTACTGTTCGTAGTAAATAAACTTTGGGGGGCAAATTTTATCCAATAAATTAGCATTTGTGACGTGGCGAATAATCTCTTGACACGTGGCTGACACCTGGAGCGTCTGCTAGAGTATCGACCAGGAGACACACCAGAAGCAAGACAGACCTGTCTTTACCATGACCAGACTGGTCGGTGGTTCCACTGGCAAAGCAACATTTACGGAAAGATCTTATGAATCCCAAATTTATCTCATGCAATCTTCTGAATATCCGATGATTCAGGGGATAATATCTGTAACAATATTGGGCAACCCTCCATGAGCCTATAAAAAGCAGGAGATGGCTCATGGGAAGGGACTTTTGGAGCCCGGAAATCATAGAGATTATAGAAACTATCTGAGTAAACTTGTATTGTTTATGAGGAGTGTTGAAACTCATTGAACCCAAGTTCTCTGATCACACTTTTGATCCCATATCAATATCATTCTAAGTGGACGTAGGTCATTACCAGATCCTGGGGCCGAACCACTATAAATTACTGTGTTTTCTTTACTTTTGTCATTACGTTATTATCTATACATATTCATCTATATCATTCATATTTTGACTCCGTGTCAGTTGGCTAAATCGTGGGTCAACAGTCTTTACAATAGAATAAAAATAAAACTAGGCAACATTTAATCATATAGTTTAATAATTTTTCCAAGAAAATAACACGCGGCTATACGACCTCCACATATTTACACCAGTCTTGCTATCTGGAATCCGCTCACCACAGGTCATCTAAGGTTACCTTAATTTGCAAAAATAAAAGAAAGGAATGAGCTTCTAAGCCCAGTAAGGAAATTACACAGCAAATCATACAGAAATCAACTATAAGCTCATAACAAACAATTTCACACGCAATACCAGAATTACAACAGAATCTAAAGTCATAATCCATTCAATATCACAGTCATACTAAAGATCACACACAAATCTAGGTCATAAATTATATTCTGCAATCATATCATTAGTCATAAACACATAAATAATAGACCAGAACATCTACTAAAACAAATAAGAGCTATAATGGTTGGACATCTCCATAGTCCACTATACCATAGTTCCTCCATGGCCTAAAACAAAGCGCTAGTGCTCCACCCTCACTGTTTCCATGTACCTGAAATGTTATAAATATAAAATAGTAGATCTAACATCTACACTACCTAATTTTCCTTACCTTGAGTGTGGTGCACATAAACTATACTTGAATCCTTTATACGTTAATCTCGCTTAGAACCTTATTTCATAAACATAATACCAATATCAAAATATAAATTAATAGATCTAAATCTCACAACAAAACAAAAACTTAACTACACCTCAGCCTTGATCTTAAAGAAAACCCTAGATCCTTAAATGCTTGTATGGTTTTGGCAATGAGAAAAAGTGGCATTGGTTGTGTGTGTTAGGGTTTTATGCCCTAATTAAAATCCAATTTCGTTGTAATCTCCTTTATTATCAATAAAAGAATAGAAATCATTTTTTGACTTGGTCAATCACTTTGCTCACATGTTTTATTTTCATGATTATTTGTTTAATATAAACTTCTATTAAATCTCGAGTATATAGCTAGTCATATTTATAGTCACGTAATCATGGTGGAATATAAATATGATTATATGTTCAAATATAAGTTAGTCCTAAGATTAGTCAGTGCACATGATTTACACTGACTTGCCAATCTAGGATATGATCTACTTACACATTGCAGTGTTATGTTTTTTCTAGAACATTAGCAAAGTAGATAAGATCGGATGTATTTGTTACATTGAACAGGACCGATATTGACAGTTGATAGGATAAGTAAACATACCGTTATTATCTATTCTAGTCATATCATATAGTTGGCCATAGGTCAATTCAATCTCAATTCTGAGTGCTTAGCATTCTAACCGATTGTATTATTTGAGTTCTTTAACTTGTTTGTTACCAGCTTACCCTACAGACTAGCCCATACTTACATCTTGGGAACTCGGTAGTGTAATTGAGTGAGACTATTAATAATAGATATGAACATCTATAGCTTCTGATGAAGAAGTGAAACAGTGATTTCCTTTTAGTTTGGTTCAAGGTGTAAAATGATAGAGATCTCATTTTAGTAATTAATTTTAGTTTACTGGAATATCATTTACAAAGAACTAAGTGTTTTAAGGATAAAATACAATGAGGGGTAAAACGATATTTTAGTCCCATCTCATTGTAGACCATCTATAGAAGATTGAGTGACAATTATGGTTGTAACAATGGATAATTAATAGCGTATCTATATTTGTTATATAGCATTCTATGAATTCAAGAGTGCAATTCCGAGTCTTTAGTGGAGTCACGAGGAATTAATAAATTAGTAAATTTATTTGTTAGATTTATGATAACTTATTGGAGCTTGATTTCATAAGCCCATGATCCCCACTGTACCTTGGATAAAATCATCTAGATAGTCTCAATTAATTGATTTAATTATCAATTAGAATTATCAAAGTTGACCAGGTCAATTTTGGATAGTTTCACAGAGTTATACAATTTAGAGAAGAAAAGAGAAAGTATGGAAAAATTTATTAATTAAGATAAATTGGTATCTAAATTAATAAATAAGTTTAAATCAAGGTCCAAATTATAAATAATTAATTTGATAAAAGATTTAAATAATTATTTAATTAATTAAATCAATAAAAAATAATACAGGCATTGATTTTAAGTCCAATGAGCTTATAATCAAATGGGAAATTTCACGAGGAAATTACACCAAATATGAGATTTTTTTTATAAACTTTGAAAAATATGGCAGTTTTTTCTTTTAAAGTTTTTTATGGCATATTTTTATGGGAGCTTTTTTCCCATATATTTGTAAAACTTTATTTGTAGACCATATTTTATCTTTTATACTTTTTTTAGTACCTATTTTTATTATTTTGAGATTATTTTTTATAATTTTAATTTATTTGTGTTAATTTTTATCATTTATATTTGATAAAATATTTTTTATCAAATCATATTTGATAAAGCATAAAAATAAATGTATTAGTATAAAAGAAAATGAAATTAAAGCAGTATCCAACTATTAATGAGGTCATATGTTTGATTGATCAACTTTAAATTAAAAAAAAGTCAAAAATAATAATATAAATGCATAAAATAAAATTAATACAACTATGGCTCCATGCGTTGTACTGCGTACGAGATCACCCAACATTCTTTAGTAAGGATTCCCTTTCTTGGCTCAATCAATATCCACAAGTCCATAGTGCCGCCTCCCACAAAAAAAATAAAAAAATTCAAACATGTTTGATTTTGTAACTAAACGTGGGTTGACCACTGAATCTTATTTTGCAGCATAATGAAATTCAGGGATGAAAACAAGTGAGATAGAAAACTTACCTGGTGGGTCTGGAAATGGATGCCAAGGCAGTGGATAAGGGAAGTACTGGAGGTTTGCCTCTTGGTTTGACCATCGGTAAACCAACTCGTTCTGTCTATCAACTTGAGCTCTAGAAAATTATGAAGCTCGCCCAAATAATTGTGCGTATGCTGGTTCTGCTGAATGATGTAATCTAGTAGGGCCAAGTGTGGATCCGGTGGAGCCTCCAATGCCAAATATTGAGGACATTCTTCTCTTCTCTCTTCCTCAGCTGCCCGCACTCCCTCTGTTTGATCATTGGCTGGTATGGGCTCCTCAACTGCTTCTCCTTCTCTACCAACTCTTACATTTATGGGTATCGGTAATGGTGGCTCTAAGGATGGGGAATTGAATTTATTCACTGTAGCCCGAGAAATAGCCCCCATCACCTTCTGAAAAATATCACTAAGATATTTCGGCACCTCCCAAAAATTACACAAATCAGTAATCATGGAACCATGCCCCAACCCAGCAGTATCGGTTAACCTACATAAATCCCTCATGCTTTGGCAAATAACTCGCCCGATATCAATGGAAAGCCTTGTCATAATGGCATACACCAAAAGACACCTATCAGTCCTCACTTCAGATAAGTGGGTGTTTGGCATAAGACGCGCACTCACAAAAAGAGTCCAAGCTTTAGCTACGACATTCATTTGGTATCTTCTTAAATATTTCGGCTCCCCATTCTGTATAACAAAGGAAGCACCAGAAATTCCTAAGGTCTCAGCCACCTCAGTCCAATTTACCTCACTATGATATGCCAATTGATAATACTCATCCTCTTCTGGAGATAACTTAGGTACATTAAATAATGCATCAATATTATCAATGGCACATTCAACTGAAACGCCCTTAACAAACACCTTTCTATTTACAGTCCCAGGAAAATTAGCGTAAAACTCATAAACCAAGGAGCAATTGGCTTTTGGCATCTTATCGTCCACAAAAAATTGCCAACCTCGGCATAAAATTTCATCCCTAATAATATGATAAATGTCATTAGGGTATAATTCTTCTTTAATGTCCATCCCACACTCTTGAATAACTGGCCGCTGGTATAGCCTTTGATAAAGATCATGGGCATCCTTTTTAATGAAGCACGAGAGATCATATTCTAAAATTTGTTGAGGTGTTGGCGGGTTTGGCTGGGTTTGGGGTGGTTGGGAATGGGATGAGGAAGGGCGACTAGTATTCCTTGAAGATGTTGCTCTAGTGGGTTGTTTCCTTGGTCCCATACCTACACAATTTTTCAAAAATGGCACACAAAAGTTTTTGTAGCACTTCCCCTAAAACTCTGAAATTTCCTTACTAAAAACTTCAAAAAAATATCACCCAATAACACCCAATATACCAACAAACAGTCCAAAAATCCAAGGCAATCTCTTAATATAAATGAAACTCAAGGAAAACTTCAAAAAGAAAAATTTACAAGCCTTGAAAGTTGAAAAATCTGCCACCCTTTAATCCTCCTTCAATTCCTAAATGAGCACCAATAGAACACAAATTAGGGTTAGGGAAAAAAATGGAAGCAATCAATAAGATATATGAAGTAGAGATTAGAAAAATAGATGAAAAGAATTTGAAATAGAAGAAAAGAGGGAAAATTTGTAGAGCTTTTTCTTAAAGAAATTTGATTTGGAATGCGAGAATTTGAAAAATGATTGAGGATTTGAGAAAAAAGCGAGTTTCAAGCCTTTTTCTTCAGTCTGACGTAGGCGTGTCGCGACCGAGTCTATTCAAGTCATGGCCCGCCTCTAATTTCTTCAGCAGATTCCTTTCCTGGCACCGCGACTCAGATCTTCAAGTCGCGGCACGCCCCCATATATAGAACCTCTTTGCTCTCTGTTTCAGCCTAGGGTCGCGACTCATAAGCCCAAGTCGTGACCTGCCCCTACTTTATATTTCAAATAGCTCTCTGACTTTGATAATGTCGTGACTTGCTAGTTCAAGTCGCAACTTGGCCCCTTGACTAATAAAAAAACACATTTTTCACGATTTTTTACAAACTTTAAACTGAAAAATAAATAAAATGAAAATAACTAAACTTTACAAATCCAAAATAAAACTGTCCACTAATTAAAATTAGAAACTAAAATTACATATAGGAATGCCTCCTATTGTGCTGTTGTTAACGCCATTTAGCTGGACGCTTGTTTTCTTTTATATTCAACTCGGATCAAGTCCTCCCCTGACATCCTTGAGAGCCATAATACCATGAGTTGGCCCTTGTTTCTTGTGATTAGAAATTATTGGAACTTTCCTTGCTCATATAACATTCGAATTCTTTCACTAAATTATTTTTTAACCGATTAGGCCCTTTTCGCATTCCAGTTTTTACTATGGAGCTCTTTTTAGAGACTTCCAACTTGTTCCCTTCTTGGTTTACTACTTCAACCCTACAACACGTTGGAATTTCTGTTGCTGCAAAAACATTGAATATTACTTCCTCTTTTTTCACTCGCAACTTTAACTCACCTTTTTGGACATCAATAAAAGCCTTACCAGTAGCCAAGAATGGCCTTCCAAGTATTATTGAAATATTTTCATCTTCCTCCATATCTAAAATAATAAAGTCCGCAGGAAAGATAAATTTACCCACTTTTACCAATACGTCCTTAATCACTCCACGAGGTGATTAACTGATCTATCTGCCATATGCAAAGACACATTAGTTGGCCGAGCTTCTCCCAAATTCAACTTCTGAAAGATTGATAGAGGCATTAGATTCACACTGGACCTTAAATCACATAAAGCCTTTGTTTCTACTGAACCCCCTATTGAACATGGGATATTGAAACTACCAGGATCTTTACGTTTTGGAGGTAGTTTCTTCTGAAGTATTGTGCTGCACTCTTCATTAAGTGCAACTGTCTTATAATCCTCTAGCTTCTTTTTCTTTGACAAAATTTCATTCATAAACTTCACATAACTAGGCATTTGTTCAAGTGCCTCAGCAAACAGGATATTGATGTGTAGTTTTAGAAAGATATCAAAATTTTAGAGAATAGTTTATCAAGATTATCCTTTCGAAATTGTTGAGGATATAGAATTTTTGGTGGAGGCTCCGTGTATTTTGGCTTATCTGTCTTTGGAAGGTCTTCAGTAACCTCCTCTTGTATTGGACTAGTAACTTGTTCTTCCTCTTTCTTCTTCCATGTAGAGTCCCAGAATATTTACTTAACTAGCTAAATAGTAGTAGTAGTTAGTTAGTATTAGTAGTAGGATGTTATATTCCGTGGATTTTGGTTCAAGTCGAGACTTGGTTGGAAACTCGTAGCAACAATTATGGATTTATAAGTATAATCTATAGTTTAAGATTATTAATTATAACATAAGGTTTAATTTTTTTCGTAGTTATGATTATTATAGTATAGTATAGGTTTATGATATTAGTAGTCTTGTTTGTGGAAAATGGGGTGATTGCATAAGAATAAATTAATTATGATATTATTAAAAAATGTTATGGATCGAGCCTACATAAAGCCCAAAAGCCCAATAAGATTTTGGGCTAAGTAAATTTGAAATCAGCCTAGGGAATTAGAGTTTGTTATTTTATGGTTAATTAAGATATTTGTGGATTAGGTTATTATTTAGATAATTAAATAGATTTTCCGTAACTTTAGGGTACTGTAACTTTCAACCTATTTTTAACCCAGTTAAATTATGAATTTCGAAACATAGTATTTCTAGAAAGTTGTAGATAATTGAATTATCTTTCTAACGGTATAAAGATGGTCTAAATCAGAATCATACAGCTCTAGTTATGTTGATTTTACTATAGGTGAGTTTAGAATTACGAGATTTAGGAAGTTAGAAGTTAGAAGTTAGAAGTTAGGATTCAATTTTATTTAAATTTAAATTTGGATTATAGTTAGAATCTTCCAAAACCACTAAGAGCATGACACTTGTCATAATCATGTTTATTTAAGGATTTAAGTATTTTTTTTTAATAAGATAGTTTCACTCCTCAAACTCTATAAATAGGACCTAGTGCTCAGCCATTTTCTTCATTCTTCAAGTACTTGATCAGACTCCAAGGTGCTAGTGTTAGTATAGAGAGATACACTTGGGTTTGGGATAAAAGCTTTATCATTCTAAGCTTTCTAAACACTTGGGAAGTGAGATATAGTGTGATTTCGATGTTGAGGTTTAGATCAATCTATAAGATCAACAAAGATATTCCTATTCCTTAAGTTCAATTCTTTATAATCCTTTAGTTTTCTTTAGTTTCTTTTATTCAGATCCTAACTCTTGTTTATGATTCTTGATTAGGTATTTAAGTTCTGGAAACTTAAGGTCCTTCTTGGTAAGTTTCTTCTTGATGGTTTAGTTTTCATATTCATCTCTATTCTTAGAGATTCTAACCTTTTTATACTCTTGGTTTATAGGAGTTTTCTAATCCCGTTCTTGTTCTCAAATATCCTAGCTTTTGGTAAGGAAAATAGGATAGATTTTATGTGCTTATATGTTACGTTTATGTTTATGTTTATGTTATGTTATGTTTATGTTATGATATGTTATGTTATGATATGTTTATGCTATGATATGTTTTTAGTTCTTGGGTATATGATTTGTTTAGATAACAAGCATATAACTTGTTCAGATAATAAGTCCTAAGAATATATTCCTTGGACATATGATTTGTTCAGATAACAAGCCCCATAAATTTATATGATTTGTTTAGATAACAAGCCCCGTAAATCTATGGGCATATGATTTGCCTAGCTAGCAAGCCCCAAGAAGAATGATGGCCATTATGATATATGTTTTTTTATTTTTTATATAGTCATATGTTTTATATTGTATGTTTATATTATAGTCTTATGATTTATGATGTATGTTTTTAGTATATTTTCCTTGCTGGCATTAGGCTCATTCCTTTATTTTTAGTGTGATGCACGAAAATGAATATGGAAGGCAGAAGGATTCATGGTAGCTTTGCTTGTGTGTTGAGGATGAATGGAATGAGTGGACTGCGTGTCAATTGAGGATGACGTTTATTTTAGTCTTTTGAATTATGATTAAAACAATTGAATTAAAGTTATGTTTTATGTTTTTTTTTTAAAACAATGGGTACCCATGCCTAATTTTCTATTATTATGTATTTGATACAATATTTTGAGTTTTAATAAAGTTATATTATTTCTTATGTATCTTTCCCAAAATAGTAGCTATGTTTAGTAGTTTTAATGGTCCAAGGTCTTATAAATAGTTGGGTCATTACAGTTGGTATCAGAGCAACAGTTCATATCCATGAAGTTTTCCTTGATACACACGCTCAAGCTCTGAATCTAACCGTCAATGTAAGTGTTTATGTTATAGTTATTATGTTTATGTGTTATAGTTTATTTCTTTATTTATTATTTTGCAATTATGATTGTATATAGTGAAAACCTTTTTACAAATTAATATAATTTTTATTTTTGAATGACATGTATGAGTTTGATTTTCTTTCACAATCATAATAAATAATAAATTTAATAAATAATGACCAAGTTCGGTGAGGGTGGATACAAATCAATGAACTAGGTTCTATATTGAGAGTTAGGGGGCCATAGTAGTGGGAACGATTTTACTGATCCCATCCCTCCCTCAATATGGTTAACTTTGGAACAATGACAAGTTTCGAGCCTGAGAATTAAGTCATATAGGATGATTAGAAACACACTTAGAAAATAATAAAGACGACTTATTTTTCTAAGTTTAGAAACACACCCTAATTATAAAGAAGGCTTATATAATTCTTTTCATAAGAAGTCATAATTAATAGGTTCGAGTTATGTTTGCTTACATTAAGTTTTTGCCTTAGAGCCTATTAGGGTAAGTTCTAATATGTTTCCTCGACTATTAGAGCTTTGTCAAAGATGTCGCTCAGAAGGTCTGCAGGCACGAACGCCAATGCCTCCAGCGTCGCTATGAAGCCCCTCCAGTTAGAAGAAGGGGAAGGCGTGCAACCAATGCTGCTGCTAATGAAAGTGTGCCACCACCGCCAATTGACAATACCACAGAGATTGTTAGACTTCGACAGCAAGTGGAGGAATTACTGCAGCAATAGCGACAGCAGACTCAGACTCAGCCTCCACCTCCGCCGCAACCACAGCCTCAAACAGCGGCTCAAGCACCCCATCAAGTAGGTCCTTATGGGGGATGGCCAATGGAAAACTATGCGCCCTACCTAGCTCAGCACATGGAGCCAATTTACGACCAGTTTCATAAACAACATGCTCCAAACTTTGAAGGGACAACTGACCCCTTCGAAGCGAAAGAATGGCTCAGAAATGTAGAGCCGATCCTAGTACACACGAACCTCGGCAACGCAGACCACATATCCTGCATTTTGTCACTGCTTAAGAAGGATGCTAGAATATGGTGGGACTTAGTTCAGCAGACTCACGATGTCGCCACCATGACATGGACCAGATTTGTGGAGCTGTTTCACAAGAAATACTACAACTCGACAGTCATCGCTACAAGGGTCGAGGAGTTCGCTAGTCTAAAGCAAGGCAGCTTGAAGGTAGAAGAGTATGCTTGATAGTTCGATCGATTAGCTAAGTTTGCACCAGGGATGGTTCCGACTGACTTTCTGAGAGTTACCAAGTTCGTTAGAGGACTTAGACCAAAGATTGAACTAGGGGTTAAGCTAGCAAATCCTGGAATTACTGCGTATGCCGATGTTCTAGAAACAACTATAGAAGTAGAAAGGCTTCAAGGGAATGTTAGTAAGGAGGAAGCTAGTAAGCCTGCGCCTAAGCAGCAGAGTCAACCTCAGAATGGTCGGAACAATGACAACAACAATCATCAGCCTAACAACAATAATGGTCAGAAGATAAGGCATCCTGACAACAAGTAGTCCGACAACAATAAAAGAGCACGGACAAACAATGGAGGAAATAGGCCGGGTTATGTAGAATACCTGCAATGCTCTAAGGCCAAAAGAAACATCCTGGTGAGTGTTGTCCAAACACCAAGGGATGCTTCAACTATGGTCAGGAAGGTCACCAAAGGAGGCAATGTCCCCAGCTTAAGCAAGAGGAGAAAAAGGATGACAAGATAGTTCCTGCTAGAGTCTTTGCCTTAACCCAGGGAGAAGCTGAAGTTAGCAATAAAGTGGTCACAGGTCAGATTCCCATCCTCGATAATTTATGTTCTGTATTATTTGATTCGGGAGCCACACACTCGTATATCTCATTAGGAATGATAGAGAAATTAGACAAACCTTATGAACGATTTAGAACTAGGTTTGTAACAGAATTGCCTTCGGGTGAAGTAGTCCTACCATCACGAATAGTACGAGGCGTACTGATCAGAATTGAGGATGTAGAACTAGAAGGAGACTTGATAGAACTATAGATTAAAGACTTTGACGTGATACCGGGCATGGATTGGCTAGCAAGGCCTGGCGCAACCATCGATTGCAAATGCAAGAAAGTGACGTTCCAGACTCCTGACGGTCAAAGACTATGCTTTAAGGGAAAGGTTTCAGGACTACGTACGCCGCTTATTTCATCTCTCAAAGCTCAGCAAATGCTAGAGAAAGGATGTCACACATTCTTAGCCAGCATCACAGATGTGGTAAAGGAAACACCACTAAAGGTTGGAGACGTCCACATTATAAAGGAATTCCCAGAGGTATTTCCTGACGACTTACCAGGGCTGCCGCCGACTCGGGAAATTGACTTCACAATCGAACTAGTACCGGGCACCAAGCCTATCTCCAAGGCACCATACCGGATGGCACCTACCGAACTCAAGGAGTTAAAGATGTAGTTAGAAGAACTCTTAAATTTGGGTTTCATCAGACCAAGCCATTCTCCATGGGGAGCATCGGTTCTATTTGTGAAGAAAAAGGACCGAATCATGCGGATGTGTATAGATTACTGTGAGCTGAATAAGGTGACAATTAAGAATAAATACCCGCTACCCTGAATTGATGACTTGTTTGATCAACTACGAGGAGCAATTGTGTTTTCAAAGATTGATTTAGGGTCTGGGTATCACTAGCTCAAGGTACGAGAAGAGGATATTCCCAAGACAACTTTTAGAACTCGTTATGGACATTACGAGTTTCTAGTTTTGTCCTTTGGTCTTACCAACGCTCCAGCCGCGTTTATGGATTTAATGAATAGGGTCTTCAAGAATTATTTAGACAAATTCATTGTAGTGTTCATCGATGACATCTTGGTGTACTCAAAAGACAAAGTCAAGCACGAGGAATATTTAAGGATGACCTTGTTATGACTAAAGGACCATCAACTTTACGCCAAGTTCAAGAAGTGTGAATTTTGGCTTTCGTAAGTAGCGTTCCTTGGCCACATAGTATCCAAGGAAGGAGTTGCTGTAGACCCATCTAAGGTAGAGGTTGTGAAGGATTGGCCAAGACTAAAGAACGCGTCTGAGGTAAAAAGTTTTATGGGATTAGCAGGTTATTATTGAAGGTTTGTAAAGGGCTTTTCTAAGATAGCCACTCCACTCACCAACTTGACCCGAAAGCAACAAAGGTTTAACTGGATGGATAAGTGTGAAGAGAGATTCCAGTTGCTTAAGGATAAGCTATGCTCAGCACTAGTACTTTGTGTGCCGACACCCAACGATAAGTTTGTAGTCTATTGTGATGCGTTGAAGCAAGGATTCGGTTGTGTGCTGATGTAGAATGACAAGGTAATAGCCTACGCCTCAAGGCAGCTGAAGGAGTACGAGTAATGCTATCCAACGCATGATATGGAGTTGGCAGTGGTGGTCTTTGCATTAAAAATCTGGCACCATTATCTTTATGGAGAACGGTGTGAGATTTGTATGGACCACAAAAGCTTAAAGTATTTCTTCACTCAAAAGGAGCTTAACATGAGGCAGCGCAGGTGGTTAGATTTAGTGAAGGAATATGACTGCGAAATCCTATACCACCCAAAAAGGAAAACATAGTTGTTGATGCGTTGAGTAGGAAGAGCTATGGAAGTTTAGCAGCGTTAGCTGGAATAGAAAAGCCACTGCAGCAGGAGCTGATCAATGGAAGAATAGAATTAGTCATTGGTAAATTGGCTAACTTTTCCATTCAGTCAAGTCTGTTAGAAGATATACGGATTGGGCAAGGGCATGATGACACATTAGTAGCACATACAGATGCAGTTAAAGAAGGCAAGGCCACAGATTTCTTGATATCAGGACAGGAGTTATTGAGATATAAGGATCGGGTATGCGTGCCGAATGATCAAGGGATTGAGATGAAGATCTTAGAAGAAGCACACAATACCCCATATTCAGTTCACCCAGGATCGACCAAGATGACTCACGACCTTAAAGCATTATATTGGTGACCAGGAATGAAGAAAGATGAAGCGGAGTATGTGTCTAAATGCTTAGTATGCCAGAAAGTGACATCAGAACATCAGTGGCCTGCAGGCTTATTGCAACCACTTAGTATTCCACAATGGAAATGGGACGACACATCTATGGATTTTGTGACAGGACTACCACGAACAAGTAAGCATCACGACTCGCCTTGGGTAGTAATAGATAGACTAACCAAGTCAGCTCATTTCCTGCCTGTCAAGACTACATACATAGCAAATCAGTACACATACATTTATGTTCAGGAGATAGTACGACTGCATGGTATCCCTAAGACTATAGTGTTCGATAGGGGATCAGTGTTTACATCGAGATTTTGGGGAAGCTTGCAACAAGCTATGGGTACCAAGTTAAGTCTTAGTACAACATTTCATCCACAGACCGATGGTCGGTCCGAGCGTACCATACAGATTTTAGAAGATATTTTGCGCGCTTGTGTACTTGATTTCAGAGGATCATGGAGTAAGTATTTGTCGTTGATAGAATTCTCCTACAACAATAGCTACCAGTGAACGATCGGGATGACACCCTATGAGTTGCTTTATGGAAGGAGATGTCGATCGCCATTACATTGGGGCGAGGTAGGAGAAAGGCAGCTTCTTGGTCCCGAAGCTATTAGAGAAGCTCAGGATGCAGTAGCACTGATTAGAAAGCGTATGCTCACTGCTCAGAGCCATCCGAAAAGATATGCGGATACCAAGCGGCGTGATGTGGAATTCAAAGTTGGAGATCAAGTCTTCCTAAAGATATCTCATATGAAAGGTGTGAAGTAGTTCGGGAAGAAAGGAAAGCTTAGTCCCTGGTTTATAGGACCTTTTGAGATATTGGACAAAGTGGGAGCAGTTGCATATAGATTAGCCCTACCGCCAGTTCTAGCAGATAGCCATAATGTGTTCCACATCTCGATGCTGCGTAGATACGTGTGAGACCCATCTCACGTCCTCAAGTATGATACGATAGCACTTAAGAAAGACTTGAGTTATGAGGAACGATCGGTTAGCATCTTGGATAGAGGGACGAAGGAATTATCGTCTAAGAGTATTCCGATAGTCAAGGTCCTATGGAGTAATAGTTCTAAACGAGAGGCAACATGGGAGTTGGAGGAGGACATGATAGCACAGTATCCGAAATTTTTTGGTAAGTAAATTTCGAGGACGAAATTCTTTTTAGTGGGGCAGAATTGTAGAGTCCCTGAATATTTACTTAACTAGTTAGATAGTAGTAGTAGTAGTTAGTATTAGTTGTAGTATGTTAGATTTTGTGGATTTTGGTTCAAGTTGAGACTTGGTTGGAAACTCATAGCAACAATTATGGATTTTATAAGTTTAATCTATAGTTTAAGATTATTAATTATAACATAAGGTTTAATTTTTTTAGTAGTTATGATTATTATAGTATAGTACAGGTTTATGATATTAGTAGTCTTGTTTGTGGAAAATGGGGTGATTGCATAAGAATAAATTAATTATGATATTATTAAAAAGTGTCATGGATCGAGCCTACAAAAAGCCCAAAAGCCCAATAAGATTTTGGGCTTAGTAAATTTGAAATCAGCCTAAGGAATTAGAGTTTGTTATTTTATGGTTAGTTAAGATATTTGTGGATTAGGTTGTTATTTAGATAATTAAATAGATTTTCTGTAACTTTAGGGTATTGTAACTTCCGACCTATTTTTGACCCAGTTATATTATGTATTTCGAAAAATAGTATTTCTAGAAAGTTGTAGATAATTGAATTAGGTTTCTAACGGTATAAAGATAGTCTAAATTGGAATGCTATAGTTCTAGTTATGTTGATTTTACTACAGGTGAGTTTAGAGTTATGAGATTTAGGAAGTTAGAAGTTAGGATTCTATTTTATTTAATTTTAAATTTGGATTATAGTTAGAATGAAATTAAGCATTTTTTTAAATAAAAGAAAGTCCTAAAAACTCTAGAATCTTCCAGAACCACTAAGAGCATGACACTTTTCATAATCATGTTTATTTAAGGATTTAAGTATTGTTTTAATAGGATAGTTTCACTCCTCAAAATCTATAAATAGGACCTAGTGCTCAGCCATTTTCTTCATTCTTCAAGTACTTGATCAGAGCCTCCAAGGTGCTAGTGTTAGTATAGAGAGATACACTTGGGTTTGGGATAAAAGCTTTATCATTCTAAGCTTTCTAAACACTTGGGAAGTGAGATATAGTGTGATTTCGGTGTTGAGGTTTAGATCAATTTATAAGATCAACCAAGGTATTCCTATTCCTTAAGTTCAGTTATTTATAATCCTTTAGTTTTCTTTAGTTTCTTTTATTCAGATCCTAACTCTTGTTTATGATTCTTGATTAGGTATTTAAGTTCTGGAAACTTAAGGTCCTTCTTGGTAAGTTTCTTCTTGATGGTTTAGTTTTCATATTCATCTCTATTCTTAGAGATTCTCACCTTTTTCTACTCTTGGTTTATAGGAGTTTTCTAATCCCGTTCTTGTTCTCAAATATCCTCACTTTTGGTAAGGAAAATATGATAGATTTTATGTGCTTATATGTTATGTTTATGTTATGATATGTTATGTTATGATATGTTTATGCTATGATATGTATATGTATGATATGTTTTTAGTTCTTGGGTATATGATTTGTTTAGATAACAAGCATATAACTTGTTCAGATAACAAGTCCTAAGAATATATTCCTTGGGCATATGATTTGTTTAGATAACAAGCCCCATAAATTTATATGATTTGTTTAGATAAAAAGCCCCGTAAATCTATGGGCATATGATTTGCCTAGCTAGCAAGCCCCATGTAGAGTCCAAGAACTTTACTTAGCTAATTGTTAGTAGTATTATAGTATGTTTAGTGTTATCTTTGTTACTATGGATTTTTGGTTCAGACCGGGAGTTATTTGGACACTCATAGTAGTACTTATAGATTTTCTATGTTTAACCTATAGTTTAAGAATATTAAGTATAACCTAAGGTTTGATTATATGACTGATATTAAGGATAGTATTTGTTATATTATAAGGTTTAGATATCAACCAATAGGATTTTAAGCACATGTTATGAATGGTAATTAAGGATTAAGTATTTTTGAGGATTAAATTAAATAAGGGTAAAGTTTGAATGTTATAGGGTCAGTCAGTAGCCTTGAGTACGTTGAGGGCTTAGTCAAGGCTGTTTACTCCATTCAAACTTAGCTAAAAATGTGTAAATTCGTGTTTAAATATTCAGCGTATGCCGATATATCGCAGCTATGGGGGGCGATATATCGCAGCACGTAGATACGGAAAACACGAGTCGATGCACGGTCGCCTCGGGAACAAAGGTCCAGGCGATATATCGCCTATAGGGGGCGATATATCGCCTCCTCCAGTATGTTTTCAAATGTTTTTGAATTCATTTCCTTTCATCCATTCAAACTCCTTCAACAGTCCAGCATCTTTTAAACGAGTCTTCAGCCTCTGCTGAACGATTATTCAAATGATTTTCACCTAAAAAGCCATTATTTTTATTCAAGTAAAATCAAGATATTTTCATTCCCAAACTCTATAAATAGAACCTAGTACCCAGCCATTATTCACCATTTGCTCTAAGTTCAGAAGCTGCTAGTGTTAAGTGAGTGTGAGAGTGTAAACACTTGGTTTGGGAAAAACTATAAGCTTAAACATCATAAGCTTATCAAACACTTTGGGAAGTGAGTTCTATAGTATTTCGGTGGAGGTTAGATTGATCTTGCAAGTCTTGAGGTAAAACCAAAACTCTATTTCATTTATTTCATGTTATTTCCTTTCTCAAAACCTTCTACTCAGTCCCCTAACCTCATTCTTATTTTGGTTAGGGAATCCAAGCTCTTAAGCATATAAGTCGGTAAGTATGTTTTATGGTTTAGTCTTTCCATCTCTTTCATTTCATCTCCTTTCTTTAGACTCACTCTTTCTTATGGTTTTAGGAGTGTTCCAAAAAGTCCCAACTCAGTCCATAATCCCGGTAACTTTGGTAAGGAAAATAGGCTAGAATCAATATGTTATGTGCTTATGTTATCTATATGTTTTATGTTATTAAAAGTGTTATGATATGTATATGTGTATGTTTGTAGGCTTGGGCATATGACCCATATGACTAACAAGACCCCAAATGGGTTATGGGCATATGACCTACTTAGCTAGTAGGACCCCACTAATCCCATGGGCATATGCTTGTTTAGTCTATGGGACCCCAAGTAATAATGGCCATTATAATAAGTGTATGTTATATGTGTTATGTTTAGTCTTTATGTTTTCTTATGAAATTATGTATATGACTTTGTGTTAGATTTTCCTTGCTGGGCATTAGGCTCACTCCTTTCTGTTTATGTGCAGGAAAATAAGCTTTAGAGGTGGAAAGATTCGTGACGCTTGGAGGATGTGTATCGATGATGAATGGAGGCAAGGGGCCGAGCGTTAATCGATTCGAGGATGTAGTTTCAGTTTTATGTCTTTTTATATGTATTTTCCGCACTAATTATGTAATGTCTTATTATTTTAAATTATGTTTTTGTTTTAAAGACAATGGGATCCCATATCCGTTTTGGTACTTACTTTGTAAATAACTCTTATTTTGCAAGTTATTCAATAAATTATGGTATTTTCGTAAAAATGTAAGTTTTATGTATAGTTTCGTTAATGGTCCAAATAGTCTAGATTAGTGGGTCATTACACCCCAAGAAGAATGATGGCCATTATGATATATGTTTTTTTTTTGTATAGCCATATGTTTTATAGTGTATGTTTATATTATAGTCTTATGATTTATGATGTATGTTCTTAGTAGATTTTCCTTGCTGGGCATTAGGCTCATTTCTTTATTTTTAGTGTGATGCAGGAAAATGAATATGGAAGGCGGAATGATTCTTGGTAGCTTGGCTTGTGTGTTGAGGATGAATGGAATGAGTGGACTGCGTGTCGATCGAGGATGACGTTTATTTTAGTCTTTTTAATTATGTCTCTTTTGTAGTTCCGCATTTAGTTTTTAACAATTGAATTAAAGTTATGTTTTATGTTTTTTTTTAAAACAATGGGTACCCATGCCATATTTTCTGTTATTATGTATTTGATACAATATTTTGAGTTTTAATAAAGTTATATTATTTCTTATGTATCTTTCCCAAAATAGTAGCTATGTCTAATAGTTTTAATGGTCCAAGGTCTTAGAAATAGTTGGGCCATTACATTCCCCTTGTCATCCACTGTAGGTCCATCATACTTAGTCCCACTCCTCAATGATATCGCATTACACTACTCTTTAGGATTTACCTCTGTGGAACCAGGCAAATTCCCTTGCTGTCTGCTAGAAAACATATGAGCCAATTGACCAATTTGTTTCTCTAAACTTCTAATTGAAGACCTTGTCTTTGTCATGAATCGATTTAATTGATTTGGCTGAATTATTGGTGGGTTCATTTGAGGAGGTGGTGGATGAGATGGGCGTGGGTTTGGATCATAATAGGGTCTAGCATGCAATCCATAAGTTGGTTGATGAGGGGCTTGTTGAGGTGGGTACTGCGAATATTGTGGTTGTCACCCTTGATTATTTTTCTAAGACAGATTAGGATGATTTTTCCAGGAATGTGTATAAGAATTTGAGTAAGTGTTGGGTGCAGGTCTTGAAAAATTACCTATAACTTGTGCCTATTCCAAGGGCATATTGTTTACATCTGTGAGCAACTAGTTGTGCTCGGGCATTGTTCATAAGAATGAGGTCCTCCAAAAATCTCACAACTCATGACATTCTGCACTTGCATTGCTTGCGCGGAGAGATTAGTTTGCTGCTATTGTTTGGTTAATGATGCTACTTGAGCGGTCAATAGCGCAATTGGATCAACTTCTAATACTCCCGCTACTTTCTTATTCTCTCGCTCAGTAGGCCAATTATAATTATTCATATCCATCTCTTCCAAAAGTTCATATGCTTCATTAGCACTATTTTTCTCATAAATGCTCCTCTCGATGCTACATCTATAATTGTTCTTGTATTTCCCTCCAAACTATTATAAAAAGTATGCACTAACAGCCACTTCTCTATTCCATGATGTGGGCATATCCTTTGCAATTCCTTAAATCATTCCCATGCATCATACAAAGACTCCCCATCCAGTTGATGGAAGTTGTTAATCTCTCCTCTAATTCTGGCTAACTTAGCAGGAGGAAAATATTTACCAAGAAACTTCTGAGCCAAATCTTCCCAAGTAAGTATAGAATTGGCTTGTAAAGAATTCAACCAACTCTTAGCTCTGTCCCTTAGTGAAAATGGGAATAGTCTCAATCGTACAACATCGTTACTCACCCCATTCATTTTAAATGTCGCACATAACTCCAAAAAGTTTGTGATATGTAGAATTGGATCCTCATTTGGTGTCCCTCCAAATTGTACACAGTTTTGAACCATCTGAATAATTGAGGTTTTTTTCTCAAAATTATTTGCCTCAACAATTGGAGGATGAATGCTTGAATGTATCCCCGTAACAGTAGGGAGCACATAATTCCTTAATGGTGGATCAGCTTCAGCTACATTACCCATATTTGCATTATTGTTGACAACGTTATTTGCGTTCTCAACCATGTTAAAGTCCATCATTTTCTTTATCTTTCGATTCTTTCTACATGTTCTCTCAATTTCAAGATCTATTGGTATAATTTCCTTTTGTTTACTTCCTCGCATATACCAACAATTCCTGAAGCACAATATAGCCTTGATCCAAATAAATGTTAAACAATAAAAATAAAAAAAAAATAAAATACCAAATTTGAACAAATAACAATTAACTATGATCTGGAAATTAAAGTCCTCGACAATGGCGCCAAAAACTTGATCGTGAAAACATGTATATAAGCAAGTGCACGCAATCGATTCATGTAATATATGCTAAGTAAAGTATCGTTCCCTCGAAGACTATCTTCCAAGTACCATTAACTGCTCTTTAAATTTCTATCTGGCAACTAAGAATTTGATTTTTGAATAACTTTAAACAAAAACAACTAAATAAAAGAATTAAATCACTATGAAAAAGATCTAGGGTGTTAATTTCATCAACTTTTCATCCTACTAATTTTATTAATCAATTCTAGATTTCTTTCTTCCTCTTCCAATAGCAAGTTAACATAAATCGATTTCTATTCTTTTTCAAGGTATAAGATCTCAGCCTATATGCAGGTTTTCTACATCTTTGTGATAAACTTAAACATATAAAAGGCATTAAGCATGGAAACCTAATTACTACACAAGCCATACAGGTACTTTCGTCCAATATATTCAACCTATGTCTATATAATGATAGCATATTCAATGCTCAACTTTCGAATTTTGAATCAAAATCATTAAATCAAGCAAATAGTGATCAAGTATTTACTAGCATTAAACACACATTATATAGATTAGAATAGAGAAGAAAAATCAATAGAACATCATAATTCAATTAGATAGAAATCCATGTGACTACATTAAACCCTAGATAAAAGTTATTTAGTTCATATCAGACATGATTAAATTAATTAAATAATAATTAAAGAACATAAGATTCATAAACTTAAAGAAGAAAGAAAAATATAAAACTGCAGAATTACTAGCCTAAGAAACAAAATTAGTCTCTAAAAATGTAATTAAAAATTGACCTAATGACTTAATTAAACCGTAAATACAAATTTATAGTAAAAAAATTAAAAGAGACTGTGTTTTTTTGTGTGCGGGCGGCGACTTGGCCTTCTCTGGGTCGCGGCCCGTGTCTGTTTTGGAGCCCTTCTCTTTCGTGTAATGGCTTCAAGCGTCGCGACTCAAGAATCTCAAGTCACGGTCCGTGTCTGAGTTTCCCCTTAGCTAAGCCTCTGCTTCCCACTTAAGACGCGACATTAATTCCATCCACCAAGCTATGCGCCTCTGACTTCAGCTTGACTCGTGACTCATAAGCCCAAGTTGCGACTCTAACTCCATTTTTTCTCATATTTCTTCTTTCAACTCATGTCTTCCTCAAAAACTATCCTTTAAGCATCATTTTTAATCCAATAGCCGCCAAGAGCCTCGTTTTCTTACCATTTTCACTTTTTTTTTGTTGCATTTTTCACGTGATTCATCGCACCAACCTACAACAAAGACAAACAAAAGAGTAATCTTGCACAAAACACACATAAAAACTCAAGATTACCACAAAAACACCTTCTAAAATGACCCTAAAAGAAAGTTATCAACCCAAGAAGACCAGGAGCTCGAGGAAGAGCCTCAGGTAGGGATGGAAGCTTCCCACCTGGACTCAAGTAACTCGCCTCTCGTCCTGGCGTCTGCTTCCCGAGTAGGTGATAGGATAAGTCATGGGCATGTTTGGGATTCCCTAGCACTCCTCCATTGTGGTCAAATCTCACATCGGCATTGGACTAGGGAAGAAATCCAAGACTACCTAGATATCTTAGATGTTAACCTCCCCCACCCTAGGAGGAAAACTACCTCCTGTGGGTTCGTACCCTTAGACCGAGTGACATCCTTGACCTCGAGTTGGTTTTTCCAATATGGCCCCAATATTAGTTACGATGCAAGGAATAGGATAGTACACCCTATCTTTTTGCACCAAGGCTCAATTCACGGTGAGCCTCCGAGTAGATTATTTTATTGTATCATCCTTGTGTAGCATGTATGCTAACCGTTTGCCTTGTTCCTGCAGCTCACATGGGATCATCAGACATTACTCGATTTTCCCTATGGTTTGTAGCGCCCCCTAGCTCTTCAGCAAGAGAGGGATCATCATGTCCTCGGGAGCATGTCGATCCCTCTCCTCCGGCCAAGAGGCAGAGAGATTCCGTTCCCACCGCAGAGCCCCTTGCAGTTGATCTGCCCCCGGTGATGGAGATCCCTTCCTTGCCCGAGATAGATGAGGCGACATAAGATGCAATGTCGGGGGAAGTACAAGAGATACGACCGGAGGGGGTATCAGAACTGGTCCAAGGGTCGACTCACAATTCGGAGCAAGAGGCGGTGCCACCCCAAGTCTGTCTCTTCATATATTCTGAAATGTATGAGGAGGACTTGTTGGAGCAGTATAAGAGGATGCTTTAACACTTTGAATATAGGCTGGAAGAAGGTAACAAAGCTTAGCACGAGACAGCCGAGGTCCTCCGGCAGCTCAAGCCACCCCAAGAGAGGCCCCTGGTCCCCCCAATCGACCGGGCTGAGCTGGAGACCTTGTTCTCCACTAAGTTAGGATACATAGTTGCCCCTCTCGTCGCCGAGCTCCTTTAGGGGGTTAGCTCCACCATGTGCGAGTTGACTACCCAAAGCTTCTCCCAACTTGGCGATAGTAATGAGGCATCTCTCATGGCCCCATATCGGTACGCTTCTGTCCGAGTAAGTTAATCACTCCCGCGCTTGGGTTCAGCTTATCCATATGTTATTGAGCTAACACATTTGTCTTACTCTGCTTTTTGTTTTGTAGTCCGCCTTAGCCTATGAACGTCTGAGAGACATTATGATGAAGAAATCATATGAGCTCCAGAGATCCCAGGACAAGATTGCCTCTCTCAAGGAGAAAATGAAGGGTTCTTGGGAAGAACTTGCCCGAGCCAATGCTGCCCTCGAGGCTGAGTGAAAATGCTCTCGGGAGCTTGAGGAGACTGTCCAGAAAGCCTCCGAGGATTCGCAGTAGGCCAAAGGGGAAAATCAGGTAGCCGTTGACGGCATGCAACGAGCTTAGGAGGAGGCCAAGAAAGCTACGGCTGAGATCGCTCGAGTGGCCTTGGAGAATTCTCAGCTCCAGGAGCAGGCTAAGGAGGCTATTGATCGGGCTGAGCTAGACGAGATGAAGACCCTCCAAGCCATGGAGATGAATAGGTCTGCCATGTGCCAGGTGGAGAAGCTTAAGTAGGAGATCGAGTCTATCACCAAAGACGCCTTTTATGTAGCCTGGTATCACAATCAGGACATGAACCTAGACTTCACCAGGGATCCCGAGAAGTACAAGTTCCTTTTTAATGAGTGCCTTTGAGCTTCCCAAGCTGCTGAAGCATCCCCAGCTGCCTAGGTGACCCAGGTGAGTGGATCCCCAAGCGTGGATCCGGTCATAGAACTGGTGGCAGAGGTTCTCGAAGACTGAGTATAACTTTTGTATTCGGGCCTGCGTGCCATAAACTTAGTGGGGTATAGATAAACAATCTCTCGAGCCCCGAGCATACTTGTAATTATCTACCCATTTAAGAATTATGTGACTTGCATTGTTTTTTATTTGGTTTGGTTCAATGAATTCTCCATAACTAAAATTATCACGCGAATAAGCACTCAAACCGTTAACAAACTCTTGGTTCTATAAATTCACTGTAACACAAAGGTCATGAGAACAAAACTCAAAGTCTTGGTTCTATAAGTTCAACATAACACTAATGTTACGAGAACAAGAACTCATACCTGTTTTATAAAACTTGGTTCTATAAATTCAACGTAACACGAATGTCACGAGAACAAGAAATCACACTTGTTTTAAAAAAACTTAGTTCTATAAATTCAATGTGACATGAATTGCACGAGAAAAAGAACTCAAATCATTTTAACATTTGGTTCTATAAATTCAGCGTAATGAATGTCACGAGAACAAGAAATAAAATCATTTTAACACTTGGTTCTATAAATTCAATGTAACACGAATGTTACATGAACAGGAACTCAAGCTGTTTCAAATACTTGGTTTTCGCATTTAGTCTCTTGTAGACCCGCAGTCCTAGAAGTAGCTTTGATGCGAAATTTATTGTAGGTCTTTAATCGTCGCCTCATGCCCATACAACCCGAAGATTCGGGCTTTCAGGGGTTCTGGCATGTGCAAACACCCGCCCCTAAGTATGCACTATTCGGGAGGTGAAGTTAATGAGACGCCCAGGCGTAGGCTGCCTGGGTATCCGTTTGTATTGCACATATTAGAATTTGGTTATTACTCTACGGGTGCGCGCTATCCTTAGGAGGTAACCTAAATTTTTAAGTCTATTATACTGGCTTTTCTAAATATGGGATACAATGATATTAGGGGTGCTTTTCTCATCGACTAGCCAAGCTTCCCATATCACGGATTTCCCGAGGCCAAGTATAGGTACTCGACCTTCCGTTCGCATCTCGAGGCCAAAAGACTTAGTTAGAGCTCGATGTCCGCGGGAGATGACCATAGTCTATTGTCACGCTACTTGGATTATCTAGCTCTTATGTACTAAGCTTAGTTCTACCTAGAATAAGCTACCTTCTAGGCTAGACTATTAGAATCCTATTTCCTAGGCCATTCCTTGCGAGGCGCAGTGCTACCCTAACTCCATGCCCCCAAGTGATTGGAGACTAGTCAGCGGTCACTTGTCCAGGCGAGCGGGAACTCTTTACACAACATTAACTGGATATAATGGAAACTAAACACAAGCAAAACAAACAAATTTCTTACCATTTTTTGTATACACGGTTTCCATTACATGTGCCCGAAGGCTACATGGGATATTACAGAAATAAACAATGTTTGTTGCTCATACTATTGGTAATACCGACGAAGATGATCGACATTCCAGGCGTGAGGAATCATCTCTCCATTAAGTCAAGCTAATTTATATGTTATCGGAAATACAACGCTCTCGACCTGGTATGGGCCCTCCCAGTTGGGTCCCAACACTCCTGCACCTGGATCTTGGGTGGCTAAGAAGACTCTTCGCAACACCAGGTCTCCGACCCTGAATTTTCTATCCTTCGCTTTGGAGTTGAAATATCTGGCCACCTTCTGCTGGTAGGATGCTACTCGTAGCTGAGAAGCTTCGTGTAGTTCCTCCACAAGGTCCAGGGACTCCCAAAGTAAGACATGGTTCATGGTTGGATAATACGTATCTTGTCAGTGCATGGAGATTTCTGCTTCAACCGGGAGCATAGCCTCGTACTCGTAGGCCATCGAGAAGGGAGAATGGCCGATGGAGGTCCGGGCAGTGGCACGGTAGCTCCACAATGCCCTCGGAAGTTCCTCGGGCCAAGCTCCTTTTGCCTGCTCCAGCCTTTTCTTTAGAGTGGAGGTTAGTGTCTTGTTCATTGCTTCCACTTGGTCGTTGGCCTACAGATGGGCTACAGAAGGGAAGCTCTTGACGACACCATACCATTGACAAAAGTCTATGAACACTTCGCTGTCAAACTGTAATCTGTTGTCGGACACTGTCTTCCTTGGGAGACCATACCGGTAAACGATATTTTTTATGACGAAGTCCAAAGCCTTTTTGGAGGTAATTGTGGAGAGCGGCTCATCCTCAACCCACTTCGTGAAGTAGTCCATGGCCACTATGGAATATTTTACCCCTCATTTCCCTGTAGGCAAAGACCCGATAAGGTCAATGCCCCAGACGGCAAAATGCCATGGGCTGGTCATTTGAGTAAGCTCCTTTGGAGGCGCCCGAGGAATGTTGGTGAAGCGCTGACATTTCTCACATTTCTTGATGTAATCCATCACATCTCCATTCATGGTGGGTCACAAATACCCTTGCCTTAAGATCTTCTTGGAAAGGCTTTGCCCCCCAGCGTGATCACCGAAAAATCCTTCATGAACATCTTGCAGTATTAAACTGACTTCTTTCTTGGACACACAACAAAGCAGGGGCAAAGAAAATCCTCACCTTTAAAGCCTATTATCCATAATTATGTACCTCAACACCTGGTACAACAACTTTCGAGCTGCCTTCATGTCTTGGGGCAACTCCCTGGAGACTAGGTATTTAACTATTGGCTCCATTCACCCATCTTGGGGTTGTACTGTTTCCACCTCGTCTGGAATCCAAGTTGTCTATGGGGACCACATTGATTAACTCGGCATCTTTGGTCATAGCCAGCTTTACTAGGGCGTCTGCATTAGAATTTAGCTCCCTCAGCACTTGCCAAATAGTGAAATTTTGGAACTTGTGCAACATTTCTTGAGCCTTTACCAAGTGTGCTGCCATTTTTGTTCCCCAGGCCTGGTATTCTATGAGAATTTGGTTCACCACGAGTTGGGAATCACTAAATATCTCCAGTCCTTTCGCCTTGAGCTCTAGTGCCACGCGAAGTCCAGCGATTAAGGCTTCGTATTCTACTTCCTTATTAGAGGCACTAAACCTGAAGCGGAGAGCACTATGCACTCTATGCCCCTCGGGGGAGACCAAAATTAGTCCCGCCCCTACACATTTCTTGTTTGAAGACCCATCCACAAAAAACTTCCACACTAGTCCGAACACTGGGGTGCTCTCCTTCTCTCCTGATTCCCGATGCACTCGGTGATGAAATCGGTGAGTGCTTGTCCTTTTATGGTAGTCCTCGGGAGGTAGGCGATGCCAAACTGACTTAATTCCACTGACCATTTCAAGAGCCTTCCCGATGATTTAGGCTTCTAAAGGACTTGTTTGAGCGGGTGGTTCGTGAGGATCCTAATTGGATGCGCCTGGAAGTCTCTTGCTGATGTAATAGACGGGGTGCTAAATGCGACTTTCCTCCCTAACCAATGTGGAATGTGACCATGCCTGGAAGTCTCTTGGGTGGGTGGTTCAATGCCAGTCATGTGCCTGACCAAGGTGGGTGGTTCAATGCCAGTCATGTCGGAATGTGACCATGCGAACACATCTTTGTTCTCTCGGAGGAAGACCACTAACGCTTCTCGGACCTCCGTTTTCAAGCCTCCCCTGACTTTCACCTTCCTATCAGGGGTGGAGGTATCTAGAACTACCTCCTCTATTTCCTCTATTGGTTCCATGGACCTCTCCTCTTGAACCCTTGGGTCTAACTCGTTAGGCCCCATGTCCTGCACCGCTCGGACCTCCAAGGTCTCGAAGTCCTCAGCGACTTCCTCCCTTACCATCATCATGGGAGCCTTGAGAGAGTCATTGTAGCATTGTCTCGACTCCTTTTGGTCACCGCAGATTGTGTCGATTCCTGCATCCGTGGGGAATTTCATGCATAGATGATGGATGGAGGTGGTTGCCTCAAACTCCACCAGTGCTGGCCGTCCCAAAATGGCATTGTATGCCGAGAGACAATCCACCATGACGATGGTGCAACACTTGAAGGCCTGTCGAGGTACCTCTCCAAGCGTCATTGGGAGCTTTATCTGCCCCATTGGGATGAGGGCTTCTCCTGAGAACCCCTAGAGTGTTGAGGCGCACGGGGATAGGTCTGCTATAGTTAACCCTATCTTCTTGAAGGCTGATCTGAACATGATATTCACCGAACTCCCATTGTCTACTAGAATCTGCGCCACCATTTTGTTGGAGATTTGGCTTTCAACCACCAACAGATCATGATGTGGGAAATGCACTCTCCGAGCATCATTTTTGGAGAACGTTATGACTCAGTAAGTAATTTGCGACATTTGGGCAGGTAATTGGGTGAAAGCCATTACCTCATCATCATGGATCAAAGCTCGCACATACCTGTTCTGTGAGCTTCGTGGGTGCCCCCATGGTTAGGTCCTCCCGAGATGGTTCATACCTGCCCATTTACAGGAGGAGGCCGTTGGGCTACTGGAAGCTGGGGATCTACAGGAGTTGCTATCGGGACCTGAGGTATGGCAGGCAGGACCATCGGTCCTGCCACGAGTGGTCCTGCCACGAGTGGTCCTGCCACGAGTGGTCCTGCCATGAGTGGTTGTCCTTGATGCGGTCCACCCTTAGCATACTGATGGAAGTGTCCCAACTTGATGAGGTTCTAAATTTCATCCTTGAGCTAGCCACATTCGTTAGTGTGATGCCCTATATCGTTGTGGAAACGACAAAATTTGGCAGGGTCCCGTCTATCCCTGTCTATTCGGATGGGCTGTAACTTCCTGTAGTGCACGTGCTGTGCCGTGGCCATGAAGATGTTTTCTCAGGAGTCCACTATGTCAGTATAATCTGAATATTGTGAGAAGTACTTCTTGTTTGATGCGACTCACTACTCGAGCTGTGTGATTCTGTTTCCCTTGGGTTAACGACCCTTACCCTTCCCTTCATGCCTTGTGCCACTAGGAGCTCGACTGGATTCAGCGGATGGGATAGGGCGAGAACTCCAACAATGAATGCAGGCTGAAAAGCGCTATATCCAGTGGATGCTGCCCCGAACCTTGCTGGAGACATACCAAATCCAAGAGCAGACATGGCGCTATAACCGAAAGGGGCGATGCTCTGGCCTAGTTGGGCTCCCAACGACCCTTGCTGTATATGAACATAGGGGGACTATTGGATCACCGAGGCCATGGGGCCAGGAGCGATCGAGGCAGGGAAAAGGGCGGACGCTCTAAACGCCCCGATCTGGGCGTCTTCCCAGCTGATGTATTCTCGAGCCCGACGAATAAAGTTGTCGAGATGCTGACATCCCTTTCACTGGAGATCATCCCAAAGTGGGGATCCCGCGCGGATGCCAACTTGTAATGCCATCAATTGTTGGCCATCATTGACCCTCTTAGTCATTGTCGCTTCTACTTTGAAGTGTTTTCCAAGGTGTTGACCTCAAAGCTTACCTTTCGAAATCCTATGAACTTTCTTTGGAAGGCGGATGCTAACTGTTGCCACGTCTGAATGGGCCCTGGTTGGAGCTTCTTAAACCATTCTTCTGCTGGTCATGTCAGTGTGAGGGGCAGCACATGACATTTTGCATCGTCGGAGACACGATGCACTGACATTAGCCTGTTGAACTTGGACAAATGGTCCATGGGATGCCAAACACCATCATAAGCTGGTATGGACGACATCTTGAATCCCGGAGGTAGCGAGGCCTCAACAAGGTGAGGAGCACATGGCTCTACCTCCTCATCTTTTGAGTAAGACTTGTGACCTCGTCGCCTGGCCATTCTGAGCATTATTCGCTTCAGAATTTCTAATTCTGTTCGGAGCAGATCATGATCCGGTTGATGCTCTGTGCCGGGCAATCTATTCTTCGAGCATTGAGATTGTCTTGGAGATCTGATAGGCCTCTACCATCAAGCTCACATACACCAAACTTATTACACCTCCAAGCATTGGGGTTATCTCATAGGTCGGCCTGTCCTTAGAACACACTGTTATCTTCTCGGCGGGCCACTTTAGTTTCTCCATCATACTCGTTTTCGTTTATCGAGATACTGATGCCCCGTTTCTGATTTGGTGGGGCATTCCTCAGGCGATTATTCTTGTGGGACTAGTTAGGTCCTGAAGGGACACGAGCTTGATCACGAAAATATATATACGCAAGTGCACGTAATCGATTCAAGTAATATATATGATAAGTAGAGTATCATTCCCACGAAGACTATCTTCCAAGTACCACTCATTGTTCTTTAATTTCTATTTGGCAATCAAAATTTAGATGAATTTAATTTTAAAATTATAAAAGAAAACTAAGAACAAGAATCACTAATTAAAATATTTAAATCATTATTAAAAAGACCTATGGTGTTAATTTCATCAACTTGTCATTCTACTAATTTTATTAATCAATTCTACATTTCTTTCTTCCTCTTCTAATAGCAGGTTAACATAATTCGATTCCTATTCTTTTTAAAGATATAAGATCTCAACCTATATGCAAGTTTTCTACATCTTTGTGATAAACTTAAACATATAGAATGCATTAAGCATGGAAACCTAATTACTATACAAGTCATACAAGTACTTTCATCCAATATGCAACCTATGTCTATATAATGATAGCATATTCAATTCTCATCTTTTGAATTTTGAATCAAAATCATAAAATCAAGCAAATATTGATCAAGTATTTACTAGCATTAAACACACATTATATAGATTAGAATAGAGAAGAAAAATCAATATAACATCATAATTAAATTAGATAGAAATCCAAGTGACTACATTAAACTCTAGATAAAATTGTTTAGTTCATATCAGACATGACTAAATCAACAAAATAATAATTCAAAAACATAAGATTCACAAACTTAAAGAAGAAAGAAAAATATAAAAATGCATAATAACTAGCCTAAGAATCAAAATTAGTCTCAAAATGTAATTAAAAACTGACCCCCCCTCTAATTAAACCCTGAATACGAATTTATAGTAAAAAAATAACATAAGATGTGTTTTTCATATGCAATCCGCGACTTGGCTTTCTCTGGGTTGCTGCCCGTGTCTGTTTTTGAGCCATTTCGATTCCTTTTAAGTCTCCAGGCCCCGTGACTCAAACATCATCAAGTCGTGGCCCGTGTCCATTTTTCCCCTTTGCTAAGCCTTTGATTTCCTCTTGAGTCACGACTTGTAAGTCCAAGTCACGACTTGTAAGTCCAAGTCGCGACACTAATTGCCTCGAAAATGATGCGTCTCTGACTTTGCCTTGAGTCGCGACTTATCAGCCCAAGTCGTGGCTCTAATTCCATTTTTTCTTAAATTACTTCTTTCAACCCATCTCTTCATCCAAAACTGACTTTTAATCGTCCTTAGCATTATTTTGAGTCCAACAACCCGCCAAAAGCATTGTTTTCCCACCATTTTCTCATCTTTTTACATTTTTCTCGTGATTCACCACACCAACCTACAACAAAGACAAACAAAAGCGTATTCTTTCACAAAACACACGTAAAGACTCAAGATTACCACAAAAACACATTCTAAAATGACACTAAAATTGTGCCCTAAAACAATATTCCTGCTTCCCACATATTTCTAAGCCTCACCTAATGTTTTCTACAGCCTAAAGTACCTATTCTATCATGTTTCTGCGTACAAACCCGATCACCCAAAAAAATTTCCCAAGAACATCAGGAACTCAAACCAGAAAACTTACGAAATTTATTCTAGATTGTACAATAGAGAAGACGAGTTCAAGAACTTACTTGGATTGCAATTTTCAGAGAAATCACAGAAGTGTTGCTCGGATCTGATTGAACGCGTCTCGGATCGCCGAAGTCTTCTGGGTTTCTTTCTTAGGAAGTTTTTTTGAGTTCTTGAGGAAGGAGAAGGAAACGATAAAAAGTTCAAAGTGGGAGAGATGATGTATTTATATTGATCGTGGTACAGTTAAAGAGGTAATGATGGAGGTAAGTTTTCAATGCATGGGAAATCGTATTAGCCGTCGAAATATTTTTGGGAAACTGTGACAGTCATAATTGCTTACTTTTTTGAAAAGGTGCTGACAGATGTGACAGGTCAAATGAAACGCTGGTCGAGTAACTTTATTGTATGTTGGTTGCAGTAAAATAAATTTGTGGGGCAAATGTTTACCCAAAAGAGATTCGCCTGATGACGTGGCAACATTAATATGCACGTGGGATGCACGTGACTATTCAAGTGGGTATGTTCTGTTCGACCATCGATCAGAAGAGGATTCACTCAGCAGAAAGCATATTCCATGGGCGGCCACGCTGGTCGCAGTATTTCAGATATCTTTTATAGATTTGTAATCTCACCGGCCCATAAGGAACTCCTTGAGCCTATAAATAAGATTCAAAAGGCTCAAGAGAAGGGACTTTTCAGATCTTTGGAGAGAGAATTATAGTGTTTTTATCCGCCAAATTTGTATTCACCTCCAAGCTTGTGAAACTCGTGAACCCTAGTTCATTGATTGCAGGTTTGGAGTTCTACATTAATAAGAACACTAAGTGGACGTAGATCATTACCATTTTCTGGGGCCGAACCACTATAAATATTTGTGTCATTTATCTTTTTGGTTTGGTTTCATCTCATTTCTATCGTTTTACTTGACTCCGTGTCGTTGACCAACTTCAGGGTCAACAATAGATATAGAGTATCACAACTTAATTAGGTCTGATTATCATTTTTTTTTACTTCTAAAGAATGTTACAGATGATGCCAAAGAAGCATGATATTGAGAATTTGTGGAACCACATTATACATATTATATATATAAATTTAAGCCCATGCCAATGCTGCTAAATTACTCCTTCTTTCCCCTTGTTGAGTCTATTTATATATATAGTGTAATCTTTTAAGAGTTTTGACATATAGAGCACTCAATTCAAAAGTTATCTCTTACAACAATCTAGAGGAATTCTATTAGCTACTAATATCATGGAATGTACCGTGGTCTTTCTCCAACTGTGCTGCTTTACTTCCTAATAGGGTCATGAGTCTTTTTGCTTGACTTCTTGTAAGTAGCTTAGCTAGCACCATGTTTGTTTGTTGTCAAATTGGTGGTGATTTCTTATAGTCTAGAAAGTTTAAATATCATTGAGAAATGGCATATCTTAAGAAGTTGGAAGATAAATAATATTTTTTCAATGATTATATGACAGAGCTTGGCACAATTGCAACATCTAGAGCTGGCACTAAGGCAACATATTTATTTTAGCATGTTCTCTATGACAGGGTCTTTTACATGTGCAAGAAAGTCTTGATATAGCATATGATGACCAAGGGCTAGTTTTGATAATTGCCTTTGGTACTCTCTCTCATGATTGATTTTTAGTTAATACTTCATAATTAATAGTGTATTCACTAAATTTATGTGAAGCTCTTTATCAGAAGAAGTTCAATAAATCCAAATTTTGTTAGAACAAGATATATATTGGAGAAATGTAACTCAAATCCAATCCATTACAAAAGCTGAATTTGCTTTCTCTTTTCATGGACTTACTAAATAAAAATTGACAGGTTTTGGTGATGGTAGTGTCTATGTTTGGAGCATTAGAAGTGAGAAAGAAGTAATTCTAAATCATCTGTTAAGAATTACTATAATTGCATCTATATATACATATATATGTACTTATTATATTTTTTTGTTTAAATGATAATTTGACTGAGATATTTTACCATTCAGACTAAAGTTTGTTTCCTGGTAATTTTAGTATTTCATTTATAAATTCACTACAAATTACTCTTGTAATTGGTTTGCTGATGTTTAGTTTTAGTAAATTGTTTTATATTGGTTAGTTGTCATTGTATTTATTGATATTTAGGTTGTTGTTCTAGATTTTTCAAAGGTGAATATTATACAACTTATGCATAATAAATCATGAACCAATTACAGGTGTGTCTAGAGGTGTGTCTAGAGTATATATAAGTTTTCCCATTATGATTTTGATAAAATTTGGACTTGAAATGTTTTTAATTATAGGTCTCATTTGGAATGTGTTTTCTCTTAATATGGACATTTATTTAACTTGTGAACTTGGGTCTAGAGAGATGCAAATAAGTAAAGTTGTCATCATTAAATAATACTTAAGTCTATTCTTTGATTAGTTTTGGATTAGTTGACTCTCTTATACCCAATATTAAGAATAATGCACTTCAAGTGTCCTGCTAAAAGAACTCTTATTATATATATTTTTATTTGTACCATATTTGTGGTTGCGGTATGTATGCATTGTCTTTTATTAGGTCCATTTTTCTACACTGTTGAAGAGCAAAGTTATTTGGCTTGACTTTGTATTCTCTTTTCTTATTTTTAGATTTAGTATGAATTAAGGAGCTGTAGTGGTTTAGTATTTGTTTGTTTTTTTAAAAATCAGAGACCAATCAAAGCTGGTTGCAAGACATTTATGCAATTTTTCAAGTGTTTATCTGTTTATTTTGTTAGAACGTCTCAGTCACTTTTATTGGCAAGTTAGACATGATACCTAGTTGTGTGAGGATTAGCATTTGATCATTTTTAAATGTTGAAATTTGCAGACAAATACAAGTGTGGCTAGCTCTCTTGGACCATATTTCTTATCCCAAAATTCCTTGATCTTTTTAGACGTGCTTATAGTCTACATGTATAATTATTAATTGATTGATTGTTTCTAAACTAGTCTTTGACAAGTCTTATGTGCCTAATAATTAAAGGAATTTTTTACATTGTGCAGGTGTATTGAAATGTTTCTTTCTGGAGCAATAATAGACAACATTTGTAGTTGAGGTCTTTATAATTAAAGAATGTATTTCACTAACTTTGCATACATTTCTTGTTTCATAATTAGTAATGATGGAATTTGACTTGAGTATAAATTTTCTTGTAATATGAATTTGTAAGCCTAGACTAGTAGACTTATTGTATAATATTTGAGTAATTAATAAAATATTATTTATGTTAAGTTGTAAGCCTAGACTAGTAGACTAAATATTGTTAACAATTTATTTATTATTAAAGTATATGTAATCAAATAATAATAAATAACTAATATATTTTACTTTTTATTTTTTGTAGCTAAACACTACGCCATATACACCAGCACAGATTAATAAAATGCGACAACATTGGGCGAACCATATGCTACCGATAGTTCAAAGTCATCATCCCAAATATTAGGCTTTTGTTGTGGTTTACTTTTTCTTTCTTACTATATGTCTAGCTAGCTAGTGTAATATTTGTTAATTTTGTATGTTTAACAACAAATATTACATTTTTATATATTTAGCTAGCTAAAACATATTATATACACATTTCAGTTTTATTAATGAAAATTCACAATTTAAATTTGCATATAATTTAGATTTTTTAATTAATTTATTTAATTGCATTTAAAAAAATTAATATATTTAATTATATTAATTAATATACTAAAAATAATTATTTAATTTTTTTTAAAAAATACAAAAATCAATGATGACTCGCGACATGAGACATTGAATGTATACAAAGTCCCTCCATGGGAGTCGTCGTAGGGCCACCTATTATGACTCCTCCAATAACGTCTCTCCTGGGGGAGACATCAAATGTCTACAATGCCTCCCCCATATTGCCATTAAACACCTATTTTGTTGTCATGTTAAGATAATGAAATAATTTTGTTGCTTAAGTTCATAGCTTTGTTGGGGATTGTTGACCCTGATTTTGGTCAACTGACACAGAGTCAAAAATTTCTTGATGTGGACAGATATGTTGAAATGAGAATAATGACAAAAACAATAAAGCACACAAGAATTTACAGTGGTTCGGCCCCAGTATCTGGTAATAACCTACGTCCACTTGAGATGTTATTGATATACGATTCAAAGGAGTGATCAAAGAACTAGGGTTCAATGAGTTTCACAAACCTCTGAAGAACAAAACAATCTATCGAATGTGATAGCTCTAATACACTTGTAAAACTCTAATCTCAAATAATTAGAAAGCAAAAAATCCCTTCTTCGAGCTATCTTTCTCTATTTATAGGCTCAAGGAAGATTACATTAATTTGTTACAGATATTCTTTCCTAAATAATTGGATACTCAGGAAATCATGGGAGATAATTTCGGATATGACTATAACTGCATAGGATTTTCTCCAAATATAGCGAGTATACGACCAAGTTGGTCGTATATAAAGATTGAGCGTTGTGCCGTAGACATCTTTCTGGTCGATGGTCGAACAAGACTTCTGTCAGATGTCAGCCACGTGTACTAAATGTCTGCCATATCATCCATGCCTATTTTTTGGATAACATTTGCCCACCAAGTTTGTTTAGTGCAACCAGCAATAAAGAAACTTTAGGGAAACAACCGTTCATATGCCCCACGAAATCTGTCAGAATCCTCGTGCGTTTTTGAAAATCGTGACATAATTATGTCTAATCAAGCCTTTTCGGTTTTCAAGAAATCAATTCGACGGCTTATACACTCCCCCACGTTTCAAAAATGGGAAAGTCATGATTGCCACTTTTTTCCATACTTCAGCCTCTATAAGTAACCTCTTTATCTTTTTTATAATTATTTACTCACCATTCCAATCAAGAACTTCAAGAACTTTGCTTCAGAGCCCAGAATTTCGAAACCATTCAGACGTCCTGCCGAAGATCTTTCCGACTCAAAATTTTTATTTTTCTGAATCTCCATCTTTGCCCAAGTAATCACTTAGTCTTTTAAACTCTTCATTATGCCATGCATGCTGTTACTGTGCTCTGCGATTTCCTGCGTTTTTGAATAGAATTTATGAGGATTTTTGTATAAACCATCTAATGCTTGGTAAGAGAGTGTATTTCTGCTTTATATAAGTTAGGAGCTAGTTCGATAGTAAGGATCATAGGTTTAGGGCGTAAGATCGACATAAAAATTCAATCTTTAAGCTAGCTGAAAAAACTGGGTTTTTTCTCGCCCTTTAGGAGTTGAAAAAGTTCCTTTTCAGAAAACATTTTATTTCCTTTTTGATCCGTTTTTCAAACTGCTAGCACCAAACTTAGTGTATGGGTAGGATGCTGCTGGTCAATAGACGCGAGCAACTTTATCCCAATCTCCCACGTAACTCCGTAGGCTATGTGACTTATCTCCTCCTTTGTCTGTTTGTAGTTCATATGCAAGACCCTTGGGGAGGAGAAAGACCCATTGAAGATGACCTCCTAGCTCAGCTGCTTGAAGGCGAAGAAAACCCCTCTACTCTGATACCAGATATCCCTTTCTCTCGCCCTAGCCCAAACCCTTCTCCAGTCCCAACCCAGAGAATGGCTCGAACAAAAACAAAAGCTCAAAAAAGGGAAATCCCTAACTCCTCAGGCTAGCCTACTGTTGATGCCCCCTCGACCAGTGGTCGAGGTGAAAATTTTCATGATGCCAATGTACAAAGGCATGCCCGTCCTCGACACGCTGCTCAGCCAGATGTCGAGTGGCATGTCGTTCCCCATAGTAGAGTGATGATGCGGATGATCGCCAACTACTTAAATAAGTATAAACTGACAGGGGTGACCCTGTTCAGACCTTTTATCGACTAGAGGGCCAACCTGCTAGGCGGGGCCTACAGCGCCTGGTTGCGGTTTCACATTGAGGCAGGTGCCACTTTGCCTCTTCACTCTTTCTTTCAGGGGGTGGCAAATTACTTTGGAGTTGCCCCCTTTCAAATCACCCTAAATGGATATAGAATGCTGGCCGCACTTTATATCCTTTACAAACTCAAAAAATGGCCAGAGCCCACTCCCCACGAGGTCAACTTTCTCTTTGACCTTAAGGCCAACCCTAACTAAGAAGGCACGGGGTTCTTCCACTTTTGTCATCAAGAAACTGGGCGCACTTTCTTGTCCAACACTACTCACATCTCCAACGTGGGGAGGTATCATCAGGAATACTTCCTTTCTCCCGACTTAGCCGCAGACAATTTGGCCTTCACCCGAGGAGGTAAAAATTCTTACGCCACTAGCTTCTTCGCTTAGTGTTTTTCTGCCACAATGTCTTGACATTCCACTGTGTTCCAGGCCCATGGTTACGTCCAACCCCAACTCCAGGGATGGAGTCAAGGGCGACATTCTTAGCCAGCATGCCGAATTCTGATAAGAGTGTCAAAAATTTAGTTACTAAGGCTAACCTTAGGCTGGCCGGCCTCTGGAATCCTCAACTAGCGACGAGCGAACCTTCGGCGGAGAACGCCCAGGCCGAAGTGGAACCCAAGTAGGAACCCAAAGCGTCTCCTCCGCGGAGGAGACCAACTAGGGTTACGATCAGGAAACCTGCCGTCCCTCGTCGAGCAGAGAAACCCTTGGTCCCCGAGGGCAAAGGAAAACAAAAGGCTGCTGAGCCTACCAAACTTTTTGACGGCTCGTCGGATGAAAACGGTATAACAATCTCGCTTTTAGATCATTTGCCAATTCCCTCTCATCTATTTGATGGGGATGGCAACTTTAGGAATGCTCATTCCTTAAATTCAGATTTCTTCCAGGAACTAGGTAGTTCAGTAAATAATGTTACGACCAGTAGTTGTAGCACGGGTACTTTACTTATAATCCTTTTACTTTTATTCTTTTATCCTGCATGAACATTTAGTCTTGCTTCTTGTGTTGCTTCCTTTTGTGCAGGTATGGACTCCAAGGACGTCTTTGAGCACTATTAAGCTGTTGCTGCCTCTTCTATCCTGAAGAAGGATAGCAAAAGGGCTTGAGGGAAAAGCAGCAAGACCCCCTCGAAGAAGGCTCAAACAGACGATGCTCCAGCCACCACCCCCTCCAAGGAGAACTCACCACCTCCGCCCCCTTCCGAGCAGACGACTCCCACTCCTGTTAATCCACAACCTTCTTCTAAGGCTGCTGACAAGGAGGCTTTGGAAAACTTGCCTGAAGGCTCCCTGCCCAGCTTCGTGGTCGGCTCAGCTAGGGAGAGGATATACAAGCTCTCGAAGCATAGCCGCAGCCAGGCCACCATTATTGAAACTGCCTCAATGGAGGCTGATCAAGTCGTCAACAGAGGGCTTAACGAGATAGTTAGCGTAAGTTATCTCTTGTTACTTTATCATTTATGTCTGATTTCTTTTCCTCACTTTGTTTCATTCTTTGTCTTCAGGGGCTGCTAACTTTAACTGCTGGCTGGCGCCGTGTTGGGGCGTTGGTTTCTCGGGGAAAGAACTTCCACTCCAGGCTTGCCCAGACTAAGCAAGCATTTGAGGCTGACTACAACAAGCTGCTCGAGGAGAATAAGGAGCTGTCCAAACAGAACGAACAACTGTGCGAGGACCAAGCTACTCTCACCAAGGAGCTTCTGGACGCCCAAGATGCCTTGAAGAAAGCCAACGACTCCCGGGAAAAATTTAGGGAAAGTGCCAGGCTCAACACTCAAGAATGTAAGCAGCTTGAGCTTGATCTGATCGCCAGTAGGCAGGAGATGAGGGAGCTTGAAAAGCGAGTGCAGGAGCTCGAGGAGGACGGGGCCAAGAATTTGAAGAAGTATAAGGAGGCCACTCACCTCTGCTTCTATGAATTCTGGAAGCACAACCGGGAGGCCAACTTCAACTACCTGTCTGAGCGGTTGAAGAGGACTCTGATGGCGCAGTGCGCCATCTGGATGGAAGAAGAAGAAAAGGCCAAAGTGCCTACCGCTGATGCTGAAGCTGGTCCTTCGGCTGACCAAGGCACTCCTCCTAATCCTCAGGACCCCCCAGCTCCTTAATAATTTTTCTATTTTTTCTTTTTATTTCGTTTTCATGGCCCACGAGTCGTATTGTAAAGACAATTTGTTTTTATTGCTGCAAGGGCAGCTTTTACTTTGCTGCAAGGCAGCTTTTTTACTTTTAATTAAACAATTACATCCGAGCAGTACTGCTCGCGGTGTAAAAGAATGCCTTTTGATATTATAATATTTTTGTCTATTATAACATCTGTTCGCATGACCGAACTTAGCATAGTACTTTGGCTTGATTTAACAAAATATAAATTTTGAAAATACTCTAAGTACTGTAGCATGCTTTCACTTATTTTGTTTGTGTGTTTACATACTTCTTGGTATGCTTTGCTATCGATGTGCCTTATATGCCCCCCAAGTGATCGAGGAGCTTTAGGTCCTTGGTCACTTGCCTTGACCATGACCTGTGCAAACATTATTGCTCGGTAGGAAATTCAACACTTATAATACAACAAAACAACACACGTAATGAACAAATACTTGTAAAAATAAATTTACAAAGGTTGGCAAGAATGACTGGCTGCGTACAGTCCCTTATAATCTAGTATTAAAATGGACTAAACATGTCTTTATGAGTGATCTTAAAAATATCATACACTTATAAGCGATTAGCCATACAACGTGGCTAACCCTTTTTCAAAACATGTAAAAAGTAAAAATTAATACAAGCCAGTCCTTTAAAAAGGATTGTTTATTGATAATACTTGCGCAGGTGTTCTCCGTTCCAAGAGCGTGGGACGAGATCTCCATTTAAGCGTGCAAGCTTGTAGGTGCCTGGATGAAGGACTTCCTCAATCTGGTAAGGTCCTTCCAAGTTTGGTCTAAGCACTCTAGCAGTTGGGTTGTGGGTGTTTAAGAAAACTCGTCGAAGTACTAGGTCTCCGATGTTGAATTTTCTTTCTTTCACTTTTGAGTTAAAATACCGGGTGACCTTTTGCTGGTACGCAGCTACTCGGAGTTGGGCTCTTTCCCGTTTCTCTTCAAGTGAGTCTAGGGACTCCATCATCAGTTGGCCATTATGGTCTTGGTCGTATGTAATTCGTCGATGTGAGGGCGGATCTAACTCGACAAGCAACATAGCTTCATACCCGTATGCTATGGAAAACGGGGTATGACCTGTCGCTGTTCGATGATAAGTTCTATACGACCAGAGTACTTCAGGCAGCTGTTCTGGCCATGCTCCTTTAGCGTCATCAAGCCTTTTCTTCAGGGTGTCCTTAAGTGTTTTATTCACTGCTTCAACTTGCCCATTTGCTTGTGGATGTGCGACTGAAGAAAAGCTTTTGACGATTCCATGTCTTTCGCAGAAGTCTGTGAATAAGTCGCTGTCAAACTGGGTGCCGTTGTCTGAGACAATTTTTCGAGGCAAACCATATCGGCAAACAATGTTCTTGATGACGAAGTCAAGAACTTTCTTGGTCGTTATGGTAGCGAGTGGCTCAGCTTCGACCCATTTGGTGAAGTAGTTGACTGCCACGACTGCGTACTTCACTCCACCCTTTCCCATTGGCAGGGATCCAATCAAGTCTATACCCCATACTGCAAAAGACCAAGGACTCTGCATCTGCTTTAACTCGTTGGGAGCTGCGCGTGGGATCTTGGAAAATCTCTGACACTTATCGCATCTTCGCACAAACTCCATTGAGTCTTCGTTCATAGTCGGCCAGAAATGGCCCTGCCTTAGAATCTTTTTTGCCAAACTTTGCCCCCCAGCGTGATCCCCGCAGAAGCCTTCATGTACTTCCCTGATCATCTCTTTAGCTTTCTCTAGTGTAATACATCTGAGCAGTGGCATGGAATATCCTCTTCGGTACAGAACATCATTGACCAGTATATACCTAGCAGCCTGTCTTTGAAGGGCTCTTTCTTTGTTTCTATCTGCTGGTAGTACACCATTTGTAAGATACTCCAAGTATGGTGCCATCCATGTATCCTCCATCCAGATTTCCATATTAGTCTCATCCGCTCGTATGCTCGGCTCGCACAATCTTTCTATTGGCATAATATTCAAAGTTTCAGCGTCTTTCGCGCTGGCGAGTTTGGCTAAGGTATCTGCGTTCGAATTCTAATCTCGGGGAATTTGCTGGAGGGTATACTTCTCAAACTGAGCCAACAAATCTTTAGTTTTATTTAAGTAGGCCACCATTTTGAGGCCCCGTGCTTGATATTCCTCTAGGACCTGATTCACTACTAGCTGTGAATCACTGTAAATATCCAGCACCTTTATACTCATGTCTTTTGCCAATCTTAACCCAGCGAGGAGTGCTTCATATTCGGCTTCATTATTTGACGCAGTGAAGTCGAACCTAATAGCGCAATGAAATCGATGCCCTTTTGGCGTTATCAATATCACTTTTGCTCCTGCATGAGATTCGTTGGACGATCCATCCATGAATAACTTCCACAAAGGAGCTTCATCCTGGGGCTCAGGCGCACTAGACTCTTCGCACTGTTCGTTGTCTGGGAGCTCAGTGAACTTGGAAATAAGATCAGCCAAGACTTGTCCTTTTACCGCTGCTCGTGGTGAATATGTAATATCGAACTGCCCTAGTTTGACTGCCCATTTTAATAAACGCCCAGCCGCCTCTGGTTTTTGCAGGACTTGCCGAAGGGGCTGGTCAGTTAAGACTGTAATGGGATGGGCTTGGAAGTAAGGACATAGTTTCATTGAGGCCAAGATTAAACAATAGGCTAACCTCTCGATGGGAGGATACCTCAACTCTGCTCCGATTAGCCTCTTGCTTACATAGTAAACCACCTTTTGTATGCCTTCTTCTTCTCGTACTAGTACCGCACTAGCAGCAACTTCGGTGATCGCCAGGTAGATGAACAAAGTTTCTCCTTTGATAGGCTTTGATAAAATAGGAGGCTGTGCCATATGGGCTTTTAGGGCTTGGAAAGCTTGCTCGCAGTCTCCTGTCCATTCAAACTTCTTGTTGCCTCTAAGTAGATTAAAGAAAGGGATGCATTTATCCGTCGACTTGGAAATGAATCTACTTAGTGCGGCAATTCTTCCAGTTAAACTTTGCACATTCTTGATCTTCTCTGGCGATTTCATGTTGATCAGGGCTCTTATCTTGTCGGGGTTGGCCTCGATTCCTCTTGAAATTACAATGAACCCCAAGAACTTCCCTGATTCGACTCCAAAGGAACATTTGAGAGGATTTAATTTCATTTGGTACTTGTTCAACACATCGAAACACTCTTGTAAATCCTTCACATGTCCTTCTGCTTTTTTTCGACTTTACCAGCATGCCGTCCACATACACCTCCATGTTCACTCCTATCAACTCCTTAAACATGTGGTTAACCAATCGCTGGTAAGTCGCACCTAGGTTTTTCAGTCTGAAGGGCATTACTTTATAGCAGTATAACCCCGTATCGGTCCGAAAGCTGGTGTGATCCTCATCAGGGGGATGCATACTAATCTGATTGTATCCTGAGTATGCATCCATGAAGGAGAGGATCTCATGTCCTGCAGTTGCATCAACCAGCTGGTCGATCCTTGGGAGTGGGAGGCAATCCTTTGGGCAGGCTTTATTAAGGTCTGTGAAATCCACACAGGTTCGCCATTTTCCGTTAGGCTTGGGAACCAGTACTGGATTAGAGACCCACGACGGATAAAAAACTACCCTGATGAACCCATTCTCCTTTAATCTTTCAACTTCTTCTTTTAAGGCTTTCGATCTATCCTTATTGAGCAGCCTTCTTTTTTGTTGCACGGGTGGAAAACTCTTGTCTACGTTCAGGACATGGCTGATAACTGTAGGATCTATCCCAGCCATGTCTTTGTGTGACCAGGCAAAGACTTCCTAGTTATTTCACAAAAATTCCACCAGTGCATGCTTCGTGGTTGCTTCTAAGTTTTTCCCGACCTTCACAACTCTGGTCGGGTCTTTCTCGTCAAGTTGGACCTCTTCCAGGTCCTCGACGGATCCAACATTTTCCTCAAAATCCACAAAAGTGAGGATCTAAATCCCCATCCTCACTTTGGGCAACACTCTATTTGGTGACTCCATCACCGGATTGGGCTTGTGTATCAATAGCCATCTTCAACCTATCTGGGGGAGTGCTCTTTGACGTTCCCTTCTTCGCCTTTGTGACTGAGGCGTTGTAGCACTCCTTGGCTTCCCTCTGATTTCCCAACACGCGTCCTACCCCCGCGTCTATTGGGAATTTCATGGCCAAGTGCCATACTGAGGTGACGGCCCGAAGATCAACTAGTATGGGCCTTCCAATGACAACATTGTACGCCGAAGGAAAATCGACTACTATAAAAGTAGCGAGTAATGTCCTGGTAGCGAGCGCTGTACCTGCTGTCACAGGAAGTCTGATTGACCCTGCCGGGGCGAGTCCCTCACCAAAGAAGCCGTAAATTGTTTGGTTGCAGGGCTCTAAGTCCTTGACGGACAACTTCATGTGTTCCAGCGAAGATTTGTACAGTATGTTCACCGAACTTCCTGTATCAACTAGTACTATTTTCAGCATCATATTGGCGACTTGAACGTCCACGACCAGCGGATCAGAATGTGGGAACCGGACATGCTAGGCGTCGTTATCAGAGAAGGTTATCTCACCCTCCTCTGACCGAGCCTTCTTTGATGCCCTGTCCTCCACAGTCATCATCTCGATGTCCTGGTCGTGGCGTAGGGTCTGAGCATATCATTCCCTCGCCTTTCCACTGCTTCCTGCGAGATGCGGGCCTCCGCAGATGGTGAGTAAAGTGCCAGCTATGGGTTCAGGCTGCAAAGATGGCGAGCGTTGGCATGTGGGCGCATGCTCGTTGCCACCTGGAGCTTCTCGTTGGGAATTTGCCGAGGCCCGTATATATCTTCTCAAGTGTCCTTGTCTAATAAGGAACTCGATTTCATCCTTCAGCTGGTTGCATTCATTGGTATCATGTCCGTAGTCGTTATGATAACGATAGAACTTGGTAGTGTCTCTCTTCGAAATATCTTTTCGAATGGGAGCAGGTTTTTTATAAGGCACACTGGAACTCGTGGCCTGATACACCTCTCCCCGAGACTTAATAAGGGCAGTGTAGTTAGTGAACCAAGGTTTATAACGATTACCCTTGGCCCGTTTATTGTTAGAGGTGGAAGGCTCATTATGTGGTCGTTTCCCCTCATTCTTTCCATTGCCATTGCCGTTCCCGTTGCCTTTGCCGTTGGGTTTGGACCCATTGGCGGCTTTCGCGGGCTCGGCAGTCCCCTTATCCTTGCCTGGGGTTTTTCCTTGGCTGGCGATGGCATCCTCGAGCTTGATGTAGCGATCAGCTCGATCTAAAAATTCCTAGGTAGTCTTGACCCCATGCTTTCTGAGGCTGTTCCAAAGAGGCGTGCGGCGCTTAACCCCTGCAGTTATGGCCATCATCTTGCCTTCGTCTCCCACTGATTTTGCTCCAGCAGCTGCTCGCATAAAACACTGGACATAATCTTTCAGTGGTTATCCGTCTTGCTGGCATATTTCGACCAGCTGATTTGCCTCAGTTTGGTGCACACGACCCGCATAGAACTGTCTGTAAAATTCCTTCATGAACATCTCCCAGGAAACTATACTTGCAGGAGGGAATTTGAAAAACCACTCCTGTGCAGCATCAGAAAGTGTTGCAGGGAAGATCCTGCACCGAGCGTCTTCGGACACTTTCTGAATGTCCATTTGTATCTCAAATTTGTTGACGTGAGATACCGGGTCACCATACCCGTCAAAGTTCGGAAGCGTAGGCATCTTAAACTTGCTAGGCGTTTCTGCCATAGCTATCCTCTGAATGAAAGGAGTGCCCTTTCTCCTATCGTGATCGATATAAGATGTTCTTCCCCCGACCATCTATTGCACTGCCTGGTTGAGGGCATCTATCTGGGCCTGCACGGCGCCAGGAATCGCCGGGGCCTCTGGTGCTGGGGGAACATACTCGTCGTGCCGTTCTCGGCGATCGTTGAGTACGTCTCTTAAATCCTCATCTCTTCTCCGCTTCTCGGTAGCTCCGAGCCAGTTAAAGACGTTATTTTGTCTGGGCTGCCCCTCAGCGTCACGTCTTTCAGGTTGGTCGTCCCTAGGTGGTAGGCTTCTGCCCCCACCTCTTTCTTCATTTCTCCGACAGATGTTTCCTTTGCCTAAGTCGGCCTCATTATAATCATGGCCATCCCTGAATCTTGATTGGCTATGATGGGATCAACTGTTCCCTCGGTTGCCTTCCCGGGCTGGAACCTCCCGAGCGTTAGAGGGTGGCCTGCGTTGGTCGGTAGGACTCCGTGCATTATCATGACATGGGGGGCCCCGGACCGCAGAGCCTGTCTCTGAGTTCCTTCTGTTGCCAAAAGAATGTTGTCCTCTGCTCGAAGGGTTTGGCTCTTCGGCCCTATGGTGTCTAGGACTGCGGGGTGGCTGCCCGGCCCTATTCTGCCTTGGTTGCGGGGGATTACCGCAACCAGCCTGGGATGGAGGCTGTGCCTCAGGGTCCCTCAGTGGGACATCGTCCTGAGGCATCAGTGGCTGCTCGGGCCTTTGGGGGCTCGAGGGCTGAATCGGTGGGCTAGGATTAGGACCCCTTTGGGGTGGCCCATTTGTAGGTTTATCAGGCTGTGAAGCAGGTACAGCCTGATTTCTAGCCAACTGTAAGGCTGCTTCGAGGGCTGCCATGGCCTCCCTCTGGCGACGGTCCATCTCCGCATGTCTTTCGCTTAACTCCTGGCGCTGTCGTTTGATCTCTTGTTGCTGCCGCGCCATAATCTCAGCAGCACTTTCTTGACTGGCCCTCAGATTGGCCAGTTCATCCTGTAATACCCCCAGCGTATTCCTCAGTGTCTCGGAATCCAATTCTTCCTCATCGAATTCCAAATGTGGCTCATCTTCGGTCACGTTTGGAGGAGGAGGTGGAGGCGGCTGAGATGGTGCAACGCTAGCCGCCTGTCCAGTTTTCTTGGTTGTTTTCGCCATTGATATTTCAACAATATTGTATCAAGCTCTCAATGAAAGCACCAGAATGTTGACCCTGATTTTGGTTTACTGACACAGAGTCAAAAATTGCTTGATGTGGACAGATATGTTGAAATGAGAATAATGAAAAAAACAATAAAGCACACAAGAATTTATAGTGGTTCGGCCCCAGTATATGGTAATAACCTACGTCCACTTGAGCTATTATTGATATAAGATTCAAAGGAGTGATCAAAGAACTAGGGTTCAATGAGTTTCACAAACCTCTGAAGAACAAAACAATCTATCGAATGTGATATCTCTAATACACTTGTAAAACTCTAATCTCAAATAATTAGAAAGCCAAAAGTCCCTTCCTTGAGCTATCTTTCTCTATTTATAGGCTCAAGGAAGATTACATTAATTTGTTACAGATATTCTTTCCTAAATAATCAGATACTCAGGAAATCATGAGAGATAATTTCGGATATGATTATAAATGCATAGGATTTTCTCCAAATATAGCGAGTATACGACCAAGTTGGTCGTATATAAAGATTGAGCGTTGTGCTGTAGACATCTTTCTGGTCGATGGTCGAACAAGACTTCTGCCAGATGTCAGCCACATGTACTAAATGTCTGCCATGTCATCCATGCCTATTTTTTGGATAACAAGGATGCAATAGTAAAATGTTTTCTCCTTTTGTTTCAGAAAAATTAGGGTCTGCCTGGTTAACAATCTAAGGCCTACATTTTGCAATACTTAAAAGAATCAAGGTACTATTGCTGAGACAAGCTAATGGTCTTATGCTCTTTAATGGTTTCTTTTTTATTTTTGTTTATGCTAACAAAGAACACATTCTGAATGATGATTATTTATTTTTATTCAACACTGTTAGTTTCGACTATTCTTTTCCTTAGTCCCTATATAATATGATAACCATATATACCCAAAAATTAATATATAAAAGAAAATTTTTATTTGTTTCATTTAATTTTAATTTTGTATTAATCTTTTAGGTATTGATTATATTCTTTAGGTTGTGGATTGAATTGGCAAGGAGCATTGCAAAGTTAATTAACTTGATTATTAATTGCAAGAGGCACACAAGTATGTTCTCTTAACTCTTTTATTAATATCATACAAATGTTAGAGGAGTTTGAATATCTTAAATATTCATCCATAGAGAAGTAGGTTTTGAGATTAAAATTGTGCATTGCGGTGATAACGGAAGGTTGAAAACTTGTGTGTCTCAGAGAAGTAGGTTCGGGAAAATTTGTTTGTGTGTTATAGTGATATAAGGAAGAAAACTTATTGTATGTTGATTGAATTGTTTTACTTGGTATTGATAGATGGTTAGGTCACTATTATATGGGAAATGATGTCCGATCTTATCTAGAATTATGTATTATCTTCTTACAAATAAATTGTCTTTTCTTGAATTGGTTTGATTATATTGACAGATATCTTGCTTGGGGTGTGAATAAGGGTAGTTTTCACGTCCCCAACCTTAGGGTTTGAATAATGAAACATTATACATATGAGTTGTGATTAGTTTTATATATCTATGCTTATGATATGCAGTGGATAAAACTTGGATCCATCTTAATAGGTTAGCAAATAAAATTATATAGTTCAAGTTCAAGTTTAAGTTTAGGTATTTTATTATTGAAGTATCCTTCAAAATTGTAGAGGTACAAAGGAATATGAGAGAAAAGCTAGGGAGTTTGTGAAGACTGCAGTAATGAATGTCAGTTTTCCAAGTAAGATTCTTTGTCCATGAAACAAGTGTTAGAATCTAAGACATCAACTTTCAGATGAAGTTGTAGAAAACTTAGTTTTGTACGGCATGGACAAATCATACAAACTATGGTTTCATCATGGGGAAGATCTAGTTAAAGTAGATTGACAAAGACAAGTTCTACCTATAATTTATTTCAGGCTACTAGAGTATGTTCAAGTAATGTCAATGATTTGGATGATGATAACAACGATGATGATTTTGATAGTCTATTAGGAGATGTTGAATCTCCATTTTATGAAGGTTGTTTGAAATACATGAAAATTTCATCCATCGTCGGGCTATACAATCAAAAAATAAATCATAGATTCTTAGATGTTGGCTTTTGTGAGATGTTGGAGATGATCAAAGCAATGTTGCAAAAAGATAATCTCCTACTAACATCTATGTATGCATTTAATAAGTTTCTAAAGATGTTTAATATGAACTATAAGCATATACGTGCTTGTGTGAATGATTGTTGCTTATTCACAAAAGAAAATGTTAATGCCCAAGTGTGTCCCACCTGTCAATATCCAAGATGGAAGCAAAATCAACACACAAAGGAGATTCTACAAGGGCAGCATGCAAAATTGTTAAGATATTTTCCTATTACACCAAGGTTTCAAAGGATGTTCAGAAATGAAGAGGCAATTCTATGCTTAAAGTGGCATTCAACTAATAAAATAATGGATGGGAAAATGAGCCACCTGGAAGATTCAAAGGCTTGGGATGCAGTTAATGAGAGATGGCCAGATTTTTCACTTGAACCGTACAACCTTCGACTAGGACTTGCTGCTGATGGGATCAACCCTTACAAAAATATGAGTTCTACATATAGTTGTTGGCCAATAATTCTCGTTGTAGAAAATTTTCTACCTTCATTGTGCATGAAGAATGAATTCACATTTCTATCTATGTTGATTCCTGGACCAAAACAACCTAGGAATGACATAGATGTTTATTTGGAGCCCTTAATAGATGAGTTACTAGAATTATGGAAAGGTGTTTACATATGATGCTTCTACAAAGAAGTTTTTTAATTTAAAGGCCATGCTGTTATGGACCATAAATGATTTTCCAGCTTATGGAAACTTAGCTGGATGTGCGACTAAAGGGAAGTATGGTTGTCCTATATGTGGAGAGAACTCAAATGTTGTTTGGTTGAAGCATAGTAAGAAGATTTATTTTTTCAATCATATTCGATTTCTTCCACAACATCACCCATATTGAAAGAAGAAATATACAAATGCTAGGGCAAGGGAAAGAGCACCACAATGTCCAAATATATTAACAGGTGTTGAAGTAGCTAAGCAGTTAAGTAAATTCACTAATGATTTTGGCAAGGGTAGAAAGAGGGCTCGTGATTCAGAGTCTGATAAAAGATGGAAGAAAAAGTCAATTTTTTTAGGCTGCCTTATTGGGAGATCTTGGTTGTTCGTCACAACTTGGATGTTATGCATGTTGAAAAAAATGTTTGTGAAAGCATTCTTAACACATTGTTGGATTGCAAAGGAAAATCTAACGATCATTACAACTCGAGATTAGATTTGACAGAGATGGGCATTATGACTCATCTCCACCCATATGAAGAAGAAGGAATTACTCGTCTTCCTGCTACAGCTTACACTTTATCAAAATCAGATGAGAAGTTGTTTTGTAAGAGACTATTTCACTTGAAATTGCCTTATGGATATAGTTCTAAGATTAGAAAATGTGTAGATGTGGAGAAACATAGGCTAACATGACTTAAATCTCATGATTGTCATGTGATTATGCAACAATTGTTAGCTATTGCTATAAGGGGTTTAATGGAGGCCTTCGACTTTGTAGTTTTTTCCATGGATTGTGTCAATGTGTGGTTGATAAGGAGGAGATTATAAAATTGGAATTAGAATCTGTAGAAATTGTCTACAAACTAGAAAAATATTTCCCACCTTCTTTCTTTGATCCAATGATTCACTTGGATGACTTTGTGGTCCAGTGCAATTTCGATGGATGTACCATTTTGAGATGAATATGAAAGTATTGAAAGGATTTGTAAAAAATTATTCATGACCAGAAGGATGTATTGCAAATTGCTATCTTGTTGTTGAATGTGTACGCTTTTGTGAGACCTTTTTGAAGCATAATGATAATCAAGATAGTACCAAAATTGAAGAAAATCCACTATCAGCTGGAGAATGCTTTAAACTTGATCAAGGGGATATAGCAATAGCCCACTGGTATATGTTATTCATTTTAGATATATCACCATTTCTCAATATCCATATAGATGAGCTGAAAGAAATGCACACAAACTTGAAGGATAATCAAACTTTGTTGTGGAATCGACATTCTGAAGGGTTCCCCCCTATGGTTTTATGATAAGGTTACACTCTAAAGAATGGAGGGCGTTTGTTAATAAAAAATCTACTAAAGAACATATGGTAAGATTTGAAATAAGTGATTAAATATTTAAGTAGAGAGCAAGTTATTTTTTTTCCCTAATGTTGGTTTCTTATTAAATAGGCTATAAGGGCCAAATTTCAAGAGAGGAGAAAGAAAAGTGTTCCACACACCTTAAGTCGAAGAGGATATGCTCGAACAATCAATGATATGGTTACAATTAATATTTTTTACTGAATGTATTTTTGTTCTTATTATTATTCTTTATTTTCAATTCTACAATTTTGTATTGTGTCGACAAAACAAACTGAAGAGGGAAGTAACTAGGATCATGCGTTTCAGAGAGCCCACACCAAGAAGAATGGTGAGCCAATCAACCAAACAACATCTAAAGCTTTTGTGAGTAATTGTTATTTAATTTTGGATATTCATACTTGTTTTTTATTATTGTACATTAGCTGTACTAATTTATATGTAGGAAGAATTGGCTGAAATTATACGCAAAAACCCAAAATCTGGAACTACAAACAATACCGATGAGGATGCATTAACAAAATTATTTGGTAATCCAAAATTTGGGTGCTTAATTAGACAAGGAGGGGGGTAACAAGGTCAAAATTAGCTGTTGTTAATATGTGTAAAGACAAGATGACATTGTTGGAAGAAGAGCAACATAATATGAAGATTCAAATGGCTGAAATGTTGAATCTACTTAAAGAACACTTGGTAACAATTCTTTCTCGCACATATACAACTAAAAATTTGTATTTTTGAAATGAAACTTATCTTGCTTTTTATAGTTATGGCGGTAGAGCAACAATAAGTGAGGGGCAATCCCACAATATTCCACAATCCAACAATATTCCTTCTCCTCAGGTAAATCTTTAAATTTTTTTCTTTCTTTTTAAGGAAACAAATACAAAAACTAATATACTGTCCTCAAAATTAATTTTGCAGAGTGTTGGAGTTAAAAAGGGCCATAACTTTACAGAAGCAAGGAATTCTTACTACTTGCTTGATTGGTCAGATGCAATTATTGCTGAAGGTCGTTGGGCTTCTAGTGATCCTGACTTAGAGGTGCACGGAATTCCTCTTGGACTAGATTTCATGCGTGTATGGGTTGATGTTGTTGTTGTGCCTGGTGCTTATTTATTTCGTCCTAACTATGTGATGCTTACTATACGAGAAGTTGTTGGTTCAACATTTGCATGGCCTTCTCAAAAGGTTATTCCAAGAGGTATTTATTTGGTTATTTGATTATATAAATACTTGTTCAATATTAACCGATATGCAATCCAACATTATGATAGTATTATTTGATTGATTTCAGCCAACTTTTAGCTCTGTCCCTTAGAGAAAATGGGAAGAGCCTAAGCTTGATTGCGTCATCACTCACCCCATTATATTTGAAGGTTCCACACAACTCCAGAAAGTTGGATAAATGGGTGTGAGGATCTTCAGAGGGCAACCCATTGAATTGCACAGAGGACTGCACCATTTGTAAAATAGCAGGCTTGATTTCGAAGTTGTTGGCCTCTACAGCTGGTGGGCGTATACTATTTTGTACTCCCGTCAGAGTGGGTAGCACATAACTCTCAGGCTCCTCTCAGCATTGGTTTGAGCCTGAACCCCTTGTACAACTCCTGGATTTAGACCATTCCTGCCATCCCCATCATTCTGTGCCATCTTCACAGAATTCTGGGCCTCTCTCTTGTTCTTTCTGATTTGATTGCAAGACTTTTCAATCTCGGGATTCAGAGGAATAAGTGTGGCTTTTCCTTTTCTGCCACGCATATACCAAAATTCACCTGAGATAGAAAAATTAAGCAACTAAACAGATTAGAAACAAATAAATTAAAAATCAAATTAGAATAAAATTTAATTAGACTGATATTGATAATTATTTTCAGTCCCCGGCAACGGCGCCAAAAACTTGTTGCGATATTTATAGCTATGCAAGTGCACACAGTCGCAAACTTGTAATAAAATGGTAAAACCAAGTATCGTCCTCAAGGACTGATTTATCAATTACCAATCAATTAATCCCTTAATTCTATTTGATTAAACAATTATCAGAGATTTTAAACTAAGAAAAATACTAACGAAGCGCAATGAAGAATTAAACAAATTAACAAAGAAAATAAAATTAGGACAATTATGATCCTCTATTGTTCCACCCTGTTATTTCCTAATGCAAGCATCTATATCCCCTTCTCCCTATTCAAAAATAAGTTGCAACAACAATTCATAATCTGGTCAAGACTTATGAAATTCAATCTAAAATGAAAACTTCCTATATTTCTATGGTAAGTTGAATCATGTAGAAGGCATTAGCCACGCAACTAAGAAAATAAACAAATAACCTAGATACTTTTGTTCTAAATTAAATTTGCATCCAAACAATCAAAGCATATCAAATTTCACTTTTCAGATTTCAATTTGAATCATAAAATAGCAATTAGAGGTGATCAATCAATAATCGCACAATTAACATAGATTGCAAGGAATTGAAAGAGATGAAGAAGAATATCAATTTTGCATTAAACCATAACAAGGGTTTCCAAAAGATTCACATAAAAGCCCTAAAAGAAAATTTAGCCTATGATACTCATTCTAGCCATATAATTGTTTAACTACAAACATGAAAATTGACAGAAAAAGATAAAGAAAACTCAGGGACGAATCCTCCAATATGGTGTTCTTACTCCAGCCGTCGTCGTCTCCTTTCAGCCTCTCTCAGTCGCCTATATGATTCCCAAAAACCCTACTGAAAGTTCCCTCTGGAAAAGACTGAATTGCCCATCAAAAATAACCAATTATGCCAGAATTCGCGAAACCAGCGCTGTAGCGCTAAACTCAGAGCCAAAATGGGGAAAAATCTGGGCAACAGCGCTGTAGCGCTCTTTTGGTAGCGCTATAGCGCTAAAGTCAGAAACTATCTTCCTGAAAACTGCGTCCAAGCGCTATAGCGCTGATGTTGTAGCCCTGTAGCGCTTAAGTCAGTGCCGAACCTCTTCAAGATTTCTTCCTAGCGCTACGGCGCTCCCAAGGTAGCGCTGTAGCGCTACTTACAGAACCACCCAAAAGTCACAAATCCGTCTCGATTTCATTCCATTTTCGCTCCTTTTCAATATTTGCATCACTTAACATCAATAACCCTGAAACAAGAACAAACAAGCATAAATCCGAAATAAAACAACCCTAACTAATGAAAAATAGCCTAAAAACTAGAACCATAAACGAGCCTAAAACTCGTTTATCAGAATATCTTAAGACTTAATAGTGTTGACACTATTATTTGGTTATTTGAAGATCATGTTGATTTTACCCAACAAAATATGTATAATTTGATGAATGAGTTATGAACCATATAATTGGTACTCAAAAATATATTTGTACAATTTTAAGGGTGTCTTAAGTTTATTAAATGAAGCGGGTTTGAATTAGACCAATAAAAAATAATTATGATGTACAGTATTATATAATAATAATTCAAGCTTATCCAAATATTAGAATAATACAAAAAATGTGTTATTGTATCTTTTACAATAACACTGCTTTATAAGCATAAAATTATGTTATGCAAACTATTTTCTATAATGCAGAAAGTGTGTTATTATAAAGTATATTATAACACTACTTTATAAGTACAAAAAAATGTTATATAATCTATTTATAAATAGCATAATGAAATACTTATCTAATTATTAAAATAACACAAAAAAAGTGTTATCGTAGGCTATACCATAACAGTTATCTATAACTATGGAAAAGTGTTATGCAAAGTGCTCCAACCTACTATACCACCGCTTTCCTTAGCACATCAAAAAGTGTTATGGTATATTTTTTATAATACTTTTTCGGTTTTATTGAAAGTATTTTTCTTGCAGTGAAATAGACTTTTTCGCGTCAAAAGAAATGATCAGTTGAAAGAAAAGCAAGACGACAAATGCCCAACTTTTGAGACTGTTATTCTGGTTCAACAACTACTCCTTACTATAAATATAGCCTCAGAGCGCTCACCAAAAATAATCCCTCTCATCCCCCACTAATCATCACATACCATCCCACTCATACTCATGATGGGTTCTTCATCTTCTCCCAGAAGCAATCAATCTTTTCCTGGGATTCAAAAAATATCATTTCAAAGAAGTCGCAGAAATCAGCAAAATAAATAACAATTCATAGAGCAATATTTGTTCAACATTTTATGATTTCCAAATTCAGACCTTCCATACAAAATGACTACAGAATCCATCCAAAGTATCCCTTTGCTCAAATCCTGCCTCTTAGAGACGCTATCTTTACACCAAAACCAGTAGCCCACCTCTTTTGGTATCTGGCTAGTGTTTTTACAATAACTATCGAGGTACAAACCATGGCATTGCACACATCGAGCAAATCATTCTTGGATCAAGATAGGTGAAAACCATCATACCAAGTCCAAATGGACATTTTCTCTTGGTTTGCTCCATTAAAAGAATGGAAAAAAGTGCTATCGACTTAATGGAAAAGGGTCCAGAATGACAGGCCTACTTTTATCTACCCACCAAGCCCAAATGTTGCCAGCTTAATGAAATGCTATATGATAACTCCATTTTTGTGTCATTTTAGAATGTGTTTTTGTGGTAATCTTGAGTCTTTATGTTTGTTTTGTGCAAGATTGTGCTTTTGTTTGTCTTTGTTGTAGGTCGGTGTGTTGAATCATGAGTTAAATGCTAAAAGAAGAGGAATGGTGGAAAAATGGAGCTTTTGGTGGTAGTTTAACTCAAATTGGTGCTAAGGATGAATTATAATAAGTTTTTGATGAAGGAAGGATGTCAAAAGGTTAAAAACTAGAAAAGAATTAGAATTAGAGTCGCGAATAGGCTTAAGCGCTGCGACTCTAGCAAAGTCAGAGGCAAACCCAGGTGGTGCATCTACACGCGGGTCGCGACTGGGGTTTAGAGGGTCGCGACTAGGGTTTAGAGGGTCGCGGTGCCTGAAGACCTGACCAGACTTGAATTTCCTTAAAAACGACACAGGTCGCGACCTAGGAAAGACCAAGTCATGGCCTGCCTATAAAAAGAAGGAATTCTTGGTTTTCTTTAGCATAAATTCAGCCTTTATGTTTTAATTAGGGTTAGGTCATATTTTAATTACGTTTTTAGAGATTAAATTTGATTATGAGATTAGTTTTTCTACACTTTCATATTTTTTTTATTTCTTCTTCAAGTCTTTGAATTTTATGTTTCTGAATAATTATTTTGTTGTTTTAGTCATGTCTGATATGAACTAAACACTTCTATCTAAGGTTTAGTGTAGTCACTTGGAATTCTATTTAATGTTATTACGATGTTATATTGATTTTTCTTCTTTATTATAATCTATATAATGTTTGTCTAATGCTAGTAAATACTTGATCAATATTTGCTTGATTTATGATTTTGATTCAAAATTCGAAAGATGAGAATTGAATATGATATCGTTATATAGACATAGGTTACATATTGGACGAAAGTACATGTATGGCTTGTGTAGTAATTATGTTTCTATGCTTAATGCCTACTATATGTTTTAGTTTATCACAGAGATGTAAAAAACGTGCATATAGGTTGAGATCTTATATCTTGAAAAAGTATAGGAATCGATTTTTGTAAACATGCTATTATGATAGGAAGAAGAGACTTAGAACTGATTAGTAAAATTGATATAATGAAAAGTTGATGAAGTTAATACCCTAGGTTCTTAATTATTGAATCATTATTATTGAAAAGTTTATTTTAATTTTAAGTCTTAGTTTAAAAATCACTCTATTTTCGACAGCCAAATAAAAATTTAAAAGCATTTATTGGTAATTGGTTGATAGTCCTTGTGGGAACGATACTTTATTTACTATCTATATTACTTGAAATGATTGCGTATACTTACGTATCATATTTTTGCGATCAAGTTTTTGGCGCAATTGCTGGGGACTTAATATCCAATATCAAAATTAATTATTTTTTGTTCTAATTTGGTTTTTATATTTTATACTCATTCGGATCGAGGTTGTATTGTGTTTCCGAAATTATTGGTATTTGCGAGGAAGTAGACAAAATGAGCTCATACTGGAAGATCTTGAAATTGAAACAACGTGCAGAAAGAACCGAAAGATAAAGAAAAGGATGGATTTTTCCATGGCTGAGAATCAAGGAAATGCTGCTAATGTTAATAATATCCCAAATATTGCAGAGGTTCTAGTGGAACGAGGACCAAGGACACTTAGAGACTATGTACTTCTTATTGTCATAGGAGTGCATTCATGGATTAGACACCCCACTATTGCTGCAAACAATTTCGAGATTAAGCAAACAATATTACAAATGGTGCGGTCATCTGTTCAGTTTTGGGGGTTGCCTAGGGAAGATCCAAATTTGCACATAGCCAATTTTCTGGAGCTATGTGCAACATTTAAGATGAATAGGGTGAGTGACGATGCGATCAGACTTAGATTATTTCCACTCTCTCTACGAGACCAGGCGAAGAGTTGGTTTATTTCACTGCAAGCTAATTGCATCACAACATGGGATGAGTTAGTTGAGAAGTTCTTAGCAAAGTTTTTCCCTCCAACAAAACATGCAAAGTTGAGAGGGGAAATTAATCATTTCTATCCGATGGAAGGGGAATCATTGTATGATGCATGGGAAAGATTTAAAGAATTGTTAAGGAAGTTCCCACATCATAGTATAGAGAAGTGGATGTTGGTCCATAATTTTTATAATGGGTTGAATGGTACTACTCGTACCATAATAGATGCTGCAGCAGGATGTGTGTTCATGAGCAAGAGTGCTAATAAGGCGTATGAATTGCTAGAGGAGATGGCTATGAATAACTACCAGTGGCCACCTGAAAGGGGAAAAACCAAGAAGGTGGCTAGTATGATTGAATTAGATGCCATTCCAATGCTTACAACGCAAGTGGAAGCTTTAACGAAGCAGTTACAACAAAGCAACTTGTCAGCCCAAACCATGAAAGTTCAGAGTTTATGTGGGGCATGTGGGAGTGCTCATCCATTAAATTAGTGTCATGCCATGGATATGAATAATATACCTATGGAACAAGTCCAAACTATAGGAAATTTTCAAAGACCAACCAACAAATCCTTTTTAATGTCATATAACCAAGGGTGGAGGAATCATCCTAACTTCTATTTGACAATTAATCAAGCTACACAACAACCTTTCCCTCAAAGTCAGCAACAATTTCCACCTCCACGTCACAACCACATCAGCCAACACACATGAAACAACTTGAAATACAACCCAATGTATTGAACCAGTTCATGACAGAAACTAGGGCATCTATCAGGAGTTTGGAGACTCAAATGGGGAAGTTGGCAAATTCGATGACAAACCATGCTTAAGGGAACTTACCAAGCACTGCTAAGGTAAACCCAAAAGAGCAGCGTAATGTAATATCCTTGAGGAGTGGCAAGGAGTTAAAAGAGCCACAAGTGGTTGATGAGGAGAAGGAAGTGAGTGGGTCTAATGTTGCTGGCAATTTAGAGAAGCAGCCAGAAATAAGTATAGATCACCGTATAAAGATCCCATATCCTTAGAGGCTTCAAAAGAATAAGTTTGAAAATCAATTTTCTAAGTTTTTAGATGTATTTTGAAAGCTTCACATCAATATTCCGTTTGATGAGGCACTTGAACAAATGCCAAGTTATGTTAAATTTATGAAGGAGATTCTATCAAAGAAAAGCAAACTAGGGGATTATGAGATAGTGACATTTACTGAGGAGTGCAATGCGATACTTCAAAAGAAGCTACCTCCCAAGCTTAAAGATCTTGGTAGTTTTAATATCCCATGTTCTATAGGGGATTCAGTAGAAACAAACGCTTTATGTGATTTAGGGGCCAGTCCTTAGGAAAAGCGTTTTATTTCTACCAAGCTAAAAAATTTGTCGATGTCTCTAGTAAACCAAATTCCTCTATCTATTTTTAGAAAGTTAAAATTAGGAGAGGCTCAACCAACTACCGTGTCTTAGCAAATGGCAGTTCGTTCAGTAAAGCATCCGAGGGGTATTATTGATGATGTTCTTGTCGGAAAAAACTTATACAGGATCTTTATTTATTTTCATGTATATCTAATATTAAACAAATTAATACGAGATAGCCTAAAACATGTTTCTAAAATTGAATTCAAAGAGAAACAAAAATAGAATACTTACATTATACGCAGCGGAATAAGAGTCCTTCCTTCAGTTTCTCTAACTCTTGTATCCTTTCTGTCGCAGAGTATTATCAAGAAACTGAACCGATCTTCTATTTTCTTCACGATCTTCCAATGTATCCTTAGAACCACCTAGACTAGTGTGGGCAATTCTCAACACATGAGATAGATATAGAGAGAAGAAGAGAAAATAAGAAAGTGGCTTAGAAAAGGACTTGTGTTTAGAGAGAATATAAAACTATCAGAAAATCTGACTTATCAAAAACCCTTGTTTTGACTTCTCTATAAGCACTCCTTTTATAGACTCAATTAGGCCATTTAATTTAATTAAAAAATCAATAAAATAACAGCCATTTTGAAGCCCTAGGTCGAAATTATTATGGGCTATAGGCCCGTGAAATTTCCCATTTGATTATAAGCCCATTGGACTTAAAATCAAGGCCTGTATTATTTTCTATTGATTTAATTAATTAAATAATTATTTAAATCCTTTATCAAATTAATTATTTATAATTTGAACCTTGATTTAAATTTATTTATTAATTTAGATACCAATTTATCTTAATTAATAAATCTGCCATAATTTCTCTTTTCTTCTCAAAATTACACAACTCTGTGAAACTATCCAAAATTGACCTGGTCAACTTTGATAATTCTAATTGATGATTAAATCAATTAATTGAGACTATCTAGATGATTTTATCCAAGGTACAATGGGGACCATGGGCCTATGAAATCAAGCTCCAATAAGTTATCATAAATCTAACAAATAAATTTACTAACTTATTAATTCCTCGTGACTCCACTATAGACTTGGAATTGCACTCTTGAATTCATAGAACGCTCTATAACAAATATAGATACGCTATTAATTATCCATTGTTACAACCATAATTTTCACTCAATCCTCTATAGATGGTCTACAATGAGATAGGACTAAAATACCGTTTTACCCCTCATTGTATTTTATCCTTAAAACACTTAGTTCCTTGTAGATGATATTTCAGTAAACTAATTTAATTACTGAAATGAGATCTCTATCATTTAACACCTTGAACCAAACTAAAAGGAAACCATCGTTTCACTTCTACATCAGAAGCTATAGATGTTCATATCTATGATTAACACTCCCACTCAATTATACTACCGAGTTCCCAAGATGTAAGTATGGGCTAGTCCGTAGGGTAAGCTGGTTATGAACAAGTCAAAGAACTCAAATAATACAATCAGTTAGAATACTAACCACTCAGAATTGAGATTGAATTGACCTATGGTCAACTATATGATATGACTAGAATAGATAATAACGGTATGTTTACTTATCTTATCAACTGTCAATATCGGTCCTGTCCGATGTAACAAATACATCCGATCTTATCTACTTTGCTAATGTTCTGGAAAGAACATAACACTGTAATGTGTAAGTAGATCATATCGTAGATTGGCAAGTCAGTGTAAATCCGGTGCACTGACTAATCTTAGGACTAACTTATTTTTGAACATATAATCATATTTATATTCCACTGTGATTACGTCACTATAAATAAGATTAGCTATATGCTCGGGATTTAATAGAAGTTTATATTAAATAAATAATCATGAAAATAAAACATGTGAGCAAAGTGATTGACCAAGTCAAAAAATGATTTCTATTCTTTTATTGATAATAAAATGAGATTACAAAGAATTTGGGTTTTAATTAGGGCATAAAACCCCAACAAACTCCCACTTGCACTAATTGAAACTAATGCCTTAATTCTACTAATCCCATCTCCTTGATATGCTTATCAAATGTAGCTTCTGGTAGTGTCTTTGTAAACGGATCCGCAAGATTGTCTTCAGTTGCAATCTTCATAACCTTCACATCTCCCCTGGCCACATATTCTCGAATAATGTGATACTTCCTTTCTATATGCTTACTCCTCTTGTGACTTCGAGGTTCTTTTGAGTTGGCTATCGCTCCTGTATTGTCACAAAACAACACAAGCGGTTTATCCATTTCTGGAATAACACCAAGATCCGAATAGAACTTCTTTAGCCAGACTATTTCCTTAGCTGCTTCTGACGCGGCTATGTACTCAGCCTCCATGGTGGAATCTGAGATTGCAGACTGCTTTACGCTTCTCCAAATCACAGCTCCACCCCCAAGAGTAAACACCATTCCAGAAGTAGACTTCCTGTCATCGACATCAGTCTGAAAATCTGAATCGGTGTAGCCTACAGGGTTCAGAACACCACCCTTGTAGACTAACATATAATCCCTAGTCCGTCTCAAATACTTCAGGATATGCTTAACTGCTATCCAATGTTCTGGTCCTGGGTTTGACTGATACCTGCTCACTACTCCCACTGCATAGCAGATATCTGGTCTAGTACACAACATGGCATACATCAGACTTCCAACTGCAGATGCGTAAGGAAACTGCAGATGCGTAAGGAACTTTTCTCATTGCATCTTCCTCTTCAGGAGTCTGGGGAGACTGCTTCTTTGAAAGATGAATTCCATGGCGGGACGGTAGACGCCCTTTCTTGGAATTTGTCATTGAGAAACGTTCAAGCACTTTATCTATGTAAGCTGCTTGAGATAGAGCTAAGAGTCTATTCTTTCTATCCCTGATGATCTGGATACCTAGAACATAACTTGCTTCACCCAAATCCTTCATCTGGAATTGAGTGCTCAGCCAATTCTTCACATCTGATAATTTCTTAACATTGTTTCCAATGAGTAAGATATCATCTACATAAAGAACCAGGAATACCACTATTTGATTTGCCTTCAGTTGGTAAACACAGGGCTCATCAATATTTTGTTCAAAGCCACAGGTTTTGATTATTTCATCAAACCTAAGATTCCAGGAATGAGAAGCTTGCTTAAGTCCATAGATGGACCTATTTAACTTACAAACTTTTCCTTCTTGTCCAGATACTTTAAATCCTTCCGGCTGATCCATATAAATGACCTCATCAAGCTTTCCATTAAGAAAAGCTGTTTTGACGTCCATTTGCCAAATCTCATAGTCGAGAGCGGCTGCTATGGATAGGAGGATGCGAATGGATTTGAGCATGGCTACCAGACTAAAAGTTTCCTCATAGTCCACGCCTTCTCTTTGGGTATAACCCTTTGCCACTAATCGAGCTTTATAAGTCTCGATATTTCCATCAACACCTCGTTTCTTCTTGTAGATCCACTTGCACCCAATGGCCCTAAAGTCACTAGGTGCTTCCACAAGATCCCAGACGGAATTTGAGAACATAGATTCCATTTCCTGTTTCATGGCTTCGAGCCATAGTTCCTTTTCTGGGCTAGCCATTGCCTGTTTGAAATACAATGGATCATCATCACTAGTGTCGCCAACAACCATATTGGTTTCACCATCCAAACCATAGCGAACTGGGTTTCTAGAAACCCTCCCACTACGACGAGGCTCCGTGACTATTTGCTCAGGAACAGTGGTACTTTCTTCATTTAAATCGACTTGCGTCGGTTGTACATGAAGAGTGGGAATTTCATCATCAACACGCGTTGATGACGATGGAACATTGGTTGGAGTCAATTCTTTAACCATCTCCTCTAATACTACTTTGCTGCGAGGTTTAAAGTTCTGGACATAGTCATTTTCTAGAAAAGTAGCATTTGTAGAAGTAAACACTTTCTTTTCTGAATGACTGTAGAAAAGTCCACCCCGAGTACCTTTAGGATAGCCAACAAACATGCAAACTTCAGTTCGCGGTTCTAGCTTTCCCTCCTTTTTCCTCAGGACGTGAGCGGGACACCCCCAGATTCTATAATGGTGTAAACTAGGTTCACGACCATTCCAGCGTTCTAAAGGTGTTTTGGGGATTGATTTTGACGGCACGACATTGAGAATGTCATTTGCGGTTTCAATTGCATGCCCCCAGAATGAAGTTGGTAGAGTTGAGTAACTAAGCATGCATCTAACCATTTCCAATAAAGTTCTGTTTCGGCGTTCCGCTACACCATTTTGTTGCGGAGTACCTAGGGCAGTAAGTGTGATAAAATCCCAAGTTCAGTTAAATGATCTTGGAACTGCATATCCAAATATTCTCCACCCCTATCAGATCGCAAGATCTTTAACCTTTTACCTAATTGGTTCTTAGCCATTGCTAGGAATTCCTGAAACTTTGAAAATGTTTCTGATTTCCTATGCATTAGGTAAAGACATGAGTATCTAGAGTAATCGTCAATGAAAGTGACGAAATACTCAAAACCACCCCTGGCTTGTATATTCAAAGGTCCACAAACTTCTGAATGCACAAGACCAAGTGGTTCTTTGGCCCTATCACCCTTTGCAGAGAATGGACGCTTGGTCAGTTTTCCTTCTAGACAAGATTCACAGACAGGTAATTCACCTAAGGTGAGTTCCCTCATAGGTCCGTCCTTTGTAAGTCTTTGAATCCTATCATAGCCAATGTGACCTAGTCTCAAGTGCCATAAATACGTCATATTATTGTTATCGGTCTTTTGACGTTTATTGGTCCTAGGTTTAGCTACTTTGAATAAATCATTGTTAAGAGCGAGGGGTTCGTTAGGTCGCAGAATATAAAGCCCGTTTTCCAAACATGCAATACACAATTGTGATCCATTGAAGGAAATAGATATATTATAACTTGTGAAAGTCATAACAAATTGTTCTAATTGCAACATGGAAACTGAAATTAAATTTCTACTAAAATCCGGAATAAAAAATACATCTTTTAAAATTAAAAATTTATTTCCGAACTTTAGACGAGCTCTTCCTCTAGCTTGGACCGCAATGAATGCTCCGTTCCCAACTCTAAGCTTTAAGCCGCCTTCGTTCACTTTCTCCCACGATTCAAGAAGCTGTAAAGAGTTACAAACATGGTTAGTAGATCCAGAATCAATAATCCAAACGGAGTTATCATTCTCTAAAACACATGTTTCCAGATAAATGAACTATAATCATTACCTTTGTTTTTAGCTGCTAGAAACTTGGGGCAATCTCGTTTCCAATGCCCCTTCTCTTTGCAGTGAAAACATTTATCTTTACCTTTCTTGTTTTTCATGTTCTTCCCCTTAGGCGTCTGTGCACGTCGTTGTGCACTCGTCTTTGCAGCCTTTGCAGGCTTGGGGTTGTTTATTTGTCCACCTTTCCTCTTGTTTCCAGCTTTCGAAGACGAAGCTTGGTTAGCTTCAGCCTTAGCTAGATGAGCAGCAACATCAGTGGTCTTATTTTCACCTCCTTTACTAGGTCCACCCATGATAGGTTCAATAATCTGAAGCTCGTTCATGAGTTGCGTCAGACCATAGTTGAGTTGATCACGAACGTGCAGACACGGTGCCATCCGAGAATTCACGGTTCCATCACGTTCGTGTGGAGACGGTGTTATCCAAGCATTTACGATACTATCAAGAACGTGCGGAGACGATGCTCGTTCTAGGGATTCCTCAGTCATGACGAACTCGGAGTTGTCACCAATCAACTTTATGTTGATATTTTGCTTCCAATTATGGAAGTTTTCTCCGGTGAGTTTCTCCATCGAAAGTTGAGAAAGGATGGGAGTAGACACTACTTAACTTAAAACTACAAATTATCAATAAAGTAGAAATCAATCACATTTGCTCAATAAAACTTCTAATCACACAAATTTCAAGAAATTGCACAACATATACCAAAAATATGAAGATATGAGAAAAAATACCAAAAACAATCATATCTCTATTTCTTTAGGTTTTTAACTAATCTATGATATCCTTGTCCCGGTTGGCGAGAGTCAAAAATACCACTAGTTAAATAGAGTTGTAAACTCATTTAATAATGGTCACCATTATTAACAACCTACTATTCAATCAAAATAAGAAAACAAAATCTCTTATTTTATGAGCTAGACCCACGGTTTCAATAATCATAGATTTAGTCCTAGTAGTCACCGTAGGGTGAGTCTAGTAGAATTTGACCTATAATTATCTATCTTTCGAAATCTAACCTTGTCAAAATAACTAATGAACACCTTCCGTAGGGGGACGAATCAAAGCGCCTCGAGGCCCCATTAAGCTATTGACTATGTTAAACCAACGGTGGAGATCGAATAAAATTCTTAAAATAAGCTCATTATAAAATTAAAAATAGTATTTTTATTATTTATTTTTAGAAAATTAATGACTATGGTTTTCCAAAAAAAATTAAACAGATTAAAATTTTTAAAACCAAAGTCCTATAATTTCTTATTAATTCTAAAGTGTCACATTGAAACAAATTCAATTAATTTAGAATTAATTTGTTGCTAATCAATATTTAGGTTTAACTAATATAATGAACCTATACAATTAAGTCCAACTCAGGTAAATGGGCCTTAACAATTGGGCTTGTATGGAGGATGGCTGGGTCCAGTATGTCGTTCCCACTACAAAGGCCCCCTATCTTCCATACAAGGTCCAAAAGACAGGAATTTAAACCTTCGTTTTATTAATTGTTATTAATTGATTAGGCCCACTATAGTCATGCAAAACAAATGGGCCTTCACAAGTGGAATCACCCACAAGAGAGGAATTTAAACTTTACATTTTCTAATGGGCCCAAATAAAACCTATCATTTTATGAATATTTTATTTGGCAAAATACCATATATCTAACAAACATATGGGTCACTATATGCATCTAAGCCCAATTGCAAAAATACCACATATAGTGCAAACAGACATGTTATAATTGGATGGGCCTAATCATGTTACTATATGAGCAATACTATGAATTTATGCAAAAATACCACAATTTATTTCATTTGCAAAAATACCACAATTAATTATCTAGAATTTATCAAAAAAAATTCAAATTAATTAAATTGTTACAAAAAATAAGTCAATTTAAATGAAATTTATCAACAATTAACAATAGTTAATTTAAATTTCATTTATCAACAATCAACTTGGTTTTAGGTTAATTTGAAAAAAAATATTAATTTAATTTAAATAGGATTTATCAACAATTAACCAAAGTTAATTTAAATCCCATTTATTAAAAAAAATATTTTATTAATTGGCTGAAAAAAAATTATATTTTTCAAAATTTAACCAATTTTAAAATCAATATCTTAACTATTTTCCAAAAATATCTTGTGTTGTTACAACTATTATCTAATATTTTAACCATTTAAAAAATAATAAAATACAAATAGTTATAACAACCCTAACATATCTCAAATAGTTAAACAAATTCAAATATCCATAAAAATATCTAATTAACAATGTTCAAATTTCAAATAATTTAAATATTAAAAACTATAGAATAAAAAGATATTTATATTTTCAAATAAAGATTTAATAAAAATATCAAGAATTTAAATGAAAATATCTTAAATATCTGATATCATAATTCTAATATTTTAATATATTAAAAGATTTAAAATTAAGTTGTTAGTCTAATTTTAAATTTGAATTTGAATCTTTGTAGAAAATATCTAATTATTTAAATCTCAACTAACCAAAATATCTTATTTTAAAAAATTTAAATGATAAAACAAAAAATATATTTTTGGTTTTGATTATACATAATAAATTTCTACAATTTTAATTTTTTTAAAAAAAATATTTTTGAAAAAAAAAAAAAAAAAGATGAATAGTACCCGTGGTACTGTTCACGGGTACTGTTCATTTGCTGGTGTGCATGGGCGCGCGCGGGTGGCGCGCGGGCGTGCGTGGGGTGCGCGCGGGCGTGCGCGGACGGAGCGCGGGGTGCGTGCGGGCGTGCGCGGGGTGCGCGCGCGCGCGCACTGGAGCCAGGCCAAATTTTTCCAAAACTTTTTTTTTGAGCAATTTTTCAAACCAAAACAATTTTCTAATTAATTTTTACCATGTTTTACACAAAATAAAGCATATATAAAAATTAATAACATAGAAAATACAACAAAATAACCTAAAAATTGCTAAAATTCACATAAAATCAATATGTTCATAAAAACATGAAAAACCATCCAATTATTAAAACATATCAAATAATCCAATTTTAAACATGTTCATGCATGAAAATAAAGATTACCAAAGGCTCTGAGGCCAGTTGTTGGAAAAAACTTATACAGGATCTTTATTTATTTTCATGTATATCTAATATTAAACAAATTAATACGAGATAGCCTAAAACATGTTTCTAAAATTGAATTCAAAGAGAAACAAAAATAGAATACTTACAGTATACGCAGCGGAATAAGAGTCCTTCCTTCAGTTTCTCTAACTCTTGTATCCTTTCTGTCGCAGAGTATTATCAAGAAACTGAACCGATCTTCTATTTTCTTCACGATCTTCCAATGTATCCTTAGAACCACCTAGACTAGTGTGGGCAATTCTCAACACATGAGATAGATATAGAGAGAAGAAGATAAAATAAGAAAGTGGCTTAGAAAAGGACTTGTGTTTAGAGAGAATATAAAACTATCAGAAAATCTGACTTATCAAAAACCCTTGTTTTGACTTCTCTATAAGCACTCCTTTTATAGACTCAATTAGGCCATTTAATTTAATTAAAAAATCAATAAAATAACAGCCATTTTGAAGCCCTAGGTCGAAATTATTATGGGCTATAGGCCCGTGAAATTTCCCATTTGATTATAAGCCCATTGGACTTAAAATCAAGGCCTGTATTATTTTCTATTGATTTAATTAATTAAATAATTATTTAAATCCTTTATCAAATTAATTATTTATAATTTGAACCTTGATTTAAATTTATTTATTAATTTAGATACCAATTTATCTTAATTAATAAATCTGCCATAATTTCTCTTTTCTTCTCAAAATTACACAACTCTGTGAAACTATCCAAAATTGACCTGGTCAACTTTGATAATTCTAATTGATGATTAAATCAATTAATTGAGACTATCTAGATGATTTTATCCAAGGTACAATGGGGACCATGGGCCTATGAAATCAAGCTCCAATAAGTTATCATAAATCTAACAAATAAATTTACTAACTTATTAATTCCTCGTGACTCCACTATAGACTTGGAATTGCACTCTTGAATTCATAGAACGCTCTATAACAAATATAGATACGCTATTAATTATCCATTGTTACAACCATAATTGTCACTCAATCCTCTATAGATGGTCTACAATGAGATAGGACTAAAATACCGTTTTACCCCTCATTGTATTTTATCCTTAAAACACTTAGTTCCTTGTAGATGATATTTCAGTAAACTAATTTAATTACTGAAATGAGATCTCTATCATTTAACACCTTGAACCAAACTAAAAGGAAACCATCGTTTCACTTCTACATCAGAAGCTATAGATGTTCATATCTATGATTAACACTCCCACTCAATTATACTACTGAGTTCCCAAGATGTAAGTATGGGCTAGTCCGTAGGGTAAGCTGGTTATGAACAAGTCAAAGAACTCAAATACTACAATCAGTTAGAATACTAACCACTCAGAATTGAGATTGAATTGACCTATGGTCAACTATATGATATGACTAGAATAGATAATAACGGTATGTTTACTTATCTTATCAACTGTCAATATCGGTCCTGTCCAATGTAACAAATACATCCGATCTTATCTACTTTGCTAATGTTCTGGAAATAACATAACACTGTAATGTGTAAGTAGATCATATCGTAGATTGGCAAGTCAGTGTAAATCCGGTGCACTGACTAATCTTAGGACTAACTTATTTTTGAACATATAATCATATTTATATTCCACTGTGATTACGTCACTATAAATAAGATTAGCTATATGCTCGGGATTTAATAGAAGTTTATATTAAATAAATAATCATGAAAATAAAACATGTGAGCAAAGTGATTGACCAAGTCAAAAAATGATTTCTATTCTTTTATTGATAATAAAATGAGATTACAAAGAATTTGGGTTTTAATTAGGGCATAAAACCCCAACAGTTCTAGTAAAGGTAGACAAATTCATTTTCCCTGCAGATTTTATTATTCTTGATATGGAGGAAGATGAAAATATTCCCATTATTCTTGGAATGCCATTTTTAGCAACTGGTAGGGCCTTAATAGATGTGCAAAAAGGTGTACTGAAGTTACGAGTGCAAAAAGAAGAGGTAACGTTTAAAGTTTTTGCAACAATGGAGGTTCCAAATTGTTGTAGAGTTGATGTGGTGGAAAATGAGAGTGATAAGATGGAAGCTACTAAGAGGAAAACTATGGTGAAAGGTGGAAAACAAGCAGTTCATCAGAAAGTGAAATTGATATTTAGTGAGAAAGTTCGATTGTTTCATGACCGATGAAAAGTTCAAAAAATATGCAATATCAAGAAAAGAGTATCTTCTCATGATACTATGACTCTCAAGGATGTGAGGGGAGGACTTGATCCAAGTTGAATATGAAAGAAGACAAGCGTCCGGCTAAATGACGTTAACGACAGCGCGTTTGGAGGCATTCCAAACTTTTATTTGCAATTTTTTATTAGTTTTATTTAAGTTTTGGATTATGAACAATTTAATTTTAGTATTTTGTTTATTTATTTTTAATTGATTTTAATTTCTATTAAATATGAGACTAATTTGAGTTCTAGCGCTACTTTGGGCTCTGGCATAATGAATTATGGGCTAACCCGAGAATTTTTCTTTCCCCATTTTCGATTCACCATCTTGATCCATATCATTTTAAGTAGTCTGAGGTGTCTGGTAAGTTTCTTTTCCTTAGCTTTTATTTTAACATTGGGAACAATGTTTAGGTTAAGTTTAGGGGAATGAATTTATTGTTTGTGTTAAGTTGTGTTTTGTCTAGGTTGTTTAGAGTGTGAATCAAGCTGACAATTATCAGCCAATGATAATATGATTGAATGATGTGCTGTATAAATTGAATGGAATGAAAACTATAAAAAATCCGTTTGCTTGTTTGAATATTTCTTACCATGTTTACATGAGTCCACTTAAATAATTGAGAGCTTAGTCATGATTTTTAATAAGTTTTGTGTAATTGAACAATTTTTATGCTTGCTGAATTTTGAAAATGAAAATATTGTTATTCTAGAACTTGTTTGCTTGCTTTTTGAGATGAAATCCTAGATTATACATGCTTAGGAAGATGATTTAGGAAATTCTTTGGAACGTTTGAGCCTTTCAAACCAACCTTGATTTATTAAATCCCTAGTTACCCAATTTTAAACCTAACTTCATTCTTTTTGTTTGATATTTATTTTGAGCTTATTTGAAACTTGATTATTTTTCCTTCCCTTTGATATACCATGAGCATATGAAAAGTGATTGGAAGATGGTTTGTAATGAGGTTTATATTTAGAAATTTGTGTCAAGAGAAGAAGAAAAGTTGAAAAAAAAAATAATAAAAAAAAAGTATATTGAAAATGAACTACACTCCAATTGAAAATACAAAGAAATAAGTTTGGGGGAGTGTAGTATCATTAGAAAAAAAATATCAAGTCTATGAGTTCTCTCAAAAGAAGAAATATTGGGAAATTTGGAATTGGTTTTTTTTTTGGGTATTTGAGTGGATAAAGGTTGAATTGTTTGGTTGAGTGCTTATGGTATATTTTGAGCCTAAATGACATTTTCATCTACCTTAACCTAAGCCTTTCAATTATAAGCTATGAAAGTCCTATTGATTTATGAGCATGTGTTTGCTACATTAGTGGAGATTAGTAAGTATAGCAAGCTTATAGAATAATGATATTATTGTAATGAAAAAAATAAGTAAGCATAAATTGATTTACATACATTTTATTTATTAATCATGATTTTGAGAGCTTTTGTTTTTGTTTTGACTTAAGTGAATTGAAAGAATGTTTTGATTGAAATTCTGGATTATAAGTTGATTTTACTGAAGATTATATAAGTGTGTTAGTCATCATAGGTTGAGGCGTGAATTATTGTTGTCGGCTTGATTCAAGTGTGTTTGTTGTTTAGGTTTTTAGTCGAGTCTGTTTATAGAGTAAGTTTGGGGGAGTTTGATAGCTCCATTTTGGTGTCGTTTTAGAATGTGTTTTTGTGGTAATCTTGAGTCTTTATGTTTGTTTTGTGCAAGATTGCGCTATTGTTTGTCTTTGTTGTAGGTCGGTGCATTGAATCATGAGTTAAATGCTAAAAGAAGAGGAAACAGTGGAAAAATGGAGCTTTTGGTGGTTGTTTAACTCAAATTGGTGCTAAGGATGAATTATAATAAGTTTTTGATGAAGGAAGGATGTCAACAGATTAAAAACTGGAAAATAAATAGAATTAGAGTTGCGACATAGGCTTTAGGCCCACGACTCTAGCAAAGTCAGAGACTGAAGCGTTGCTGAAAGGAATTAGAGTTGTGACTTGGTCAATAAAGTCGTGGTGCTAGTGGAAGTCAGAGGCAAACCCAGGTGGTGCATCTACACGCGGGCCGCGATTGGGGTTTAGAGGGTTGCAGCGCCTGAAGACCTGACCAGACTTTGAATTGCCTTAAAAATGACACGAGTCGCGACCTAGGAAAGACCAAGTCGTGGCCCGTCTATAAAAAGAAGGAATTCTTGGTTTTCTTTAGTATAAATTCAGACTTTATGTTTTAATTAGGGTTAGGTAAGATTTTAATTACGTTTTTAGAGATTAAATTTGATTCTGAGATTAGTTTTTCTACACTTTCATACTTTTTTATTTCTTCTTCAAGTCTTTGAATTTTATGGTTCTAAATAATTATTTTGTTGTTTTAGTCATGTCTGATGTGAACTAAACACTTATATCTAGGATTTAATGAAGTCACTTGGAATTCTATTTAATGTTATTACGATGTTCTATTGATTTTTCTTCTTTATTCTAATCTATATAATGTTTGTCTAATGATAGTAAATACTTGATCAATATTTGCTTGATTTATGATTTGATTCAAAATTCAAAAGATGAGAATTGAATATACTATCGTTATATAAACATAGGTTACATATTGGACGAAAGTACCTGTATGGCTTGTGTAGTAATTAGGTTTCTATGCTTAATACCTGCTATATGTTTAAGTTTATCACAGAGATGTAAAAAACCTGCATATAGGTTGAGATCTTATATCTTGTAAAAGAATAGGAATCGATTTTCGTTAACCTGCTATTATTATAGGAAGAAGAGATTTAGAAATGATTAGTAAAATTGATAGAATGAAAAGTTGATGAAGTTAATACCCCAGGTTTTTAATTATTAAATCAATCTTTATTATTGAGAAGTTTATTTTAATTTTAAGTCTTAGTTTAAAAATCACTTTATTTTTGATAGCCTAATAGAAATTTAAGAGTATTTATTGGTAATTGGTTGATAGTCCTTGTGGGAACGATACTTTATTTACTATCTATATTACTTGAATCGATTACGTATACTTACGTATCATATTTTCGCGATCACTATATTTTTTTCTTTCTTAGCCTTAATTCCAGGCTTGATCAATAACATAATATAGTTAGTAATCCAACATTTGAAATATACGGGTCAAAAGAATAACCACTATGTGGTATTAGGGGCCAAGAATACATGTACATCCAAAAGAGTATGTCCGAGAAAAAACCAGACTATACCTCCTAAGTTACGGCCCAAGCCAGAAGAAGATGCTCATTGAGAGACGTTCCCTTCTGACTACACTTGCAAAATAACAAGGGCCCTTTAAACCTTCCACATTGTGGAGAATGACACAATTCAAGCCATCCAAATCAAAGAAAATTTAAAGCAAAAATATCCATCACTATACAAGATGACAAACACTAAAGGAGTAATTTTGTGAAAGAGTAATTACTTTGAAGATTCTCAAGACCTACATGCCGACACTCTAGATCCTTATCTCTTTTATTATACAGGAAAGGAATGGGATACCACATACACAGACTACGAGGCCTACCCTTTAGCTGGCAGTGATCAGGGCGAAGAGCTGACACGATGGGACCCACTCCACGAGGATCTAGCATATAACTCTGACTACGGTGCCAGTCATGAAATAATATTTAAATAAGTGCTCTACTCTGTCGTATAGTGTGTAAAAGCAAATCTGGTCTTTACTTTATTTCTTTTATAATTTGTTCAGGGAATCTTATCCCTTGCTTATAGATAAGGTTAGGTGTCTTTACTTTATGCTTTGTTCAGGAAATCTTACTCTTACTTATAGATAAAATTAGATGTCCAACTTTTGTTGGATAGGTTTAACCCTTTATGCTTGGGTTCTGGGAATATAAGGTCATCCCCTCTCATTGTGAAAAACAAGAAATTACGAAGCAATAAAATATCAGAGTGTTTATTATAAAATATGTTCTTCTAAATCCTTCCTTTAGAGATTTATGAAGTAGAGAAAGTATGCATTATGGATCTTATCTAAAAGAAACTAATGTTATGAATTAGATTAACCTTCAAGCTAATTGATATGAGAATCTATCATTTATGATCATAAGTCATGTAATGTGGATTGTAAGTCTTGTAGTCTGTGTCAGAAATTGTTGGGTTATCAACATGGTGGTTTTGTTTAGTTTATAACAATCGTGGGAATTAATTTCTAATTTCAAACTAGAAGATAGGTCTGGGGTAGATTAACTTACACATTCGAGTACAATGTCATCCATCTCATATAGGATACTCTAACCGATGGACAAAAAAATTGTTTAGAGAATCGTGCGTGCACCAAATAAAAAAGAAAAAAGCTAAACTTTTGGATGGAAAAAAATCATGGGTCCAGGTGGAGTTACAAGTGTGTGTCATATTAATTAAAAAATATTGTTCAATTTAATAATAAAAAAATAGACTTTGTATTATTTGTTTAATTTACCAAAATATACTCTATTCCTTTTCATTTGCTTTTACTTTGCAAAGAACATAACTTTTCAACTACTTTCAGACAATAGAAGAGAAGCTCATTTTCATCTACAATATATCAAAGAGGAGAATCAATATAAATATTTTCATCAATGATGGGTAAATAAAGATTACGATAATGTGATATTTTTCTTAACATAGGTTTTTATCATTTCACTTTTTTTCCTATTTCTTCTTTTATTTATAAATGAGAGATGCTATATGATACCTTTTTTATCAGTTGCTAATATGATAATTTTTAATCATAGAAAATAGGCTTATTGTGAAAGATAATCTGTTTTGTGGTGTAATATTCTTTTCCTCAACGTATGTTATCGGTAAATAATTTTTTTTATACATGATATTTTCCTCCAAAAAAATTTCATTGTAGTGTGTAATTGTTCTTTTAATTAACCATGAATAATTATTCATATATGAACAAGTTTTGTGTGTTACCTATTTTTCTTGGAAGAATTAGTGCATGAAAGAGGCATATATGGACATGGATTTGATAAAAGAGAGAAGTGAAAGAGTTTTGGATAATAAAAAAGAGAAGGTTGAGTATTCAGAAATTCTAAAAGCATCGGAACCTCAACTTGGAATGTATTTTAGTTCATTAAATGATCTTTATGAGTACTATAGACAATATGGAAAGCAAGAGGATTTTGGAATGGCAAAGAAAACTTCACGTGCTTCAGAAGACAGAAAAACAAAGTTTTTAACTTTGTCGTGTTCTCGAGCAGGAAAATCAGAATCACATAAGCAAAACTATCTTAATCCAAATCCTTTTACAAAAGTGGGATGTAAAGCCATAATTAATGGTACTATTCTTGAAGATAGAAAATGAAGGATTAATTCAGTTATACTTGAGCATAACCATGGGCTGAGTCCTCAAAAGTCATGATTCCATTTGTGCAGTAGAGAGATAAGTATTGGCGCTCAACTTGAATTAAATGATCGAGTTGGAATAAGTATTGAAAAGAATTTTCAATCATTTGTGGTTGAAGTTGGGGGTCATGATAATGTTCCATTTTTAGAGAAGGATTGTTGAAGTCTTATTGAGAAAGCAAGACGATTACGACTAGGAGTTGGAGATGTTGAAGCAATTCACCAATATTTTGTTTGAATGTAGTTTAAGAATTCAAGTTTTACTATATGATGGATTTATATGATAAGTCAAGAATCAAAAATATATTTTGGGCTGATGCAAGGAGTAGAGTGATATATGAAGAATTTGATGATGTGATTACATTTGACACTACATATTTGAAAAACAAGTATGATATGCCATTTGCCCCTTTTGTTGGAGTAAATCACCATGGCCAGTAAATTTTGTTAGGATGTGGATTGTTATCAAGTGAGAGTACCAAAACATTTATTTGGTTGTTTAATACGTGGCTTGCATGCATGTATGGATATGCTCCAAATTCCATAGTTACTGACGAAGCTCTAGCAATGAAGAAGGCGATTGAGGTTGAGTTTCCCCAAAGTCGACATCGTTGGTGCATTTGGCATATAATGAAAAAGATTCTTGAGAAGTTATGTGGCTATCAGTCTTGTAAACCAATTAAAAAAGCTTTGAAAAATTGTGTTTATAATTCTTTGACAAAAGAAGAATTTGAATGAACATGGGGTGTACTCATCAATGATTTTGATCTTCAGGATAATGCATGGTTGCATAGCTTATATGAAGAAAGATATCACTGGGTTCCTACTTGTGTCAAAGATACATTTTGGGCTGGAATGTCAACTACTCAACAAAGTGAAATTATGAATGCATTTTTTGATGGATGTGTCAACTCAAAGACAACACTTAAGCAATTTGTTGAGCAATATGATAATGCTTTAAGAGACAAGACAGAGAAGGAAAATCAAGCTGATTTTCAATATTTTAGCACATTGATCCCATGTGTGACTCATTTTGCAATAGAAAAGCAATTTTAGGAAGCCTACACAAATACAAAATTTAAAGAATTCCAAAAAGAGTTAACTGGGAACATTTATTGTGATATTTCCTATGTTGATAAAAGTTATGGGTTATTCGATGTATGTGAGGTTGTATTCTTTTGTGGAGGAAGTAAAAAAAGTTCATTTCACAGTTCATTTCAATAAAGAAAATTATGAGGTTCAATGTGCTTGTCGATTGTTTGAATTTAAAGGAATTTTATGCAAGCATGCTATCTCAATTCTCATTAAAATGGGAGTTCAAAATATTCCAATGAAATATGTTTTAGCAAGACGGAGAAAGAATTTAAGAAGATGTCATATAAAGATCAAACTTGTTTATGATGATTTACATAGCAATCTTGAAGCACAACGATATAATGAGCTCCAAAAACAATTTGACAAAGTAGCAGATTGATTCATGAATTTGAAATGAACTTAGCTAAAGATGAAGCAGATTATAGAGTGGATTTGGCTACCACTCAAGGTTCTCCTACTAAAAATCATCATGATGAAATGATTAATGAAAGTAATGAACCTCGTTCTCCTATTAATGTTCGAAGACATGGGCGTCCACCAAAAAATAGGAGAGTTCCAATGTTGAAAAGCTAATAGCTATGACAAAGAAAGGAAAAAGTGAAAGAATCAAGAAAGAACGAAAGAAACTAAAGGCAAGGAATTTATCATGCTATATATTGTTATATTCTTAATATTTATTCCCAAATAAAGCTTATACATGTGTTCCATATTTTTACAGGATACAAAGAAGGAAGAATGTTGTATACATAATGCGAACATTTCTGGTACATTAGATAGATTGAGTATCAAGGTATAATAAGCATCAAACTTGTATAGTGACTTGTTTAATTTTTTTTAATTTAATCATCTATTACTCTTTTTCAGAATAAAGAAGCACAAATACAAATGCCCATGTCATATGAACTACCTACAACACAAATTTTAGGTTTCCAACCAAATTAGCAAACCTTACCTATGTCCTACTTCCATTACTCACCATCATATAGTTTGAATCCTTTTATCTTTCCAAGTAGCATATGCAATGCACAAGGTAAAAACAAAATTCATTGGAAAAATTATTACATTGTTTATAACTTGTTAACTTACTTGACTTTTTTTTCTTCTTTTCTTTATAAAGAAACTGCAAACCTTTCAAATTCTGGCCAAACTAGTAGACAACATCAAATGGGAGAAGATAATTTTTATTTTTGACTTTGTAATTGTTAGTTATCTCTACATGCATTGCACTGACATATTATTATATTGAAATTTGAATTTACAATTATAGGATTATGAGGAAGTTCCATGATTGTGAAAAAGTTCAATATGAAGATCTTTGTAATATTTTTTGTTATGGTTTTACAAAGGTTGTACTGAAGAACTTCCAGTTAATTTAGTATGATTAGATAATTCTTTGTAGCTTACTAATGCTCCCCTATTTTTGGACAAATTGGGTGTCAATGCAGTTCTTGACAAGTGTTACATACACCTCCAATTAAAGGTATCAAAATAGTTATATATACCTATAATTATTGTAGGTATTTTAAAACTTTGATTACCTAATAAGAGTCACGTACCAATCTGGGATAGGCTTGTGCAATACCAAGCTATTAGCAGCGACTTTTGAATGAGCAAAATATCACTTCTTAGTATTTCTCCACTCAAACGCATATATACATACATAACTCTAGTCATCATTGTAAAAAGTTTTTTATAGAATGATAATAGATCTTGCAACAAGATGATAATGAAACTAAATAAATATAATATTAACAACAAAAATTAAATGAAAATTCTACACCAAAAAAATCAACAAAATACCTTTATTTTGATTTACATAAAAAGGGAGCAAGTAGAAGACCTAGAAATTCGATTCATAATTCCCTTCATTGATTGTAAAAATTAATTTTCATATCAAATAGAAGTTATGTTTATTTTCTTAGATACCAAAGAGAAATTTCAATGAAAATATTCAAACTTAAGATAAAAAGAGACAATAGGAGAAAAAAAACCATTATATTTAGGAGAAAGAAAAATTCAAGATATACGAACCAGTGAATGTAAACCTTGCCTTAACAAAATCATAAATGAGGGATTGAGCATTCGAACCTCTAGTCTTGGAATCTTGGACTATAGATTGATATAGACTATAGAGTAATGTTTTTCATCACCTCCATAAGCAAAGCCACAGAGGTTTATCGTTCTTTTTCTATAGAAGAGAGGGATGATTCTAGACTGAAAGGAAAAAGTGTTGAGGAACAAGACTGTGCCTTTGGTAAAGGTGCAGTGGTCTAACCATGGCATTGAAGAGGAAACCTAGGAAACATAAGATAAGATGAGGGAGATGTATCCTCATTTGTTTTAAGTTTCGAGGACGAAACCTCTATAAATTGTAGGTATTGTAACGCCCTGCGTTTCGGGTACCTTTAAACGACTTGGGTCGGGATATTTTTTTCCCCGAGTTAAGAATATTATTTTAAATAATATTATATTTATTGCTAGCCAAATTATGAATTTTGTGATTAAAAATCAAGATAAGACTTTCGGTCTTGGACCGACACAAAAACCCTAATTGGGTAAAAATCTCAGATTGTAAAATGGAAAACTATGGAAAATATATTTTGGGCATAAAATACATTTATAAAAATTCAACTTTGGTAAAAAATAATAAACATAAGAGGAAATGGAAATTTTAAGGCATTTGTGTTAAATGCTTAATTTTACCGAACTGGGGAATTTTATTCCATAAATCGACCTTAGGTTAAATTGTAATGTGTGACTAATTAAATAAAATGTGAGAGATATTTAATTTAATTATTATGTGTTAATTTTTTCTTTTAAAACTATATAAGAGTGAAAAAGGTGATAGAAAAGTGATTAAGCTTTAATCACATTTGATTAATGTTAATGACACAAAGTGACATAAAGTAAAAACACTAAAGTGTTTTAGATATTTTAGAGTTATCTAAGCTCTTCCAACCTCCCCAAAACCGACCCCCCTCTCTCAAATCACTCTCATATTTTTAAAAAATTCTCTCGCAAGTTTTCTCTCCATTTTCAACCATCAAGAACACTAAGAAAGCTTGGAAGCTTAAGCTTTGGTCTAGGAAGAGTTTCCCTAAGGTAATGTTTCAAAAACTTGACTTTTGTAAAGTTTTTAACCATAGAGCTTTCAATAGCTAACTATAAATGTTGTTGGGGGAGTTGGTTAAGGTTTTGAAAGAGTTTTGAAGGATTCAAAGCTAGTAGAAACATCAAAACCTAAAGCAAGAACAACAAGAGGTAAAACAATTTATTTTTATGGTTGTTATTGTATGGTTTTTATTTTGAAGCATTTTTTTGTATATTTAATGCTTAAAGTTTCTTATTGGTGATGTAATAAGGCTATGGTAGTTGCTTTATAATTTTTATGATGCTTGTGTGTTGATTTTTTTAAAATAGGGACCAAAATTCCTAAGGGTTTTGTTGAAAACCCTAAAACAAAAATACAAGTGAGCTGTGACTTCCAAGGGGTCAAACATTCACTGTATATTTATTTTATAAAATTAATTTATACCCTGATGTTGTTGAGATTGATTACATAAAATTGAGCTTTTGAAACACTAAAAAACGTTTAGAAATGAGTGAGTTAAGCTATTCAAAGTTTAGGTAAAAAACTGTTTCTTTTTTTGTATTCTTAAATTCGGGACCAAGTTTGGACAGCCACTATATAGGTCAAATGAACCCCATTTTTTCTAAAATTTGGTGGAAATATTCTTGACATAACCTAGTATTCCACTGTAAAATTTGGTAATAAACTAATGAACGTTTTGAGAGTTATTAAGTGCCAAAGTTTGGAAAAATAAGGACTTGAAAATAAGGTCTTTTTTTACCTCAATATTTGGAAAATATTTTCACCAATAAAAAATGCTCATTTTGACCTAAGATTTCACAAAGAACTAAATGACATACCAATTATGGAATTTGGAAATTTTGGTAACAATTGGGTAAGTAAATTTCAAGTTATGACCTAACAAAATATGTAGTTAAAAATATGAAAAATGAGATCTTCACACTTAGTGTAGAAATGGGATTTTGGAACTTAAGATAAAAAGTACAATTGTGCTTATTGCAAGATAAAACTTGGTAAGTCTTAAAAATATTTTGACCTAAAATACCACTTTGAGATTAGTGAGAATTATTTTTATTAAAGAATTTTTATTCTTTCTAAAAATAAAAGATTTAATTTATTAATAAGTTAATAAATTAAAAGAGGGTTTAAAACCCTATATTGTGAGAAAATAATTAAGTAAATTATTTTTCTAGTAAGTAAACTTGATTAATTGAATTTGGAGAATTAACTAGTCAAGATAAGAAATTATTAACGGTTTTTCCTAATTAAGTTAAAATTATGTTATTTTCTTAAAATAGTTTTTAGAGATTAAAACCTTAAGAAAAATAAAAGGAAAATTAAGAGATTATTTCCTTGAAAAATAATTGAGGATTTTAATTAGTATTTTCTAGATATAATACTGGCTAAAATCTTTTATATATTTAACCGACTTGTTGAAAGTACAGGTTAATAGCAGAAGTTTTAAAGAATAAGATTTTTAGCGGATTGTGGGAAAATACTATTGCGATACCCGAGCCTAGGTATCAAGACCATAGGATAGGTCTCCTCGAGACTTAGGGTTTAGTCTCAAATATTTTTGTATGAATTTCTTAAATGGGTTTAAAACCAAATAAGGATCTTAAATCCTTACAAATGATTTTGAAAATGATCGAACTACCCAAAATAATGATAATGAATTATGAGTGCCATATTTAATCCGAGTATACTGTATGGATAACTAAAATATTTGCTAAGATTAACTGGACTGTACATTGGAGGGTGAAATCTTGCTGAGAGCTAAAGACTCCAAGTAAGTCAACTTCTATTGTGTGGCTACAACATGAAAGGACTATTGTATTGTCTGTTAGTATAGGGACACATGCACATATATACACTGTCCTAGAAAGTTTGCATAGAGACGTTAGTCTAGTAGGTGTTGATTCAGAAAATATGAACGGTAGATATCCGTCATATCTGAGACGGCTGATCCCCGTCACGCTGCTTGTTTGATTTTATTATGTCTGGCTCACTACTGCGACGAGTGGCCAAGAGGTGACAACTACTGGTCTACTGGTTTAAACCTAGGGGTGCCAAAATGAATGGGACCTAGGGGCCCTCATGTTTACTTAATAATTGAACGGCTAGAACCCGAGCAAGTACTCTAATAAGTTATTCCCGGATAGTAGCCGTGAATATTGGCCATTCAGTGAGAGTGCCTAGAGATACTAGGGGTTGCCAAGTTTAAGTGAGGTTGAACACCCTAGGGGCAACTGCTCACCAGCACCACTAATTAACATAGAAGTCTCTGTAAACCCGTGTAACTTTGATTACACTCTTCAATAGTAGCAAGGCCCTAGGTAACTTGATGGTTACCCTTGTGAGGGATTTACTCTTGGAATAGTAGCAATGCCCTAGGTAACTTGATTGTTACCCTTGTGAGGGATTTACTCTTGGATAAGTAGCGATGCCCTAGGTAACTCGATAGTTACCCTTGATGGGGATATTTACTGGCTAGATCTTAGTGTTGAGACTCGGTTCTCTCTTACAGATCAGCAATTCTGCTAAAGGGCATCATACGCCTGAATTGTTGGAAATTGTTGAGCATTGGTCTCGAATTATGTTGTGATATATTATATTTGCTTGCTCTGGGATTTTCTGAGTGCAAGGATTTATTTATATGAAATTGTTTGCCATTGGTTACCAGGCATAACCATAAGTTTTCCAGGATGCTTTTGCATTCTTGAAATTGATTGCATAGGGTTCGGACGGATCTGGAACCCTAATTTTTGTGAACTATTGTTATCTAGGGACAGTAACTTGGTCAGTGATCACCTATCTTCTCTACATTCTTTTGTTTTAAAGTTGAACTTACTAAGCATTTTCGCTTACCTATTTGTTTCCTGTTGTAGGTAAGAACAAGGGCAAGGCAGAGCACTGAGTGCTGGAGTCTACCTTGTGAATGTACATATGGACCGACCTTTTGGGAAGTTGTTTTGTTTTTGGAAATGTTGTTTTATTTTCATAAACTAGGCTCAGTTTACTATTCATAAAATATGTTTGTATTAAATATTAAGTATGGCCATACGACTTTTAAAAAAGTGTTTTTATACGGTTTTTTGAGACATTTGTTACATGAAAACGTTTATATTTCCGCGTTATCGAGTCTTGAAAATCCGGGACATTACACATTTCACACACGGTAAATCTTTATGTTGATAATCGCCCAAGCCTATTTTGTTAGCAAGGCTTGGTTGAACTCCTGAAACCTACAAATCCCCAGGCACCCTGTGCGTTTTTGTTGACATATCTCACCCTACCTTTTTAAAGCAAGTAATCTTGCATTCTCCACCATTCCTTTCCACCAAAAATGTTAGGCCAAACTATCCATCTCTGGACAAACAGTTAGAGGTACTTTGAAGGTGGATGTCACGCTCTGGATAGGTGACTAATGAGCCACGCTCTGGAGGTCCCATACCCTCCTAGCCATGTGACCTATGGGTCACCTTAGCCTCTTCCGGCTCTGGCTCTAGATTTCTAGCCTTGGGCTAGACAAGCGCTTTTAATATTCATCGAAATTGACGTCGGTCCGGCATTAATGCTCATTTGAGTCATTCAATGCATATGTTGATTAGATCTAATCTTTGTTGGCTTGCATTAAACTTGCTAAAACCATCCTTGACTTATGAGTCAATGCCCTGACTAATGAGTCAGTGCCATTCACAAGTAAGCAATGCTACCAGTATATATGATAGATCAAATATATAAACATGGGCATTCATCATGCTTACTCAACAGTTGTTAGCATAATAATGATCATGCACAAACACAGAGACTCAAGCTCTAAACAGTTTCATAGTCAATATTCATGGCATGCCCTAATGATATCTTTATGCAAATGAGCAAGCTTGCTAAGCATTCAATATGCTATCAATGTCCACATTTAACCACCAACATGCATCAAAATATAACCATTCACGTCTCATTTAGGGGTGCAGTTTCTTACTCTGTTTTCTTACCTCAAATTCGAGCTAGAATGAGTAAAAGAATGACCCTTGAGAATGATCTGACTTTAAGTCCTTTAACGGTCACCTAATCATAACCAAATAAGGAATACCATCAATAAAATGAACATCATAGGTTTTCAAACCAATATCTAGCCTCCGGGAGATCAATCCAAACTAATCCAAGTAGTAGGAACAATCCTGTGGCCTAAAACTATGTTCCTGGGGTCAAAACATGCAAACGGGGTGAAAACTGACCAAGGGCTGCGGCCCTGACACCTTGGGCTGCGGCCCCCAGAACATCCTGAAGCAAGGGCCGCGGTGCCCAGCCAGTGCAATTTCAGGGAGCTGCTTCATCGAACAAGGGTCGCGGCACCCCAAGAACAGGGCCGCGACCCCCAACCCTGGGCCATTCCAAAACACGTTTTCGACATCCCAAAGCCTCCAAAATCATACCTAAACATTCCCCAATCATCAAATCAAATTTCCCAAGCTTCCCAATGGTCCAAAACCATCAAAACCCAAGGTTCAATCAAACCAAAAACTCAACGATTCACAAAGTCTAATTCAAAGCTTAGAAACTCTAAAAACTCAAAACTTTAAACTTCAATTACCTTCGATTGGGTTGTTTTCCGTCAAATCCTTCGGTTAAGAAGCTTCTAATGTTTCCTAGGATCTCTATGCCTCGATCCTCGCTCGATTCTGACTCCTAGAACTCGAGATTTCTTCGAAAATGCTTCGGATGGCAAAAATGAACTAACGAAGGAGAATGAGAGGTTTTCTAACGTACGTTCTATCTGATACGCTACTTCATGCTTAAGTAACCTCAAATAAAACCTAGTGCTCGGGACCCCGAAAACACCCCCGGGGGTATTATAGTCAAAACCTCTGAAATTTCCTCCTGATCTCAAATACTCCCAATTTATCATCAAATAAACATTCTTATTACCCCATAATTGACCCTGTTATGACAAAACCGCTAATCCCTTATATGAGATCGTCTCATGCCAACTAGCTCAAATATATCTCCATAATGATGGAATCTCATTCATAATTCACAATTTGCACCCAAATACACAATTATGCCCTAAACGGGCCAAATTACCAAAATAGTTCAATTAAAAAATGTGGACCCACATGCATGAATATAACATTATATTATGATATAATTCACATAAACATGCACATAATCATTTAATAGCATAATTAAATAAGTATGGCCCTCCCAGCCTACTAATCTCGTCATTAAACCACATTGGAGAATTTTGGGCATTACAGTGGACATTGTATAAGACGGAATACCCATGAAAACTGATTGTACTAGTGTTGTATGCCCTGCCTGCGCAGGACACTTTGCCTTCCATTGTAGAGTTTCAGAATGTTTACTTAGTTAGCTAGCTAGTAGTAGATGTAGTATTTTAGATTTCGTGGATTTTGGTTCAAACCGGAACTTAGTTGGAAACTCCTAGCAATAGTTATGGATTTTATAAGTTTAACCTATAGTTTAAGAATATTAATTATAACATAAGGTTTGATTAATATTGCTGGTTATAAATATGATAATTATTATAACCTAAGGTTTAGATAGACCTAATAGGATTATGACACTTGTCAGAAGCATGATTATTAAGGAATTATTATTTTAATGATAAAATAAGGGAATATAAGACTTAGTCTTCACCAGAAACTGTTAGGGTCGTAGTTTGACTCAGTCAAAGTAGTTATCCAACCTTAATTATGCTGAAAAAGTGCAATTATGTGTTTAAAATAATCACAAATGTCTATATATCGCAGCATTGGAGCCGATATATCGCCTGACGCTGAATACGGAAAACACGTTGACATTGCATGATCGTACGAACGGAGGCTCGGGATTAGGGTCCACCCGATATATCGCCACATAGGGGCGATATATCACCCATATTTGTTATTTTGTTTTAATTTTTAAAAACCCCCTTTGACTCCTTAGACCTACCTCTGCTAGTTTTGACCGAGTCTTCAGCCTCTGATTGACGAAAATTCAATTATCTTCAATTAAATTCATTATTTTTATTCAAATCAAAATAAGGTTAGTTTCAGTCCTTACCTATATAAATAGGACCTAGTACCCAACCCTTTCACTTACTCTTCAACTGTGATCAAACTCCAAGGTGCTTGTGAGACCATAAGAATGATACACTTGGGTGGGAAAGAAAAAAAGCTTTATTATTCTTAAGCTTTATCAAACACTTGAGAAGTAAGGATTATAGTATTTTAGTATTGGAGTTAGGTGTAAAACGCCATTTGCTAGTACTTAATAAAACATCCACATTTTCAATGGTTTATAATAGAAAGCCACTTATTATAAAGGTTTCAGTGGGGTCTTGCTTAAAACATGCAAATTGGGCCCAAAAATTTAAAAAGAAAATATTAGTTTTATGCAAAGTTCTAAAATAAACAAAATTTTAAGTCCCACTGACAATTTTAAGAAAAATCCCATTAAACATAACATTATTAAAAATTGGCGTTTAAAGTTGATCGTTTCTCGTCCATAGGATGCCCACGCCATACACACCAGGACGACAGAACTCCCCACATCTCCACGCGTGCCATAGAGAAACCTATTTGCTACCTGGAAGGGAAAGCAAGGGGGGTGAGCTAAAAGCCCAGTAAGGAAGGACAAACAACAAGCAAGTAAGATACAACAATTTACAAACACTATCATTCATCTTTATACATCATAGCATCATCATAAAATTGGCATCAATATCATAAACATAAACATATCCACGTCAACATAATGCCATCTATCATATCATGAACATCATAACAAAATCATAAACATCACCAAACATCATAACATAATCATAAACAATTCCTTGTGAACATGGCCCGCTAACTTGTCCATGCCACCCTTTGAGGTAAGCAGGAGTCTCTGGTCCTTGAATAACCTCAGTGCATCCGCCCTTGGAGTTACGTCTTTATATCCTTAGTAACTCGGGTTACGTCTTCATATCCTTAGTAACCCATTTGTTGAGTCGCGTTCGACACGCTAACAACCATTACATATAACTCGGTTACGTCTTCATATCCTTAGTAACCTCTTTATTTGATGTGTCACGTTCATCACACTAACAACCATTCATATCATACAACATTCATACAAGCCAACATATCATCACATTATAGCATTTCATAACTCATAACATTTTCATTCATACAAACAGTCTTACCATTCATAGCATAAACAATCATAAATTATATCTAACTTCCTTACCTCAGGTCCAAACTAAGTAAAACAACAACTTCTCAACGAGCCTATACCATAATCAAAACGACATTTCTTAGCTTCACATAATTACTATTTTGCCCTTTCATACAACTCATGTGTGCATGGGCCATGCACACATGGTGAGAGTTACACACGACATACAAATATGCTTAGTTACAGATAAGGTCATAAAAAGAATAACGCTCGTTCTACCTATATTGCATGCATGATCCTTCTATAAAAACTACATGATTGCATAATAGACATAATTTTGGACGTAAAAGTGAATTTGCATGTAACATGCATATGTGGGAACGTTACGTAATTGTGGCGTTTAAAATGATAATTCTATGCATCTTACTTCTATCGTTTTAAAAATAAAAGACTTGTAGCATGTTTTGTTTACCATTGTTCATCTTCTAAAAATTACTAGGTTGATTAAATCTCCCAAGACATTCTTTTTATTTCATAAAAATAATTTTATTTGGCCATTTAAAATATATGTAGTAATCCATTTATTTTTTTCAAATCACAAAGAAATATTAAAGGCATGAATTTATTTAAAAATACCTATGATTATCATGTTTCCTTAGGAAATATCAATTTAATTTTTTTTATTCTAAATTACTTAAATAAAATGATATTTCATTTGATCTAAAAGGAAGAAAAATATCACTTTATTGTCTATCATCAATTTTGCATTATCACTATCCACATAAAATAAGAAACTCTCCCCTTAGCATTTCCACTATGCCACACATCCAAGACTCTCATTTCCCTTTCTTTTTATTTTTTTTAATTAATTAATTCCAAATAAAGGAATCTACAAGTGTATAGAAATTTCTACACATGTGCACCATGCTACCATGCACTAGCACACACTTAATAACTAGGGTGCATTACTATCTACCATACACCTTATCACATTTTAAAACTTAAAATAAATAAATAACATTTCAGAAATAATTTCACAATATTCTACTAAACAATTCTAACAATTAATTTAAACAAACAATTAAATAAAATAAATCACAACACTTAACAATTAAATAAAATAAACACAAAAATTCAAACAAAATATATAAAAATAAATAAATTTGGTGCGCTACATTAGGCCAATCCCTAAGGTCAACAAAGGTACCCTTATTCTTAAGTTCAATTGTTTTGATTCCTTAGTTTCTTTAGTTTTCATTCAGGTTCTAACTTTTGTTATGGTTTTGTGGTTAGGTTTTTAAGTTCTTTGAACTTAAGGTATTTTTCGGTAAGTTTTCTCTTGGTGGTTTAGTTCTATTCTTTTCATCTCTTTCCTTTAGAAATACTCACTGTTCTATTGCTTGTTTTAGGAGTGTTCGACGTCCCGCATTTGTTCTCATATCCCGGTTTTTGTAAGGAAAATAGGCTAGATCTTGTATGTTTGTATGATATGTTATGCTTTTATGTTATGTTATGTATAATATGTTATGATAAGTTTATGTTTTAATATGTTATGTTATGATTTACCCTACCTCAAATATTAGACAGGGGATGTAGATAGTTTATCACATGTCATAATTGCCATTATTAGTATAGTCTTATATGAAATATGTCATAATATGTTCATAGTATATGTTATAATATGTTTATAGTATATGTTATATTATGTTTATAGTATATGTGATGATATGTTTATAGCAAATGTTATGATATGATTTTATGTGTATGTTTACGTTGCTAGTAGTTTTCCTTGCTGGGCATTAGGCTCACTCCTTTTCTTTTAGTATGATGCAGGAAAATAGATGCAAAGGCGGAAGGATTCTTGGAAGCTTGGTGTGTGTATGGAGGTGAATGGAGTGGATGGGCTGGGTGTCGATTTGAGGACAACGCTTTTTTGGTCTCTTTAAATTACGTTTTTATGTATTTTTCTACATTTAGTTTTGTAAACAATTTTATTAAAAGTTATGTTTTATTTTAAAACAAAGAGCTCATTTATGTATTACAAATATTATTTCTTCAAAGTTTCAATAAAGTTATGAATTTTCTTATGTATATTTTTCTTTGAAGTTATAGTTATGTCTAGTAGTTTTAATGACTTAAGTCTCATAGATAGTTGGGTTGTTACATCCATCCCTCTAGCCTTTGTCTGATTTTATCCTTAACAAAAGCAATGTCTTGATGACTTCGACTAGAAAAAAAGAATGGATTCCCAAGATACTTCTCCTGCCTTGTTAACTTTTTAATGTCAAGGATCCCCATTATCCCTTCCTTAACCCTATCTTGTATATTAGGGGAGAAATGAATTCCAGTCTTGCCTCTACTCTCCTGTTGTCCTGACCATTTTTCACATTTGCGCAAACATCCTTCCAACACTCACACCTCTTTCTCCTCCGCACGGTAGAAGAAAACTGCATCATCCACATGCATAAGATGCGATATAGAAAGAGGTAAGGTATGAAGAGGTAAGGTGAAAGTGGATCCCCTTGTATAAGTCCTCATTGGGAATAAACGGCTGTAATGGCACTCCATTGAGTAGCACCAAGAAACTCACTGTGTATGCACATTCCATAATCCACTTGCTAAAACGATCACAGAAACCATTGATTCACAAACACTTAATATCAACCCAATTCTCAAAATATACTCAGCACTCACAGTGCTCTAATCTGATACAAGCACAATCCTTTACATAATTTTCTCACTCTGATCTCTAACTGGTCTTAACCAGATCCAAGATCCACCTTAAAGGGTTCCATCTTACTCAGCAACCAACTCTTTAATTCTTATAACCCCACTGAGCCACTCTAAATAGTGTTTATATCTAATTCCATCTCCAATATTAAACCAATCACCATTCTAATCTTCTTTTAATAAAAAGAAGGCCTGACAGACCACTTGGGAACACATCCAGAACTCTCAGACTAGTCCGGTCTGTCCTGATCTCACTAGTACAAACCAGGTGATATCCATCACACTAGCTAAGAGTTCCATGCATCTTCCTGCGCAACCCCAGCTCTCACTACAAATATCATAAGCACACGGAACCATACACCAAACTAACCAACACAAGGCTCTCTACTCTCAAGCCAAGAATTACTACACTTTCATTACCATTTAAAATTGTTCCACAATTATTTAACCGATCCATACCCTAGATCAATCGTAGTCAGTCATAACTAACTCATGAAACCAACGATGAGTCATTTCCATAACCCAACTTATCTCTTAGGTTTCCAATACCGTATTACTTTTCCCATCACAACGTAACCATGTGATCCACATATACCATCCATATACCCTTCTCTATATACACACTGACAAAAGAGCAACATGGCGCCAAAGCCAAACAACATAACTCACAACTCAGAACTAGAAAACTGACCTGTCATTCCCGAGGAACTAGTCTCGGTCTCAGTCTCTGATTGCCCTGGAATAAACACTCGAGTTGGAATCGAGCTGTTCATCCCCCTTAGCTCATGCTCTGCCTCTCGGCTTGGGCAATCCCTCTTGAAATGTCCAACCATGCCACAAGCAAAGCATGACCTCGCTCGGCATTCTCCCACATGACGCCTCCTACACCGTGCACATATTGGACGAGTTTTCCAGCTTTCTTTCTTACTTGTTCTAATAAGTGGAGGTGCCACTATCTGGGCTCCATGCTCTCCAGCACTCTGCTGCCCAACTGCTATACTCTCAACAGCAAGAGCCTTCTCTACCACCTGAGCATAGGTAGCGACTTCATTCACTGGGGCAACTCTAATGCCCTGAGCTATTCCAGGATTCAACCCCTGAATAAATCTTTCCTTCCGAGCCACATCTGTGGGTACCATGTCTAAGGAAAACTTGGCCAACTCACCAAATTTGGTAGCATACTCGGTCACCGACGCATTACCCTGAACAAGACTCAGAAACTCATTCATCTTGGCAGTCTTAGCTGCGTCACAATAATACTTCTCATTAAACAACTGCCTAAATTCTTTCCAGTCCATCACAGCTGTATCTCGTGTCTGGGATACTACCTCCCACCATGTCCGGGCATCATCCCGCAGTACACATGAAGCACAGATCACTCTATCATGACCTACCATTCCCATACTATCAAGAATGGAGCTGATCATGCCCATCCATTGCTCAGCTCTGAATGGATCTAGGCCTCCCTCAAAGATTGGAGGATAAAACTTCAGAAATCTTCCACAGAGAAATTCCCATCTATTCTCAACCCTAGGCTGAGCTGAAACTGATGCCACCCCTGGCATAGGAAAGGAAGAGGTACTCCCCAACAGACTCCGTTGTTGCCTCAAATACCTGATCTCTTATTCCTGCCTCTGCAATCTTAATTGCAAATCTGTAAGCGTCTGCTGAACATTCAAAGATGCAGACGAAGAACTAATACCCTGGCTGTAACTCCCAGCCCCTGTATAACTATCACCAGGCCTCATAATCTGCCTTGCATAAACCTGCTGATTCAATCTGCAGTCAATAACTTGACCCATTAATCTCAATAACCATATCAAGGGCTTTTCCCCACGGGATAAACCTTACCACACCATAATCATAAACCACTTGCAGTGCTACAAACATGCCCATGGCATTCATACATACTCATAACCACTGCTCTTCCAATACTCAACCATGCCTCAAACCCCAGCATGTGCATAACACAATTATATATTCATGGAGCAGGCAATCATATGATCACAGTCATATATACATATATTTACGGAGCATATAATCACATAATCAAGAGTCAGGCTCTATCAGAATCTCATGCTCCCTAATACAATGTGCAGGTAAATCATTCACATTTTATTTAAACAGCTATGCACGTAGCTACAGAAATATTTACCATTCCCTGAGTGAAGCTATCTTCAGTGATGAGTGTACATGCCCAGCTTGTCTTCAGGAACCATAAACCTTGGCTTGCTCTGATACCAAGTTGTAACGCCCCAACTCCTGGGACCGTTACGGTGTGCCTTGTAAACAGTGCTAAACTCGCTAATCGAGTCATTTGGCCAAAATCGTGATCTAAGTATGATTAGCGGTTTAGGGATTAAACATTTTAGTTAAGACGTAACGTTTCACTAGAACGTTTAATATATACATTGGGATCCCGAAAATATAAATTTCAGAGTTTATTACAGAAAATATTTACAACAGGCCGTTTTAAGCGGCAAAACAGGGTTCAACCCTAGTTCCACTTTAAACCTCGGCCGAGACGGACGAGTAGCTGCATATGTACACGTCATCACTTAAGCCCTCCAACTCAAGGGTGGTCTAGCTTCCTCTTGCCTTTACCTGCACCACACAGCACCCGTGAGCCGAAGCCCAGCAAGAAAACATAACACTATACATAAGCATTATCAAATGATTATCATTATAATCACACGGAGCATAAAGCTTCCAAACCAATGAGTGAACGTCATATGATTCAAGAGGGGGAGTGGCTGCTAGGTAAGCCACTAGCCTCCAAGCACTTATTTCATTCATCGACCCTCGAGGTCGGTCTAGCATTAATGCTCCTTGAGTCATTCAATGCTGATGGTCGATTAGATCTAATCTCCATTGCCTTGCGTGAACCACGCTAAAACCGTTCTAACTAATCAGTCAGCCCTATGTGACCAGTGTCCAGTATCACCGCCGAACTTGACTAATAAGTCACAGCTTCACAGCTGATACTAACACCTTTGCCAATTCTGACTAATTAGTCAGTGCAACGTGACCAGTGCCCAGTACCACTGCCGAACCTGACTAATAAGTCACGGCTTCACAGTTGATCCCAGCACCTTTACCAAATCTGACTAATTAGTCAGTACCATGCACAAGTAAACGATGCTATCAACATGTATCATATGCCAATTATCCAAGAGTAGGGCATTCAGCACGCTTACTAAGTAGTTGCCAGCATAATCATGATCATGCACAAACTCAGAGACTCAAGCTCTGGCCAATCTCATATTCATCACTCATGGCATGCCTTAATCATATGTTTCTCGTGCATCACATGCATCACGCTTAATCATCCAGCATGCCTCAATAATAATCATATGCAAATGGGAAAGCTTGCCAAGCATTCATTATGCTATCAATGTTTACATTTAAACATCCAACATGCATCAATCATAGCCATGCATGTCATACTCAATAGCCAACCAACATGCATCATAATAGCCATGCATGTCATGCTCAATAATCAACCAACATGCATCCATAATAGCCATGCATGTCACATATACACAGGGTGCAATTTTCTTACCTTGGGTTCGAGCGAGAATTAATAAAAGAAACGACCTTTGAGAACGATCAACTTTTAGTCCTTTAGCGGTCACCTAGTCATAACCAATTAGAAACCATTAATAAAACAAATCAAAAAATGGTTTACAAACTAAACCACACTCCCGGGACCAATCCCCCACTCTCGGGACTCTCAAACTACTCAAAAGGAGCAAAGGAACCAACCCCCGAGCCTTAAAAACCATCCCGAACCCTTAAATCAACACCTCCTGAAACTGGCCTAGCGCCTAGGCGCCACCCACTAGCGCTGGGGCGCTGTCCCAGAAACAGAGAGGGCTGCTCTCTGTCCTGAGTAGCGCTGGGGCGCTAGGGCTGGCGCTGGGGCACCAGCTTCAGACCAGCAGCTGCACTGAAACTCCATTCTTGCGATTCCTCTTGAAACCAACCTTCCAAACACATCCCAAACCTTACCAAAACATCCAATTCAACCCCTAAACCTCACCTACATCACCTCCTCACCAAAACCCAATCACACACACACCAAAAACTCCCCTTGATTCCAACTTCCCACATCAAATTCTAGAGCTGAAAACTATAAGAAAAACAGAGTACACCAGTAAATTCACATCTGGAACTCACCTCAAACACGGTTTTGAATCCCCTTTAATGATTGAAACAAGTCCCCTAGCTGCCACCTTTGATTTCCTAGCTCAAAACCTCATGATGGCCTCAAGAACACCAAAGAAGGATGAAGGGAAGGTAGTGTACGGGAAGGGAAGAGGATAACCTCTGTTTTATCTCTGTATTTTCTACAGCCTTCATGTCATATATATCCAAAACCCTAAATGACCAAAATACCCTTAAGCCATCAAAAGCCTCTAAAACCATTTCAAGGGTAAAATTGGTACTTTCCGCTTATCTCGTTAATCATAATTAACGCTTCCCAATTCTCACTAATCTCCATATTTTCAATTACCAATAAATCACATCCCATTACCCTTTAATTCCTGGTAATGCTCTAATCAATAAATTCACCCCGAGACTCACCCCGAGCCCCGAACTTAAACCCGTTATGACTAGACCGAACACTTGCATCTCATGATCGTCTCATGTCGAAAAGCTCGAACCAATCCACCCTATAATGTGGCTATATTAATTAATCTCAACCATGCACCCAAAATATACATTTACGCCCACTGTGGCCAAATTACCAAAATGCCCTTGCATTATAAATATGAGCCCATATGCATGCATTCACCATCATATAATAATATAATTCACATAAACATGCATATAATCATTAGATATCATAATAAATCATTTATGGCCCTCCCGGTCTCCTAATCAAGGTCTTAAACCTTATTAGGAAGTTTGGGGCATTACATCGGTGACCCTTGGGGGTCAGTACGAAACCTTGGCGGGGCTCCCCCCAAGTGAAAAAGACTACCGCCAGCTCATGTCGGATGGGACGATGCTGGCATGTAAGTAAATTTCCCCAGGCCAAACTCTGGCTTTGAGGAGGCCGCGGACCATCCCCGCTGCTCGCGAGATCGCGCCCATCCCCAAGTAGGAGGCCGCAGATGAGGATGAGGACGAGGAGGACGAGGTCCCCCTCATGCGCCGAAAGCGGGCTCTTGAGGTTGCCCAGGAGGTCAACGGGGAGTGGACCCAGTCCGGGGCAGCAGCCGGCCCCTCCGGCCAAGGTAACCCTTACTTATTTAGGGACTTAGACAGGGCCGCCGCAGACCTACGACTTGCTAGGTTTAACCCCAACCAACTCGTTCACCGCCACCAAAACGACCTAGATCGCAACATCACTCTACTCCAGTGTGTTGACCAGCTCGTGTTGCGTTATGACAAGGGCCACCCTAGGGGTACTATAGTAGTAGATAATACCCTGGCCTTTAGGTCGGCCTTTTTTGAGGAGTATGGGACCAATCTTAGGTCGTGACCCTCCCTTGTGGAGGGTGTAGTAGCTCCGGGTCTTAGGCAGTATGTAGAGGAGTCCAGTCCTGAGGCGGATCCAGACCCAGAGCCTCCTCTCACTCGTGAATTCATTATCTTAGACTCCCCCGTAGAAGCTCCGGGGCCGGAGGTCTTGGAAATAGATTCCTCCTCTAGCTCGGAGGGTAGGACCTTTTTCAATACATACTTTAGCTTTTTTGTTATCAAAGTATTTTTACATGCATACTAATGATTTGCTCTTTGTTTCAGACGAGGAGATGTTGCAGCCCGGGGACAACGTTCTACGGTCTATGTTCCAGGGGGGAAATTCATCCTTCGGGTTGTCTAGACCCCTGGTGAAGAGGCTCCGGGTGACCAAGAAAACTCCTCTCCCCGGGACCAGCTCCAAGTCTCCTGCCAAGGGGAAAAACCAGGGTCCTGCAGCCATAGGTAGGGTGCCTCCACCCCCTCCTATAGTGGAGAAGATGGCTCCACCTCCCTCGCGACCTCCTGTCCCTAATCAGGAACAGGAGGTACCAACCGGGACCTTGCCAGCCTCGACTCCCGACGTTCGCATCCCGGTTAATCCTCAGGCCTTGGAGAAAGTCCCCGAGGTGTTTAGGGGGACGGTTTACGAAACCGCGACCTACATGGTGGATCACTACTACAATGCCACCTCAAGGGACTTGCGGGAGATTGAGACGAGGAGCCCTGAGCCTGTGATAGAGTCTTCACTGGGGATGACCCTCATGGTAAGCTTGTTTTACCACTGGTTATTTACGTGGTTTTTTTTCCTAAGGCACTTGCCTTATTATCATTTTGTCTTGCAGGCGGCTTTGGCTCTCCATCGCAGCATATCTCGGTTCAGGGCCAGGATTGACGAGATCTAGGGCGAGCACCACGCTGTCCAGGCTGCCCTTGCTTCCACTCAACAATAGGAGAAGGATGCCAAGGCTGCCCTGGCGACTGCCCGAGAGAGCGAGAGGGTTGCGCAGACCGCCTTGGTTGCTGCGCAGGCTGAGCTGGAGGCATCTCGGGCCAAGCTGCTGGAGGCCGAGGCTGCCAAGGTCACCTAGGACGCCGCGAAGGCCGAACTCGAGGAGGCCAAGGCTGCCCTTGTAGCGGAGAGGGCAACTTCCAGCTCCTCCATGGAGGCCATGCTGTACCATAGCTGGGCCTTCAACCAGGATGGTGACTTTTCCTTCTGGGGGCCGGATGTGTGGGAGTCCTGCTTGGAGAAGTTTAAAGCTCGCCTTCAACAAGAGGCGCCTTCTAAGACCGGGGAGACCTCCACTGCCACCGAGCAGGATGGCAAGGGGGTGACTTCATCAGAGCGGCCTGGCGGGGCTTCGGATTTTTCTCCTTTCCTTTTATTTACTTTTTCTTTTTTTGTAATTTTTCATTACGAGGTTTTTATCCTCGAAACAATTGGTACCTCCAGATTTATTTCAATCTATTTACATATTTTTGTCTCGACCTTACTGTTACTCCTCTTCAATGCATTTGGTGAGAACTTAGTTTCTGTTGGTGTTGTGATTGACATCCTATGCTTTTTAGGAAAAAACATATGTTAATCAATTTGAACCAATTTCTAAGACTTAGGACCTAGTTGTATCCACGATATTAATTTGAAAACTTAGTTCGCCTCAATCCTTTATCGATATCTCGTGCTTTTTAAGAAAAACATCGATCAATCAATTTGAACTAACTTCTAAGTTTTAGGACCTGGTTATATCCAGGATATTAATTTGAAAACTTAGTTCGCGTCAATTCTTTATCGATATCTCGTGTTTTTTAAGAAAAACATCGATCAATCAATTTGAACTAACTTCTAAGTTTTAGGACCTAGTTATATCCAGGATATTAATTTGAAAACTTAGTTCGCGGCAATTCTTTATCGATATCTCGTGCTTTTTAAGAAAAACATCGATCAATCAATTTGAACTAACTTCTAAGTTTTAGGACCTGGTTATATCCAGGATATTAATTTGAAAACTTAGTTCGCGTCAATTCTTTATCGATATCTCGTGCTTTTTAAGAAAAACATCGATCAATCAATTTGAACTAACTTCTAAGTTTTAGGACCTGGTTATATCCAGGATATTAATTTGAAAACTTAGTTCGCGTCAATTCTTTATCGATATCTCGTGCTTTTTAAGAAAAACATCGATCAATCAATTTGAACTATCTTCTAAGTTTTAGGACCTGGTTATATCCAAGATATATGCCCCCCAAGTAATTAGGAAAGGGTCTTTCATGGTTACTTGAGTTTACAACCACAAACATATACAATAACGTAAAAGATAACTTTTATTACTTAATAAACAAAAGATGGCTTTTCCAATTGAGCCTTACAAAGATATTATTGATAATATTTCTTCAAGTGTATAGCGTTCCAAGTCCATAGGACTGCTTCTCCATTAAGCCGAGCTAGCTTGTAGGTTCCTCCTTTCACGACCTCGGTTATTTGATAAAGCCCTTCCCAATTGGGTCCCAACACTCCGTCCTTGGGATCCTTACTGGCTAGGAAGACTCTCCTGAGCACCAGGTCGCCAACGCTAAAGAAGCACTTCTTGATCTTTGAGTTGAAATAACGAGTGACCTTTGATTGATAATGCGCGAGCTGCAGCTGTGAATCCTCTCGTTTTTTGTCAATTAGGTTGAGGGATGCGTAGAGCAATTCGTCATTCTGGTCTTGGTCAAATGCCTGGACTCTAAGCAAAGCTACCTTTACTTTGACAGGAAGGACTGCCTCACTTTCGAAAGCTAGGGAGAAAGGAGTATGACCCATCAAAGTTCGATGTGAGGTCCGGTATGCCCACAGTACTTGGGGGAGCTGTTCGTGCCAGACTCCCTTGGCTTCATCCAGTCTTTTATTAAGGCTTGCCTTTAGTGTCTTATTGACAGCCTCGACCTGCCCATTGGCCTGGGGATAGGCCATGGAGGAGAAGCTTTTAACAATGTCACACCTCTCGCAGAATTCGGTGAAGAGGTCGCTATCGAACTGCGTTCCATTATTCGACACGATCTTCTTTGGCAGCCCGAATTGGCAGATAATACTCTTGACCACGAAGTCGATGACTCTCTTTGAAGTGATCGTCGCCAGGGGCTCTGCTTCTGCCCACTTGGTGAAGTAGTCGATAGCCACCACCGCGTAGTGAACTCCTCCCTTTCCAATAGGGAGGGTATCGACCAGGTCAATACCCCACACCGCGAATGGCCATGGGGACGTGATCATCTTCAGCTCAACCGGGGGAGCCCGGGAAACTGTGGCGAATCACTGGAACTTGTCACACTTCTTGACGTAGGAGATCGAGTCCTTTGACAAAGTGGGCCAATAATACTCTTGCCTTAGTATCTTCAGGGCCAGGCTTTGCCCCCCAGTGTGATCTTCGCAGAAACCCTTGTGCACCTCCTGCAAAATGGTCTTTGCCTCGCTTGGCAGAACACACCGTAGAAGAGGTAAAGAGTGTCCACGCCGGTATAATATCCCATCTATCACTATATACCTTGGAGCCTGGTAAAGTACCCGCCTTGCATCATTTCGCTCCTCGGGTAACTTTCCTGCTGTGAGATACTCGAGGATGGGGGTCACCCAGCTCGGTCTGGCGTCGATCATCTTGACCTCCGCCCCGACTTCCTCTATGCTTGGTCTTTCCAAGAACTCTACCGGCACCAGCCCCAAAGTCTCCGTCTCCCCAGAGGTAGCGAGCTTTGCTAGGGCGTCCGCGTTGGCATTCTGCTCCCGAGGTATCTGCTCAATTGAGCCGCACTCGAATGGGGATAGTTCTTTCTTTACCTTGGCCAGGTAAGCAGCCATCTTGGTTCCTCATGCTTGCTATTCCCCTAACACCTGGTTTACCATGAGCTAGGAATCACTGTAACACTGGACGGAGCTGGCCTTCAGCTCCTGGGCCACCCTTAGCACAGCCAGTAAAGCTTCGTATTCAGCCTCGTTGTTGGACACTTTGAATCCGAATCGTAACGCCGAGTGGAATCGATGTCCTTCCGGGGATATCAATATGATTCTAGCCCCGGAGCCGCTCTCGTTAGATGATCCATCTACGAAGACCTTCCATGAGGTCTGCGCTAAGGAGGCCTGGGCTGACTCTTCTACAGGATCTTCTCGAAATCCTGTGCACTCTGCCACAAAATCAGCTAGGGCCTGGATTTTTATTGCAGTTCGAGGTATGTACAATATCTCAAATTGGCTGAGTTCGATAGCCCACTTCAACAGATGTCCCGATGCTTCAGGTTTCTGCAAAACCTGCCTTAAAGGCTTATCAGTTATGACGTGTATTAAGTGGGACTGGAAATACGGCTTGAGCTTTCGGGAGGCCGTAATGAGGCAGAAAGCCATATTCTCCATCAACGGATATCGGGATTCAGCTCCGAGAAGCCTCTTGCTGATGTAATAGACTGGCTTTTGAGATCGGTCTTCTTCTCGGACTAATACAGAGCTAGCTGCATCTTCCGTGATAGCTAGGTAAAGGAAAAGAGGCTCTCCTACCGTCGGTTTGGATAATACGGGTGGCTCGGCTAAATTTGTTTTCAGGTCGAGGAAGGTACGTTCGCATTCCTCGGTCCACTCGAATTTTTTATTTCCCCAGAGTAGGTTGTAGAATGGCAGACACTTATCGGTAGATTTAGAAATAAACCGATTAAGGGCCACCACCCTTCCTGTTAGACTTTGAACGTCCTTTCGCGACCAGGGTGAGGGCATCTCGAGTAGCGGCCTGATCTTATCAGGGTTTGCTTCTATTCCCCTGGTATTGACAATGAAACCCAGGAATTTTCCTGACGCGACCCTGAAAGTACATTTTTGGGGGTTTAGCCTCATGCCGTATTCTCTCAATATCTTAAAGCATTCCTCCGGATCAGAGACATGGTTATCGATAGTTTTTTACTTGACCAGCATGTCGTCAACATACACTTCCATGTTCTTCCCGATCTGGTTGGTAAACATCCTATTTACCAACCTCTGGTATGTAGCTCCGACGTTCTTCAGCCCGAAGGGCATGACCTTGTAACAATAAACGTTAGTTGGGGTCATGAAGCTAGTGTGTTCCTGTTCTACTGGATTCATGGCGATCAGATTATAGCCCGAGTATGCATCCATAAAAGACATGAGCTCGTGCCCCACCGTGGCGTCTATCAATTGGTCGATCCTTGGCAAGTGGAAGCAATCTTTGGGGCAGGCTTTGTTCAGATCGGAGAAGTCGATGCAGGTCCGCCATTTTCCGTTGGGCTTCAGGACCAACACAGGATTGGCGACCAAGACCGGGAACTTTGCTTCACGGATAAAGCCGCACTTTAAGAGACGGGCTACTTCCTCTTCTAGGGCCTCGGCTCGGGTCGTTCCTAGGCGCCTTTATTTCTGGGATTTTGCAGGCACGCTTTTATCCAAGTGGAGGGTGTGCATGATGACGCTTGGATTGATCCCTACCATGTCTCCATGAGACCAGGCGAACACATCTAGATTCTCCTGCAGAAACTTAATCAGCTCCGCCTTCCTTTCGCTACATAGATTTTTCCCGAGCTTTACCACCTTCGAGGGGTCTTGTGGGTCGATGTTTACCTCCTCGAGCTCTTCGATGGCCTGGAGCTCGGATCTATCTTCGCCTACTATGGGGTCGATATCATTATTTAAGATGATATTCTCCCCTTCAGCGCTCTGAGGTTTTTCAATCTCAAGACTAGGCACAAGTTCCTGAGATTCCTCATTCCCGCCTTGGATGGCCATCGTAAGCTGCACGGGTTTTGATAATCCCTTCATAGAAATGCTATAGCATTCCTTGGCAGCGAGCTGATCACCTCGGACCGTGCATATCCCCGAGGAAGAGGAGAATTTTAGCGCGAGGTGGCGGATGGAGGTTATTGCTTCGAACGCTATCAAAGTAGGTCGGCCCAAAATAGCATTGTACGCGGCGGGACAATCGATGATCATAAACTCGAGGAGTTTTGAGACTATTTGGGGTCCCTCTCCCAAGGTGATCACCAGCTCGATTGTTCCTATTGCTGCCAACCCTTCTCTAGAGAATCCGTATAGAATTATGGAGGTGGCTTTCAACTCGATGACAGATAAACCCATCTTTTCCAGCGTAGACCAGAACAGTAGGTTCACCGAGCTGCCATTACCGACCAGTATTCTCCTAACTCTCTGGTTAGCGAGCTGAGCGGCTATGACCAGAGGGTCGTTATGAGGGAACTGGATGTGACTGGCATCTTCCTCGGTGAATATGATTGGTTTCCTCTCCAATCGTTGCTGCTTGGGTAGATGTTGCTCAGGGACGAACTCCACTCCATTATGAGCCTTAAGTTCGTTGACATATCTCTTATGTGCACCTCTGCTCGTGCCAGCCAGATGGGGGCCTCCTAAGATCGTGGAGATCTCTCCTCCTATCACAGAAGGAGGGATGTCCTGATCTATCCGAGACCCGGGCTGACTTATCGGAACTTCCGGAGTTGGTTGGCCGGCGGGAACCCTATTCCGCGCATACTAAGCCAAGGGTCCGGCTCTGATGAGAGTCTCGATCTCATCCTTCAGGTGCCTACAATCATCAGTGTTATGGCCAATGTCATTGTGGAACCGAAAAAACTTGGAGGGGTCTCGCTTACCCTTCTGGTGTTTCAACGCTTCCGGCTTCTTCCAGGGGAGGCGAGCAGAGTTTGCTAGGAAAATGTTCTCCCTAGTGTGTGTGAGCTCGGTATAAGTCGCGTAGACTGGCTTAAACTTTTCCACGGACTTGTTCTTCTTTGGGCCGTACTGGCCGCCCTCACCGCTCCCTTTTCTCTTGCCTCCACCAAACTGGTTATTCTGTGTAATGGTTTGTGTCGCTGTCACGACATCCGTTCCCACTCCAGCGGGCTGTTCAGGGACCTGGCTGGTTCCCGCGGCCGATGCTCGCGCCTCCTCCAGGTTTATCCATCCCTGGGCCCTATTTAGGAATTCGTTCATGGTGCTGACACCTTTCCTCTGTATCTCTTCCCAGAGTCCACCTCCGAAGAGGATCCTAGTCCTCAAGGCCATGAGCTTGGAGCTGTCATCTGCGTCTCTGGCTCGAGCAGCGACGTTCGCGAATCTGCTCAGGTAAGCTTTCAAAGGTTCATCGGGCTGTTGTCTTACGATCGCCAGGGTGTTGGCTTTGACGCGGGCAGCCTGAGAAGCTCGGAATGCCCTCTTGAAGTCGATAGAAAAGGCTTTCCATGAGCTGATGGATTGCTTTTTACTCTATTTGAACCATTGCCTGCCCGACCCAGTCAAGGTGGAAGGAAATATTAAACATCTTAGCTCGGGACCGATGTTGTGGGCCATCATCAAGGTGTTGAACATACCCAGATGATCTGACCGGTCCCCGTTCCCATTGAACTTGGATAAGTGAGGCATACGGAAACCAGGTGGATACGCCGTAGCTACTATGCTGGGGGCGAAGAACTCGAGTTCGTCCCCTGAGTCATACTCATCTTTTTATTTTTCCGACAAGAGCTTCCTCATCAGCTCCTCCATCTGAGCCAGTCGCTCCAGGGTTTGGTCCTCGCTTCCTTGGTTATGCTGGGGCTATTCAACAGCTCCAGTTCCATTGTACGTGTTAGGCGGGTTATAGTCCCTCCTATCTTGAGATAGGTTATGTGGGACATTCCCGCAGGCGAGCACGACTGCCATTCTCGACTGGGTCTCCTCTCTGATAGTTTAGACGATCTCGTAGGTCGCCCCTCGGGGTGGGCCAAGGGATTTGAGCCGAGCTCAAACGATGGCGCAAGTCTCTGCCGGACATGTCACTTCGATGAATCCCGGTCCAATAACTTCCATTTGAAAAGCTTGGAGCCCGTCGTTGAGGGTAAGGATCCGGGACTTCCCTGGGTGCCCGGCTACGATGGGAAGGCCCGACGGAAGGAGGATTTCTCCTGCTTCTCCCATGAGCCGGAATGTCTCAGACTAGACGGGGAGGAGATGGGCATCTTATTGGTGAAGGAGGATGCCTGACTGGGGACGCGATCCTAGTCCCGTCAGGGCGGATTAAGCTAGGTCGCGGCCGCTCCGCTCTACCATCCTCCGCGTCCTGTGCTCGGCGGTCTGGGCGGGGTGCAGGACGGTTGGCCGGGGCGGGCTGTCGTCGCGAGCCCTGCTCGGATCTCCTTCGCGAGCTTCCTCGAGCCCTCCTGGGTGCACTCGAGGGCGGAAGTGAGCTAGGAGTTGAGGTCTGGACCGATCGGCTGAATTGCTGATCGACCCTAGGAAGTTCCTCAAATGTGGTTTCTTGGTGATGCGACATGGGAGTAGAATTTGATGTTGAGTGTAATGCCCCAACTCCAGGGACCGTTACGGTGTGCCTTGTAAACAGTGCTAAACTCGCTAATCGAGTTATTTGGCCAAAATCGTGTACTAAGTATGATTAGTGGTTTAGGGATTAAAATTTTTGGTTAAGATGTAACGTTTCACTAGAACGTTTAATATATACATTAGGATCCCAAAAACATAGTTTCAGAGTCTATTACAGAAAAGTATTTACAACAGGCCGTTCTAAGCGGCAAAACAGGGTTCAACCCTAGTTCCTCTTTAAACCTCGGCCGTGGCGGACGAGCAGCTGCATATGTACACATCATCACCTAAGCTCTTCAACTCAAGGATGTTCCAGCTTCCTTTTGCCTTTACCTGCACCACATAGCACCCGTGAGCCGAAGCCCAGCAAGAAAACACAATATAACATGATATAATATCAACAGTAATTGTATTGATTATTCAGGACCAACAGTTCAAACAAATAGGTGACTAACACAAGAGTCACAAATGTGGGGTCAGCACCCTTTAGCCATGTGACGATAGGGTCACCAGGGCTTAACTGGTAGGTTGTCCTTTCATAAGTTCGATCAGGACAGGTGCATGGTGAATGGTCACCAACATAACCTTCCTCCCGACTCTAGAGTCGTAACTATGGACAGCGTCCCCTAGCCATGTGACAAACAGTCACCGGGGCCATATGCCCTGGCTATGAACATCTGGTCTTAGACCAGGCAAGCGCTTATGAGTTCATCGACTTTAGGGTCAGTCCAGCATTAATGCCATAGAGTCATTCAATGCATGTTCATCGACTTTAGGGTCGGTCCAGCATTAATGCCACAGAGTCATTCAATGCATGTTCATCGACTTTAGGGTCGGTCCAGCATTAATGCCATAGAGTCATTCAATGCATGTTCATCAACTTTAGGGTCGGTCCAGCATTAATGCCATAGAGCCATTCAATGCATGTTCATCGACTTTAGGGTCGGTCCATACACAAGTAAGCCATGCCACCAAATATATATCACATGTTCAATATCCATAAACAAGGTATTCAGCATGCTTACTAAACAGGTACTGGTACAATTAGGATCATGCATAAACACAGTGGCTCAAACTCTGAACGATGTCATACTCGGTATACAAAGCATGTCCTAATCACATGTTTCTCACGCATCATATGCATAATATTCAACAATCCAACATGCACCAATAATAGCCATGCATGTCACGTTCAATAGTCAACCAACATGCATCAAGAATAGCCATGCATGTCATACTCAATAATCAACCAACATGCATCAAGAATAGCCATGCATGTCATACTCAATAATCAACCAACATGCACCAATAATAGCCATGCATGTCACATATACACAGGGTGCAGTTTTCTTACCTCAGATTCGAGCTATAATGATTAAAAGAACGACCCTTGAGAACGATCAACTTTTAGTCCTTTAGCGGTCACCTGGTCATAACCAAATATAGGATATCATCAATAAAAATGATCAACAAATGGTTCCCAAACCAAAACCTAGCCTCCGAGACATCAAACACTACTCAACCGGGTAGTAGGTTCGACCTCAAGGCCTAAGGCTTGAATCCCCAAGCTAAAAACATATTTCTGGCCAAAAAGCCACTAAGGGCCGCGGCCCTCCCCAGCTGTGCTGCGGAGCGCCCCTCAAATAGAGGCAGCCCTCTCTGTCACACGCCAAGGGCCGCGGCACACCACAGCCATGTCGCGGCGCTTAACCCAGACCAGCCAAAAACTCAGCACGCACCAGCTCGACTTTCCACTGCGTTTTCACTTGAAACCAGCCCTTCAAACCTGTCCCAAACCTCAACCCAACACCCAATTCAACCACCAAACATCATCTACAACTCACCCTCATCATAACCCAAGTTAAACATCAACCAAACTTCTATTAATCCAAACTTTCTACAAGAAATTCACAAGCTGAAAACTAAAGCCCAAAACAGAGTACACCATAAAATTCATGACTGGAACTCACCTCAAACTCGATTTTGAATCCCCTTTAATGGCTGAATCAAGTTCCCAAGCTCCCACCTTTGATCTCCTAACTTAACTCCTCAAGATGGCTCTCAAAATTTGAAAGGAAGATGAAGGAGAAATGGTGTACGGGTGAGGGAGAAGGTTGAGGATAATGATGCTCTATTTTTAACTATTCCACAGCCTTCTAAAACTCTAAGGCTGATACAAATCCTTAAGGTCAAAAGACCATAATGCCCCTAGGCCAATTAAATCCCTCTAAAGACTTCCGAGGGTAAAACCGTCCTTTCCCGCCTATCACGTTAATTATAATTAACACTCTCCAATTCCCATTATTCACAACATTCTCAAATACCAATAAATCATATCCCATTACCCTTTTATTCCTGGTAATGCTCTAATCATCAAAATGACCCCGAGACTCACCCCGAGTCTCGAACTTAAACCCGTTATGACTAGACCGAACACTTACATCCCATGATCGTCTCATGCCGAATAGCTCGAACCCATCCACCTTATAATATGGCTATATTAATTAATCACAACCATGCACCCAAAATACACAATTATGCCCACATCGACCAAATTACCAAAATGCCTTCATAATTAACATATGAACCCATATGCATGCATTCACCATCATATAATAATATAATTCACGTAACACATGCATATAATCATTAAATACCATAATAAATCAATTATGGCCCTCCCGACCTCCTAATCAAGGTCCTAAACCTTATTAGGAAATTTGGGGCATTACATTGAGGGTCTAACCGACCGACTGGGCCTGGACCGGTTACCCCGACGGGACTTATGAGTCTCACCATGCCTCTTTCCGACGTTAGCGTCGGTTGTAAGAAGGGGTATTCAGGGAAAAACCTCTTGAATCTGCTGGTTTGCTTTCGCCAGCTGACTCCTCAACTGTGCATTTTCCATTTCTACCGCCGTGTAGAAATCCGGGTTCGGATTGGGCGGCTGGGGAGCCGAACTTCCAGTGTCGTCTTGGCCCATTGGCTGCTTGCCTGGTCGCTGCTGAACCTCAGGGTTCTGCTCATCGGATATGGCAGCATGGTGGGCCTCCTGCCCATCACGTTGATCCGCCTCATTACCATGCCTTGAGCAAGTAGCTACCATGGTTGGGTTTTTGCGATAGCACCAATCTAAAAGCTCTCAATGAAAGCACCAAACTGTTGACGCGGTTCTTCGGCAACAGATAATTATATGAATAAGGAGAGGGATTAGTGCTAAATGATAAATCGTAATAGATGAATGATCTCAAAGGAAGATTATAACTCGAATACTATTTTAGGTGGTTCAAAGGTTAAAATCCTTCTAGTCCACCAGTCAATATTATTGATATATCTATGATATTCCTTACAGGGTATTTCTTTACAAATTAGAAGCCAACCCTTTGCAACACCCATGGTCTCCATATTTATAGGGAGAGGAAACCTGGGTGTTGGCAAAGGGGGTCATCCCGTGACCTTCTTACCCATCATGTCACTTTTGTGACATTCATGATTAATTCCTAAAACCTGACAATGAAGTGTGGTCTAATCAATAGGTAAGGGGGATAATGGGCCGCATGGCCCAAACCCGTTGTGGGGTGCCTGAACACGACCGTTTAAGCTGCGTGTCCGAGATTTCAGGAATGGAGTAAACACGTGATGTCTGATATGCGCACGTTTACATTGCGTGGTTGACTTTATAAAGGGTCGGACGTGTCAGCTCTAGCTCGTACCCCGAGCTTGATGTAGTCTCAGCTCGTGGTGTCCACGCTGCTGACCCGATCCCTGAGTATTCTTACTAAACCATTGGCTACCTCGAGCTAAAGAGGTAGAGATTTGTAACAGCAGCTCCGGGTAGGAGCTTCCACACGGCTGATAGGATTATGCCCATTTCCAGCTCGCTAATAACCCGTGGATATTTAGGGCGTACATTAGTGTTATTAATATTTATTTAGAAAAAAATAAATTGTAAATGTCTATTAATATGTGTTTTGAAAAATGTATTGTGAATGTGTGTAGAAAATAATATGTGTTGACTGTTTTTAATATATTTGTTGAAAAATATATTGTGAATATGTGTAGAAAAATGTATAATAAATTGTCAATGTTTTGGGAATTTTCTGAATGTCAATTGCAGGCTTTTAGAGTTACAGGATTAAATAATACTTAAAACTTTGAATAATTTGAATTAACAAAAAATTATAAGTTAATTTAATATTACCAAGTTTAATATTTTTAAAATACATTAAAATGTAATTTAGTATTAACAAATTTAATAATTTTAAAAATTAGATAGATAATTTAATTGAATATAACCAAGTTTAATAATTACAAAATAAATTATGTTTTTTAATAAATAATTTTAAAAAATAAAAAAAAATTATAATTTAATTTAGTATTAACAAATTTATTAATTTAAAAATAAATAAAATTTAGATAAATAATTTAAAAATAAAATAAAAAATTATATTTTTGTTTAATTTTAAAAAATTTAAAAATTTAAAAACAAATTAAAAATTAGATCAATAATTTAAAAATATAAATATAAATATAAATTTAGATAAATAATATTAACAAATTTAATAATTTAAAAATAAATTAAATTTTTAGATAAATAATTTAAAAATAAGTTTGATAGTTAAAAAAATAACTAATTATGAAATCAATACCTATAATTAATTTCAATTATATTTAATTAAATTTTTTATGGTATCATAAGATTTTATAAGACATCGTAAAATAGCTAGTGTTAAAAAATATTTTATTTTTTGTTGCTTTTCTTTGGTGATAAAATTTGATCAACAAAGATAGGATATAAGTTTTATATATTATCACCTAGTGATAATGTTTTCTTAATTATTTTTAATCACGAAAAGCCTTAGGCCCGTTCGAAGAGGCTGAGTCAGTAAGAACTCTTAAATATGCTTCTCCGTATTATCCGTTCGGATAGTTTGTCAGCGTGCTCCATAAAGAATAAGGAAAATTGGAAGAAACAGAAGTATTCTACAACGCAGGGTACAAAATCACTAGCAGCCATCCGTTACGAAAAAGTAAGTTAAAGTTAAAATATTATCAAAATTATGTTTTTTTAAATTATATGTTCTCTAACATTTTAGTTATATTTTTTAGGCGAACCCAGACCTTATTGAGTAATGGAAGGAATATCACTCGAAGAAAACAACAAATGATTTCGTGAATGACGATGCTCGCCAAGATTATGTAAGTTTGAATTATATTTTTTAATATTAATAGAGTTATATTTAATGTTAGTGTCTAACATTTTCTGAAAACAGAAAAAATTGAAGGCTGATTTTGAGTTACAAACTCAGCAGACATCCATTGGTGCTTCCAATAATGATGGTTCGACAACAGTTGATCAGGTGGAGGTACTACAACAAGTATTGGGCCAAAGGCGTGGACATGAGCGATGAGTGGGCCGCAAATTGAAGGGGTCGGGGTCGGGGTCGGGGTCAAGGTCAGGGTCAGGGTCATCATCTTTCGCAGCAGCCACAACCGCAACAAGAAGACAATAGGGAGGACGAGGCAGTTGATTTAAGAGACTAGATTTATTTTATTATTAATTATTGTTAAATTATATGAACAATATGAATATTTGATATCTTAATGTATTAAGAATATGGATAATTGTTATCTTAATAAATTAAATTGAATATTTAATATAATATTTTTATTTTTAATATATTTGTTTTCAATTATTTAAATTTTAATTAATAATTTAGATTAATAATTAATTAAAATTTTATTTAATTATTTAATTTTATTATTTTTTACAAATAAAATAGTTTTAGGGGCAACTATTGACATATCAGGGGCGACATATCAACAAAATATATGCAAAATGTTTAAATATTTGGGGCGACATTCCAACTTTTAGGGGCGACTATTGGGATATCAGGGGCGACATATCGACAGAAGTTATGCAAAATGTTCAAAATTTTGGGGCGACGGAGAATATTAGGGGCGACCCATTGAGTCGTCCCTAATGTATCATATTAGGCGTATTTTATTAGGGGTGACACATTAAAGGCGACATGTCGCCTTTAATACATATCAGGGGCGACTTTTAAGGTTATTAGGGGCGACCCATTTTTGTTGTAGTATGTCCCAATATTTCCTATAGAACATTCCTGAAAAGCCGTCCGGCACTGGGGCCTTTAAAGGATTCATGTTCCAAACAACTTTTATAATCTCCTTTGCAGTAGGAATGGCACACAACATTTCATTTTGAGAGTCCGAGATTCTTTCTGTAAAGACGCTCTGGATTTCTATCTCATCAGTTTAAGGGACCGTGGATGTGAAAAGTGACATAAACTTGTCTTGGAAGTACTGGCCAATTTCCCCTCTGTGTCTAATTTATTCCCCTGGGCTAGTCTCAATTGCCCAAATCTGATTCCTTCTTCGCCGAATCACTGTGGAGGCATGAAAAAATCTATTATTCTTGTCCCGATGCATTAACCCAATTCTCTGGACTTCTGTTTCCAGATGCTTTCCATCCTGAGTTCAACTTCCATAATTTTTAACTGAACTAAAACTTCTCTTTCCAAATTGGCTTGTGACATTATCGCATTCTGAAGGGCAGTAAGTTCCCTGTTCAACCCCATTAACCTCTTCTCACAAAAGCCAAAATCTTCCTGATTCCAATGCTTAAGAGCAACTTTTGTGCCAAGCACTTTTTCCATTAGCCTGTGGCTGTGGTAGCCTACCACATTGATATTCCAAGCACCTTTTACTACCTCTCTACAAGTTTCATCCATAGTCCAAGCCGATCATGGGTAGATTCACCACCCCAGCATCCGGAAACTTCATACACCAATTATTATCAGCAGTCGCTCTATCAAGTGGTTCCCTAATTTTGTCTCCCACACCCCTGCAATTTTGCCACCCAAGCTACCTAAATAAATGCCCCTAACATCTTGAATGAAATCTTGCATTATCTTGATATCCCTTTCAGTTACAGCTCTTCCACCACTCTTCTCAGACTCTTTCGTAACTAAATCCGTATCCCCTATGACCACCTAGGGCAGGGTTGTATTCGCAATTTTTTTCCTCATATTCCCCCAAAAATCGAGTCTTTAAGAGGCATAATAAGGAGTCCCGTAAACATTAATTAGATTGATATATTTATTAACTAGTATATTGATTGTATTATTATGTTAATTTATGTTGTATAGTATTAATAATGTAGTTATTTGTTTTTATGGTATATGCATAAAAAAAACACCTATTTAAAATGTTTGACTTATCATTAGAAGGAAAGAAAGATAATAACTTATTATTATTAATATTATTATTATTATTTGGTATAGATTCTAACACACTATTTTTACCATATGTAATTGAAAGGGTGAAGTTTTATGGAAAACCACGTCTTTCAAGTCATTTTCATATATAATTATAGGAAAATTATACAATAGGGTATGTCTTTTGTACCTATTAGTAAGATTATTTTTGTTTTTAGTGCGTGAATAAATTATAATAGAATTTTTTTATATAACGGTATACACTGTAGTTATAGTAGACATCTCACTAATTTTAAGGAAATTCTAAATAATTTATGGTGCCGAAAAAGACATTAAAATAATTTATTTTATGCATGCATAAAACATGCTTAAAAACAACACGTTTTCATATTTTCGGTACATAGATAGATTACAATTCAAATTTTTTTTTATAGGACGATGTACAATGTAGTTATTTATTAGAATCTCCCACAATTTTTTGGAAAATTCTAAATAATTTATAATGCTGAAAATAAGAAATATGTTGTTTTGAAACTTGTTTTATACGGGCGTGAAACAAGTTATTTGTAGCTTCTTTTTGGTATCGTAAATTATTTGGAATTTTTTAAAAACTGGTGGAAGGTTCTAAATAACTAAAATGTATATCGCCATATAAAAAAAATTGGATTATAATTTTTTCACGTACAAAAGACAGAGACGTCCAACCCCAAGGGGTAGCTCAAGTGGTAAGGGCGGACTTGAGGATCTTATCCATCCCAGGTTCGATTCCCCACGAGCAATTACAAACCTTCTTGGGGCCACTGGGGCAGTCTCCGGTTGAAAGCGCCAGGGCCTCGAGGGATTAGTGGGGGTGGGGCCCCTGATACCCTCGGTTACCAAAAAAAAAAACAGAGACGTCCCTACCGATGGGGGCAAAAGACATGCCCCACTGTAATTGTCACCTATAATTATAATCTTAATATGGTAACACCATAAATAAATAATATTCTATTCCAACTCTCAGGTTTCATCCCCTTCTTTCATTTTACTCTGTCTTTCATCACCTCACCTCTTCATTATTCCGGCTCCCCTCATCAATTCATGCCAAACATTTACTTTTTTAATATATAATTTGTGGTTAAATATCATTAAATAACAGTCACATTTAAAAAAAAACATGTAATTGTGACTTATAAATATTAATTTTAATCACAAAATATTGATTAGTAGACCGCTACAACAATTTTGACATTCAATGACTTCCTACAATGTCTTACATCAATGGTGTAAGACATTAAAAATTATGAAGGATTTTAAATGTCTTATGTTGGGAGGTATTATAATTTTTTATTAATTACTAAAATTGTAAAACATTAAAAGTACAAGGAGACATTGAAAAATGAGGGTCTAAACACGTGTTTGTGGGGACATCCAACGTCTCCCACTGGAAGATGTGCCACGTGTCTCACGTCTTCCAGTGGGAGATGTTGGATGTATATGAGGGGAGACGTGGGACACGTGACACGTCTCCCACTGAGATTAAAATTGTGTGCTGCAGTGATAACGAATGGTTGAGAACTTGTGTGTTTTAATGAAGTAGGTTCTGAGAAATTTGGTTGTGTGTTGCGGAGCTATAAGGAAGAAACTTATTGTATATGTTATTTGAATTGTTTGTTTTGCTATTCACATGCAGATGGTTAGGTCACTATAATAGGGGAAATGATGCCCAATTTTATCTAGGATAATAAACTATTAGCTTTATATGGACATCCAACTTTACCACGTGCTTATTTAGTGTCGTTTCTTTTATTTTTCATAGACATAGGAGAAGATATGGATAGACAGTGGATGTCAGCGAATAGGTTGTCTACGCATTAAGCAACCTCAAGTAAGAAATTGCAACTTAAGTTTTTGAACTTTTATAATTATTAAGTAGAATAATATGTATGTATTTTTTTAACAAGTTTTAATTTAATAATGAATTACTCATACTTTTAAATAATTAATGTCCACACCAACCGAACAATGTGGCATGTGGATACTGCATAATGAGGATGTTGAAGGATTTGATTGAACATGCGAGTCCCAGACATTACTTGAGAACGGTATTATTAATTAAAATTTACAAATTATATTTGAAACCATGTATATAAATGTAATCAAATAATTAATTAATATATTTCATTTTATATTTTTTGCAGCTAACAAGTATGTCATATACAAAGACACAAATTGATGAGTTGCGACAAGAATGGGTGACATATATGTTACCGATAATCCAAAGCCACCGACCTCGTTGTTAGGTTTTCTTACTTTTTACCTCTTTTTTCTTAGAGAGTGCAATATTTGTTAATTTTGTATATGTCTAACAAATATTGTGTTTCTTGTATATGCTAACAAATATATCTAACAAATATTGTATTTCTTGCATATTTTCATTTTATTAATTATGTCAATATAATTTAATTAATTATTAAATCAATTTAAATTAATATTAAAATAATTTCAATTTAATTAATTATTAAATCAATTTAAATTTAAATCAAAATAATTTCAATTTAATTAATTATTAAATCAAATTAAAATAATATTAATTATAAATTTTTTTTTTAAAACCTAAGAGACTTTCTACCTCTCCCACTGAGAGAGGTTGAAAGTCCACGTTTTTAGACACCTTTCAACCTCTCTCATTGGGAGACATGAGATGTGTCTCATCTCTCCTATTGGGAGACATGAGATATATAATTACAATGACTTCACCTACAATGTCTCTCCCTATGGAGGACATTGTAGACTTTCAATGTCTCATAAATAAAGTCATAAAACTCATATTTTGTTGTAGTGTACACAAATCCAAAATAACATACTAATGTGTCGTAATTACATGCATACATATTTGATGATTGATTGGTAGACTGGTTATGATCAAATACATGAGTACTGCTTTCATCCACTGCAGCTGGTTATTAATATTATATATATATATATATATATAAAAAAATTCGTGTTATCTTTTGAATATAAAATTTATTACTATCACTATTATTGTAATCTTTTGAGTGATTATTGATATCAATTATATATCCTTGACGTTGCCAATACCTAAAGATAAATCCTCTGTCCCATAAAATGAATGATATAGCTGACTTTATACATAAATATTTATATGTAAATGTGTATATATATATATATATTTGTAAATATATAATTATATATAGCCAGCTGTGGTTGTAGCAGGTACGCAGCTTTGTGGAGTATATATGCATGCTAGCTTTTACGCAAAAACAATAATTTTTGGCGTTACGCTTTTGTATCAATATTTATCTTTCCATGGAAGACAAAACAAATTAATTTGTCATTTTTACATGACAGTGCATGGTATTTTACTCTTTGACTTATACAGCAACATGAAAGAAAACAATAATTGTAATGATGCTACTTGCCAACAAACACAACTATATATATAAAGAAACGTATAAAGTGTAAATTTAGCTAAAACTAGATATGTCTAATTTGAATATTATAGCCATGCATTTATTTGTCTTATTTGTTTGGATGACGAATCATGATATCTTAATTTGTAGGTAAATTGTCTGTAGACTACATATAACTAATTAATAAGAAGCATTATTAGTCCAAATACTTTATTAAGAAGATAAATAACAATATATGTACTACGCTTTTATAGATCTACCTACCACAAAATTGAGGAAACAAAATCTTGGAGGGAGCCATATATTGAATCTTGAAAGCACGGTAACCTTAGGGGCTGATTGGTAGTTAATTCAAAAATATAGTTTTAGAAAATTATTTTTAAATCAAATGATTTGAAAATATTGAATTTAAAAATAAATTATAAATTTTTGAGATCTTGAATGGTTTAGTGTTTTTTAAATTTGAAATTCATGAAATACAAAGAAAACAACAAATTATTATTTTCTCTTTTGCTGAAGGATTTTAACTCAGTTTTCAAAAATGGTTTTTTTTATTTTCTAAAACAAGTGTGTCAATCAAGTTTTCATGGGAGTTTTCATTTTTTAAGTTTTGAAAATGATAAAATCATTTTTGAATCCCTTACCAATCAAAAAATTAAGTACCATCAAAAAATTACCTTTCATGCAATGAAATGTTGGGCTTTTGCATTGGCACCGAATTGACGTTCCATACAATTCAAATGAATGCCAATTCAATTAAAAAATACATAATCAAATCAGACCATGAAATAGGTGAATATGAATTATTTATTTATGAGCTCGATCCATTAGATGAATATGAGAAACTACAATTTTTTTGGTCCTTAAGTTTGAGCTAAATACTAAATTTGACCTTCATTTTTTATTTTATTTTTAATAATACTTCTCTATTAACATGTGAGAGAGTACAATTTCAGTTCTCTGAGTTTTAACTATATAACAAACCTGATCCTCGATTTTTGAAAATTCCAATGATAGAACTCTTTATTTTGTAAAATCTATAAAAAATAATCATCTACAATATTTTGATAATTTTTTCCTTCTAAATAAGATCTTTTGACCTTTTTATTATCATTAATGTAATTATGATTAATTTATACTATTCTTTATTTTTTAAACTCAAATTATAATATTAATTATTAAAAAATTAATTAAAGGGATGAAATATCAAAAGCAAAAAGAGTTTTATTATTAATAAATAAAAAAATATAATAAATTAATTAAAAGTATACTATTTATGTCAGTTCCCAACGGTCACAAGTGCTTCATTTGTGACAGTTGGGAATTTGTGGCAGTTGGGAACTAACGCAAATATCTTTAGAATTTGCGTCAATCACCAACTGCCACAAATGCTTAAAACGTAATTTTTTGCGCCAGTTAGGAGTTGTCACGTAATGTTTTAACTAGAGAAATTATAAATGTTTATGTCAATCCCCTGACCTATTTGATAAATAAACAGCATCAAAAATAGAAAAATATCAGCAAAAATTAATAAAACACCAGTACACGAAAAAAGTTAACATCTGTGATTAATTCTAGAAGTAATTCAAATTTCCAAGTTAATCTATGTATAATTATAACTATTGTATTCAAAATTTCTAAGTTAATACACTTAAACTAAAATGTCCTCACCAACTTGCTCATGCACTAACTGAGATACGCCAAAATTGATTCAGCCCATTCATATCGTATCTCGTCGATTTCGTTAGCTGTCTATGGTGTTATTCGTGACCAAATTAAGAAATATTTAAAATAATAAGTTAGAATTCATCAAAATAAAATCACAAGCGATACTTTAGATTAAATTAAAGGGTAAAATAATACCTCATTTTATTTTTCAAGTAGTTCTTTGGTCTAGGCTGTTAAATCAATTCCCTAGCAAACTTCATAATGTAGTGGCCACACTTTGTAGGCCCTGTTTGGTTTTGACACTATTACAATATGTTGACCCAAGATTTGGCCAACTGACGCGGAGTCAGAATATGCTTGATATGAATGAATATGATGAGAAGAACACAATGACAAAAATGAATAACAACAGGATATTTTTATAGTGGTTCGGCCCCAGGATCTGGTAATAACCTACGTCCACTTAGGCTGTTATTGATATAGAATCAAAGGAGTGATCAAAGAACAAGGGTTCAATGAGTTTCACTAACCTCTGATGAACAATACAATATCACTAGGAGAATTACTATAGTCTCAAATAATCCGAAAGCCAAAAGGTCCCTTCCTTGAGCTATCTTTTGCTATTTATAGACTCAAGGGGGATTACAAAAGATTGTTACAGATTTTCTTTCCTGAATCATCGGATACTCAGGAGATTGTGTGAGATAAATTCGGGATTTACAAAGATCTTCTCATAAATGTTACGTTGTATGCGGAACTATCGACCAGACTGGTCGCAGGTAAGACTGGGCCGCTTACTGCTTCTAATGCGTCTTCTGGTCGATACTCTAGCATAACTTTTCCAGGTGTCAGCCACGTGTCCAGGGATCACTTGCCACGTTATCAATGCTAATTTTTTGGATAACACAATATATATATATATCCAAATGTGAGTATCATATTTAGCAAGTTTATATAATAAAAAAAGTGTCCAAAACTTTAATAAGGTAAGTAATAATTTACTTACTTTAGGAACACACACGTTGAGTCGAATAGACTCTTTTTCTCTTCGGTGTATATCATATTGATTGAATGCCCTTCACAAAATAATATTGATCCAAATGTGACTTCCAGAAGAAATTTTAAATTAAGTAACATGTATAACTTACATGACAATTATCTCCTTGATTTTTGGATGAAAATGTTAATTTAAAGGATCTTAAAGTGCCACCGAAAGGCTGCATTACTGAATCAATACCAACATCCAGTGAAATCTACAACAACAAAAAACTAGTCTAAGATATTTATCAATAAACATATATCAAATTTAGCTGACTTTCATGTTGTTAAAAGGACAAATTAGAAACTATCTCTAGCTCCATCTCCAGAAATTGTTTTAAGAGATTTTCAGCTCGTACTTCATTTGTTCCTCCACTAAAGCAAGATGCATGAAAGTCTACATGTGGTTCAACCCCTTCGTTTGCACTAAATCATTGAGCACCCTACATATAAAAATGTTAATAAGCTAATATGTTTCAAGTTAGACTAAACTATAATTTTATCATCGCCATTGTATCTCATATATAATGTAAGCTCGATCTGTCCAATCATCTCATAGTTGCAAAAGAGAAGGATATCCTCTTTCAATAACCGAGCATCATTTAGGAATTCAAATAATCGTTCTATAATCAAAATTTTTACAACACGGTTACTTTCCCATAGATCAATAAACACTACAACAAAATACCCATTTTGTGTCATTCAAACGCAGTAGTCAACAACATTACTCAGTTTGAGCATTTGTGTCAGTTGGCAAGTGACACAAAATAAAGGGTATTTGCGTCATTGAGTAGACTGACGCTATAAATGGAGCGTGTTTGTGGACATTTTCAACTAACGCAAATGAGCTCATTTGTGTCAATTTTGCACTGTCACAAATGAGCTCATTTGTGTTAGTTTTGCACTGTCGCAAATGAGCTCATTTGTGGCAGTTGCAAACTGTCATAAATGTTATTGCTTTTAATATTAAAAATCAATATGGGCCCATCTAATAAATGTTTATTTGTTTAATTATTAATATTAATTATTTTCCTACACTTTATCTCTTCCCCACACGTTATCTCCCTTTAATATTATTCTAACAAGAATAATAAACAATCAATATATGTAAAAATTCATGTCAATTATTTATTTCATAAAACATTGGTAAATACATATGCTTTAAAAGGCACTATTCCCAATGGGGTCTCGGGTGGCTAGGCTCACGGGGGGCTGTGCTTGGGGAGGGGCGTGGGTTGGGGGGGGGGGGCTTAGCTCTGGGTTGGGAGGCGGTGGATGGCAGCAAGGGTCACGAGGAACTAGTCTTGGGTTTGTGAGGCAGGGGTGGCAGCAGAGGTCACAAGGGGCTGGGGTTGGTGTTGGGAGGCGGGGGGTGCATGGATTGAGCTCGGGGTTGCTGAGAAGCATCTTAAAAAGAAAATATGTATTTCTATTAATAATTGGGTTTTTTTCTTTTCTTTCGAGTTATGTTTACATGTGGTTCATGGTAGTTGCAAGTGGGTCCCGAAGGCTTGGACTGTGGCAACATGTTTGTGGTGGTGTTCATGGTGATGGCAGCGGCCGTTATTGTCTATATATTTATGTTTGCAAATTCTAGATAATAAGTGTAAATTCTTCTTGCTAAGTTTATAAATTTTGTGTTTAATTCAGTTTTCATTTTGTACTGATTTTGTATTTTTTATCCTGTCATATTTTGTTGTTAATTTTGTGTGCCATATTTGTTAAAGAAGTTTTAATGTATATGTTTTTATTTTGTGCTAAATTGAGATTTTCTTTATTATTTTAATATATCATTTCCATGTTTACTCTGACTAGGAATATTCATCAATGTATTAATTAAGCAACCTGACACATTTTTCTCAATGTCCATCACATCCAAGTTATGCCACAAAACCAAATGATCAGAGTATTGAAGATAAAAAAATAGATTTCTTCTTCCAACAACCTGCCCGACCATCTAGAACCTCCTTTTGTTTCATGTCGAACCTTTATTTTCTTATTTGTACAATCTCTAGGCTTACCGAACTTGCATTTGACTTTTTTCAACTTTTCGAACAATTGTCCTCCAAGTAAAGGTGGTGGAGCCCTTCCAAATTTGAGTAAACCATTGAAGGTCCAACATTGAAATTCATGTTTTTCAGGTAAGAACTTTTGGTGTCCCTTATAACAATCTTTCTAGAGTTTTTAAGTATTCAGAATGAGTTCCCTCTTCATAAATGAGACATGTTTTACACCATTTCACAATAAATCCAGAAATATTACCTAAGGCTGGAAAATCATTAAGGTCCACAAAAACATTGCAATAAGATTGAATTCATCTTTCCTATAAGCATCATAAGCACTAACTCCCTCATACCACAATGTGCTTAAATTTTCAATTAAAGGAGCTAGGTATACATCAATGTCATTTCCAGGTTGTTTAAGACCTTATATCAACAACGTCAACATGGTAAACTTCCTCGTCATACATAATCACGACAGTAAATTATAAATAGCTAACATTACAGGGCAACAACTATACTTACTGCTAAGGGAAGTGTATGGATTAATTCTATCAAAAGAAAGACCAAGATAAATATTCCTCGGTTCATTGCCAAATTCAGGCCATTTCACATAAACTATTTTCCAAGGTGGTGAGTCAGCTAATGTCTTAGCTTACCATCATTTACTCTGTCTTTGGCATGCCAAATAAAATTTATAGCATGATCATCATTTTGGTTAAACCAAACTAAACGAGGTATCAATGAAAAGTATCATAAAACCTTTGCAGGGACAACATTTCTAACTGAATCGATTTTTTTTTTCTTTTTCCATCTAGACTCACCACATGTCAGATATGCAAGTGCATCAAAAAATACCTTTTGATATAAGATGCTATCGTTAGGATAAGCATATTTTTTTTTTTCATATTGCATGCCTAACAAATGCAATGTCTTCTTTGCCTCATAAAATGACGAACACATTTCATTACCTTCTGGTAATAAATCTCCTAAAAAGGATAGCAACTCCGTCATTCCCTTATCACTCCACCCACATTTTTCTTTTAAGTTATATAATCCAAACACTGGTGATAATTTAGTGAACCATGTACAATTAGGGAAAGTGGGTTTCTCAGCATCTTCTAAGATGGTCTGAAATTTAACTGGATCTACATGTGATATATATTGTGCATCATCAATAATCTTTTCAATATCATCAACTTCATAATCCACATAAAAACACTTATTATTCTTAGATGGTCCCTCGTCAGTGACTTTCATTCTTTCTCCGTGCAAAAATCACACCTTATAACTTTTGTCTATTGCATTCCTAAATAAATGATCGTATACTTTAACAATTACAATCCTGACAACATTACCACACTTAATACAAGGACAAGAAATACTACTAGGAGATTGAGTATTTCTTGCACAAAACTGCAAGAAAAAATCAATTCTATTCTTATATTTCACCGATAACCTATACACTGACATCCAATCTCTATCCATTGTCAATTTTCACAAAAACAAAGAAAGTAAACAAACATTAACAATTAGGTTCATGAATTACCTAATTGACAAGCAAATAAAGGAAAAAATACGTCCAAAAAAATTTGGCCATCATTTTCACTATATCTATCACATTTCCCAAATCTAAAAAGTACATGTGTACATCACATAATAAACAATAGTGTTCAAATAATCAATCAAACATGCATAATTATCATATTACTAAATCTATAAAAAAAACTGGGCAACATTTCCCCTATTTCTATAACATTTTCAAAATTAAAATGAACATATATTCATCACATAAACACAATAAGCATGCATAATTTCAACCTTATATCACTGCAGCACACAGTCCCACAACCAATCTCCACTAATTTTTAAATCATAAATTCCACTAGGTTCAATATCACAATTAAGTATTTCTAGCTTTGAATACATATTATATATTAAAGTTAAATGTATCTTACCTCCAATAAAAATCCTTCAATCTTGATCACCAACAAATTCGTCAAAAAAAACCTATCCAAAGATACCAATAAACAAAACATAAATAAAATCAAGCAGTGTGACGGGGATCAACCGTTTAGGATATGACGGACATCTACCGTTCATATTTTCTAAATCAGCACTCACTAGACTAACGTCTCTAAGCAACTTTCTATGACAGTCTATATATGTGCATGTATCTCTATACTAACATACAAGACAATAATCATTTCATGTTGCAGCCATACAATATAAGTTGACTTACTTGGAGTCCTTAGCGCTCAGCAGGTTTTCACCCTCCAACGTTCACTCCAGTTACGCTTAGCCAATACTGTAGTTATCCATACAGTATACTCGGATTAATTATGGCACTCATAATTCATTATTATTATTTTGGGCAGTTTGGTCATTTTAATAAAAGTCATTTGTAAGGATTTATAATCCTTATTTTGGTTTTAAACCTATTAAGGAAATTCATACAAAATATTTGAGACTAAACCCTAAGTCTCGGGGAGGCCTATCCTAAGGTCTCGATACCTAGGCTCGGGTATCACAATGGTATTTTCCCACAATCCGCTAAAAATCTTATTCTTTCAAGATATCACTATTAACCCGCACTTTCGACTAGTCGGTTAAAATATGTAAGATTTTAGCCTGTATTATATCCAGAAAATACTAATAAATTCCTTAATTATTTTTAAAGAAAATAAACTCTTAAATTTTCCTTTTATTTTTCTTAAGGTTTTAATATCTAAAAACCGTTTTAAGAAAATTGCCTAATTTGTCTTAATTAGGAAAACCGTTAAAAATTTCCCATCTTGACTAATTAATTTTCCAAAATCAATTAATCAATTTTACTTACTAGAAAAATAATTCATTTAATTATTTTCTCAAAATATAGGGTTTTAAACCCTCTTTTAATTTACTAACTATTAATAAATTAAATCTCTTATTTTTAAAAAGAATAAAAACTCTTTAATAAAAATAATTCATTTAAACTCAAAGGGGTAATTTTAGTAAAAATATGTTTTCAAGACATACCAATTTATATTTTGAAATAAGCAAAATTTTACTTTTTATCTTATGTTCCAAAATCTCATTTTTACACTAAGTGTGAAAAGCCTATTTTTCGCATTTTTAACTACATACTTCGTTAGTTCATAACTTAAAATTTACTTACCCAATTGTTACCAAAATTTCCCAATTCCATTTTTGTTATGCCATTTAGGTCTTTGTAAAATCTTAGGTCAAAATGAGCATTTTTTATTGGTGAAATCATTTTCCAACAATGAGGTAAAAATGACATTATTTTCAAGTCCTTATTTTTTTTCTAAACTTTGACAGTTAATAACTTTCAAACTGTTCAATATTTTCTTACCAAATTTTACAGTGGAATAATAGATTATGTCAGCAATATGTCCACAAAATTTTAGAAAAAACTGGGTTCATTTTCCCTATATAATGGCTGTCCAAACTTGGTTCCGAAAATAAGAATACGAAAAAACAGATTTTTACCTAAACTTTGAAATAGCATAACTTACTCATTTCTAAACATTTTTTAGTGTTTCAAAAGCTAAATTTTATGTACTAAATCTCAACAACATCACAGTACAATTTAATTTTACAAAAACAATATACAGTGGCTGCTTGACCCCTTGGAAGTCACAGCTCAAAACATGTTTTGTTTTAGGGTATCCTACAAAACCCTTGGGGGTTTTGGTTCCCATTTTCAAAAATCAATACAAATGCATCATAAAAATTATTAAACAACTACCATAACCTTATTACATCACCAACAAGAAACTTTAAGCATTAAATATACAAAATAATGCTTAAAACTAAAAACCCTACAACAAAATCATCAAAAGTAAACTTTTTACCTCTTTGGTGTTCTTGCTTAAGGTTTGGACCTTCCTATAAGCTTTGACTCCTTCAAAACCTTTCAAAAACCCTAACCAAGTTCCCCCAACAACATAGTTAATTAGCTATTTGAAACTCTATGCTTAAAACTTTACAAAAGCCTAGATTAGTGAAACTTTACCTTAGGGAAAAATACTTCCTAGACCAAGACTTAGCCTCCAAGTTTTCCTTGGTGTTCTTGAGGTTGAATATTGAGAGGACACTTTGAGAGGTCTTCAAAAATCAGATGAGTGAATGAGAGAGGGAGAGTGGTCGGTTCTTAGGGTTATAATTGCTCACATAACTCTTCAAAATATCACAAAATACTTGAGTGATTTTCTACCCACTTGCCCACTTGACTTCTTAATTAAATGGGATTTTATCTTTATAAAATTGGGTTCACACAACTCTAAAATACCACATAGCCGGCCACCCTTTTCATTTTATCTATGTTATATATAATTTTTTTTTATAAAGGCTAATAAATGTTTCATAAGAAGAAAAGTCCAAATTGGCTTTTGACACATTTTTCACTCTTATTAAGTTTTAATCACCAAACTTAACATTAATTAATTAAATTAAATGTCTCTCACATTTAATTTAATTAATCACATAATAAAATTTAACCTAAGGTCCATTCATGGAATAAAATTCCCCATTTCGGTAAAATTAGGCATTTAACACAAAATGCCCTAAAATTTCCATTTTCTTTTAGGTTTATTATTTTTGACCAAAATTTAACTTTTATGAATGTATTTTATGCCCAAAATATAATTTCCATGATTTTTCATTTGATTTTCCGAGATTTTTACCCGATCAGGGTTTTTGTGTCGGCCCAGGACCGAAAGTCTTATCTTGACTTTTAAAATCATAAAATTCATATTTTGGCTAGCCATAACTCATGGAATACTTACAAACAAAATATAATATTATTTAAAATAATATTCTTAACCCTGGGGAAAAATCCCGACCCGAGTCGTTTAAAGGTACCCGAAAACGTAGGACGTTACAACTAATCTATCCCCAGCTACCAATGGCTGAGTCGCGCCCTGTGCGCCAATATAAACTCTGGCACTCTTAGGCCGTTTGTTTTACATTCACATGGCATAATACCATCTTACATAATGCATACAAGAATAGGGAGCCCTTAGTCCCGTTATAAACTCACAACTGAGTGCAATTTTCTTACCTTTGATGCCAAGTGTTCTGATTACGAGAGATGACCCCTTGAGCACGATCAGCTTCCCAAGCCCTAGCTTACACCTAGTCACAACCAAGATAAGGGATCCCATCAATAATAACTGTATAAAGGTTTCCGGTCCAAGTTCTAGCCTCTGGAACATCGAATTCCACCAAACACGATAGTGGAATCGATCCCGAGAACCCTAGGTTAGGTTCCCACACCTAAAACAACCTTAAGGCCAAAAATGCCCTTAAGAGCCGCAGCCCAAGCAATCTATGTCGCGTCCCGCCCCTATCAAGAGACCCAACCTCACTAAATAACAGACACGGGTCGCGACCCAACACTCCCCATGCCGTGACTCGCCCTCTTCCACAGCTCCCATCTGCTCCAGAGGGCCGCGGCACACCAAGAACTGAACCGCAGCCCGACCCCTTCGAACCCAAAAAACTCACCATTTTTAACAATCAATCCTCATTCAAATCAATCCAAAACCATCCTAATGATACAATTCAACTATCATAAACATCCTAGCATGTTTCCAGGAGCATAACCCAACAAAAACCTAGCTTAGAAACTCATCAAAATCTCACTTTAATCCTTGAAACCCATAAGCTCACAATCCCCTTAGAACAACCAAAAATTCCAGAATTAAGATGCTAAACTTTAAATTAAAGCATACCTTTACTGAAGAACCAATCCACCAGTTAGTTGCTGAGCTAATTCCCAAATCCTTAGCCTCAATTTAATCTTCAAATTCAAGAACCCAAAAACACTTAGAACCCAGCCCAAAGCTACATAATTAAATGACCAAGAGTGTGATTCAAGTCTTACCTCAACTCTCGAATGAAATCCTTAGCTAAAACTGAGCTAAACTCCAGGGTTCCAACTCAAATCTCTGAGTTTCCAGCCAAATTCCCCTTTTGTTTCTGTAGCTTCCTTGAGAGAGAAAGAGATAGAGGAAAGAAGGGTCGGTTTAGGTGTTTCTAGCTATTCCCTTATTTGTTTTATCTTACTTAAGTTAATCCTAAAGCTCGGGGTACCAAAAACGTCCTCGAGGGGAAAATGGTAAATTTCCCTAGTATTCCCTCCTAAGCTTTCTAACCTCAAATATATCTCCAATTATTTATTTCCATAACCCGATAACCCAAATAACCATCTAATACTCAAAATACCCCTTGACTCGCCCCGAGTCAAGTATTGGGTCCCATTGTAACTTTTCCGCTAACTGGCTCCCTAGGACCGCCTCAAGCCACTCGCTGCGAATATATATCCACATAATAATGTGGTCTTCACAATTATAACATATAATCTCATTTATACCATCAATGGGATAAAATTACAGACATGCCCCTCTAAGCTAAACAAGGCCTACATGCATTCTAATACTCTTAGACATGCATCTCATGTATCCATATAATCATATAAGCCTTCTTATCACGGAATCGTGCATTAAATTATTTAATTCACTCATAAACCAATTATGCCCTCCCGGCATGCTAATCAAGGCCCTTAAGTCTTATTAGTGATTTTTGGGTCGTTAGAACTGTCCCCTCCTACTGAGAATTTTGTCCTCGAAATTTACCTGAATAACTCGGGATACTAATCCCGCATCACCGACTGAAGCTTCCAAGTCGCTTCCTCGACCTTGCTATTCGTCCACAAAACTTTACCTAGCGGAATTGTCTTATTCTGTAAAACCTTGTCCTTCCGATCTAAAATTTGAACCGGTCGTTCCTCATTGGATAAATCTGTCTGCAATTCCAAGTCCTCATACTTCAGCACATGTGTTGTACTGAGACGTACTTTTGCAACATAGAAACATGGAATACATCATGAACTCCTGACAACGACAGTGGAAAAGCCGACCTGTAAGCCACTTGTCCAATCCTTTCTAGAATATTGAAAGGTCCAACGAATCGTGGGATCACCTTGCCCTTCTTCCCAAACCTCCTTACCATACGCAGTGGTGAAACTCGCAGAAACACGTGGTCCCCAACCTGGAACTCCACGTCTCTACGCTTAGGGTCAGCGTAACTTTTCTGTCTGCTTTATGAGGCAAGCATTCTGGCTCAGATTTTCTCAACAACTTTATTAGTCTTCTGAACAATGTCCAATCACAAATACTTCCTCTCACCCATCTCATCCCAATGGATGGGCGGCCTACACTTCCTTCCATATAACATCTGATATGGAGCCACTCCAATCGAGGACTGATAACTGTTGTTATATGAAAACTTAATCAACGGGAGACACTTACTCAAAGATCCCTCGAAGTCAATCACACATGCCCTAAGCATATCCTCCAACACCTGAATCCTCCTCTCAGACTGTCCATCAGTCTGAGGATGAAAGGTTGTGCTAAACTTCAACTGAGTCCCCATGGCTTTCTGCAAACTACCCCAAAACTTGGAGGTAAAGATAGGATCCCGATTAGACACAATAGACTTAGGAACCCCATGGAGACGAACGATCTCCCTCACATACAATCCTGCACACTGTTCCACTGTATAAGTCAACTTCACTGGTAGAAAATGAGCTGACTTGGTGTATATGTCCACTATCACCCACACTGAGTCATAAAGTCCCACTGTCCTAGGTAGACCTCCCACAAAGTCCATTGTAACCTCCTCCCATTTCCACTCAGGAATACCCAAAGGCTGAAGCAACCCTGCTGGTCGCTGATGCTCAGCTTTCACCTGTTGATAAGTCAAACACCTGGCCACGTACTCCACTACATCCTTTTTCATCTCGGACCACCAATATAATGTCTGTAGATCCTGATACATCTTCGTGGTACCCAGATGAAGTGAGTACGGCATCGTATGGGACTCATCTAGTATCTCTTGTCTGATCCCTATATCCGCTGGAACACAAATCCGCCCCGATACCGTAGCATACCAACCTCAGAAATAGAATAGTCCTTAGCTACCCCTGCTAAGACATTCTCTCTAATCTCCTGTAACTGCGCATCCACCAATTGACCCTCCTTGATTCGCTTTAGTAGGGTCGACTGCAGAGTAACATTGGCCAATCGGCCCACCACCAGTTCTATCCTTGCCCTGGTCATCTCATCAGCCAACTCCCTAGAAATCTGAAAAGAACTAAATAATTGTCCCGAGCCTTTCCGGCTCAATGCATCCGCCACTACATTGGCTTTCCCTGGGTGATAAAGAATGTCATAGTCATAATCCTTTACCAACTCCAACCAACGCCTATGTCTAATGTTCAGATCCTTTTGGGTGAAGAAATACTTCAAACTCTTGTGATCAGTGTATATCTCACACTTCTCCCCATACAGATAATGTCGCCACACCTTCAGTGCGAATACCACTACCGCCAGTTCCAAATCATGGGTAGGATACCACTGCTCATATTCCTTTAGCTGTCGTGACGCATAAGTTATAACTTTCTTAGTCTGCATCAACACATAGCCCAAACCTAAGCTTGATGCATCACAATATACGACAACTTTTCTTCCTTTGAAGGAAGACCAAACACAGGTGCAGTAATAAGTTGTCGCTTCAATTCTTGGAAACTGTTCTCACACTTCTCTGACCAGAAGAACTTCTGATTCTTCCATGTCAACTCTGTCATCGGTGAAGCAATCTTCGCGAATCCTTCTACAAACCGCCTGTAATAACCTGCTAACCCAAGGAAACTTCGAACCTTCGAGGTGTTCCTTAGCCTCGGCCAATCTCTCACTGCCTCCACCTTGGATGGATCCACCTTAATCCCCTCTGCACCAACTATATGTCCAAGGAAGGTCATTTCTCGCAACCAAAACTCACACTTAAACTTGGCATATAAACGATGTTCCCTTAATCTCTACAAGACCTGTCGAAGATGTTGCTCATGCTCTGCTTCTGAACTGGAGTACACTAAGATGTCGTTGATGAACACAATGACGAATAGATCCAAGAAGTCCTTAAACACCCTGTTCATTAGATCCATAAAGGCTGCCGAGGCATTGGTCAAACCAAATGACATGACCAAAAACTCATAGTGCCCATACATCGTTCGAAAGGCCGTCTTCAGTATGTCTTCATCCTTGATCCTCAGCTGGTGATAACCAGATCGAAGATCAATCTTTAAGAACACTGTCTTTCCCGGCAACTGATCAAACAAGTCATCGATCCTTGGTAGAGGGTACTTATTCTTGATGGTCAACTTGTTCAATTATTTGTAGTCTATACACATCCTCAAGGTCCCGTCGTTCTTTACAAACAAAACCGGGGCACCCCATGGAGAGTAACTAGGCCTGATGAATCCCAAATCTAGAAGTTCTTGTAACTGTATCTTCAATTCCTTCAACTCTGCTGGTGCCATCCTATATGGTGCTCTTGATATTGGTTCTGTCCCCAGTGCTAACTCAATAACAAACTGAATCTCCTTGCACGGCGGCAGTCCTAGTAGATCCTCAGGAAATACATCCAAGAACTCACAAACCAATCTCTGGCTCTTAATGCAGATATCAGGGGTATGTAGGGTCCACATACCGCACACACAAAAACAAAAGGATCATCGCCCTCCGATCAAAAGTTACCATCTTCTTCCTACAATCAATAGTAGCCTCATATCTGACTAGCCAATCCATCCCTGGAATCATGTTCAAAGTCCTCCATGTATAGCTCAATCAAATCTATTGAAAGCTCTCTATTATAAATCATTACAGGCAGTGCTCTAATCCACCTCCTAGTGACTACTAGTTACCCTATTGGCAATATGGTCCTAAACCCGCAGTACGGTACTCACTAGGTCTACACAATATATCAATCACCTTACTAGAAACAAACGAATGTGTAGCACCAGAGTCAATGAACATAGTAACAGGAGAGCCAGTGCTAGAAAGCTGACCTGTCACCACCGTGGGACTAGCCTCGGCCTCTGCTTGTGTCAAAGTGAACACTCGAGCTGGAGTCAAGCTATCCACCTTCCCTGCCTCCCCTTTCTTCACTGTTGGGAAATCCTTCTTGAGGTGCCCCACTATCCCGCACAGAAAGCAAGCCTTGGCTCGACACTCGCCCTGATGGCGTCGTCTTCACCTCGTGCACTCTGGGTAACTCCTCCATGCCTTACCACCACCCTGACGGCCACCCTGAGCACCCCGACCCTTCCTATCAAGACCAACAGTGGTCGAAGTGTCAGGGATCTTCCTCTTCGAATAACTGGGGCCTCCGCCCGTACCAGACCCCAAGTATGGAGGCATTGATCTGCGACCGTCTCGCCTCGCTGCACCCTCCCTCCAGATCTTGTTTTCTGCTCCTTTAGTGATAAGAGCCCTCTCAATAGCCTGGCCATAAGTCGTCCCCCAAGGTACTGTTGTAATTCTCACATCTCGGGCTATCATAGCATTAAGACCTCTAATAAATCTGTCTTGCCCAGCTACATCTGTAGGCACAAGATCTGGTGCAAATTTTGCAAGTCTGTTGAACTTCAGGGCATACTCAGTAACTATCATGTTGCCCTGAACCAATCCCACAAACTCATTAACCTTCGCTGCCCTGATGGTAACATTGTAGTACTTCTAACTGAACAAGTCCTTAAATTCATCCCAACTTAGAGTAGTAACGTCTCTGGTCTGTGATGCCACTTCCCACTAGATGCGGGCATCCTCTTTCACCATATATGTTGCACAGGCCACTCTGTCATGACCTTCTACCCTCATGAAATCCATGATAGCAGTAGTCATAGTCATGCACTGCTCAGTCTTCAGTGGATTAGGTCCTCCCTCAAAATTTGGGGGATGATGCTTCCGGAACCGCTCATACAATGGCTCCCACCTATTTCTAACTTCCACTGGCTGAATAATTGGTGCCACTACAGGTAGCACAATGGGTACAACACTCCCGGACGGAGCCTGTTGTCGTAGAAGACGGATTTGTTCATCTTGGCTCTGAAGCCGCGCTTGCACCTCTGCCATAATCTGCTGCCAGTTCTCAGGGACTAGCGGAGGGATTTGGCCCTGGTCATCATCTCGAGTCTCAGATCTAGTGCCGGCTAGTCGCGTAGATTTTCTTGGACGCATAGCTATCCAAGTTAATCTGCAATCAACGACTCAACAATCAGACCACGATGACAGCGTAATAGCCTTTCCAAAATTCACCAATGGAACACAATCAATCACAAACAATCAAGATATGACAGTTCATCCACATGCACCAACAATGCTAATAAGCATGCCCCAACATCACCACATGGCAGTCAAGATGTAGACATCCATCCATATATTAATCCATAAAGCAATATACAACTAATCATTTCAAATATTCATTTACATGCATAACAATACTAATAAGCACGCTTCAACATTGTCACACAACAGTCAAGGGCCAGGCTCTATCAGTATCGCATGCTTCCTATTAATCATACAAATAACAACAATTAGGATTCTCTCTAATCACTTAAACATATAAAAACATACACACATTTACCAAACCCTGAATCGAGCTTCTCTTTGGCGGTGAATGTACATGTCCAGCTGGTCTTCAGAAACCCTTAAACCTAGGATGCTCTGATACCAAGTTGTAACGCCCTGGGTAGCCAAGACCGTTACACTGTGTGTTTATAAAAGTATAAGACTTGCTAATCAAGTCAGTTAGTTAGAAACGTGTCGCTAAGACCATCAGTGAACTAGGGTTGAAAGGTTTTGGTCATAAAAGATACATTCTATACAAATAAACGTTTTGTACATGGGCTCCCAAAGAAATAACGTTTGATGGAAAATTTACAAAATTTTCCAAAGTAAATACATCAATTGGCCACTCTAATGGCAAAACAGACATTTAAGGTCCTCCTGTTCTTGTCCCTCCCTCAACCGTGGCGGCCGAGCAGCTAATCATGTACATTCCACCTCTAAAGCTCTCAAAATATGGGCCGATCGAGCTTACCCTTGCCTTTACGTGCACCACGTAGCACCCGTGAGCCAAGGCCCAGCAAGAAAACCATAACATCATAGCACAAACAATGCCAATAACCAAATAATCTTTAATCATGATCATATATTCAGCAGACCATGACATTCACATAATCAGTAAACATAACCAGCAAATCCATAAAATAATACTCAGATATTCAGCATATTATATTCGTCAATTAACAATGACAAGAAAATCATATAACAACCAGGTTCGACGCCTTAGGTGGCACCCTCTATTTACGCCACTGAGTCCGGTCCGCTTAAACTGAGCTCAGTGAATATTAATCTGTCCCCAGCTACTAGTGGCTGAGTCCCACCCTGTGCGCCAATATAAACATCGACACTCTTTCGCTGTTTATTTTACATTCACATGGCATAATACGATCTTACATAATGCATACAAGAATAGGGAGCCCTTAGTCCCATTAAAAACTTACAACCAGGTGCAGTTTTCTTACCTTTGATTCCAAGTGTTCTGATTACGAGAGATGACCCATTGAGCACGATCCGTGTCCCGAGCCCTAGCTTACACCTAGTCACAACCAAGATAAGGTATCCCATCAATAATAATTGTATAAAGGTTTCCGGTCCAAGTTCTAGCCTCTGGAACATCGAATTCCACTTAACACGATAGTGGAATCGATCCCAAGCACCCTAGGTTAGGTTCCCACACCTAAAACCACCTTAAGGCCAAAAATGCCCTAAAGAGTCGCAGCCTAAGCTCTCTATGCCACGTCCCCCCCTATCAAGAGGCCCAGCCTCACCAAATAACAGACACGGGTTACAACCCAACACTCCCCATGCCGCAGCCGCCCCTCTTCCTCAGCTCCCATCTGCTCTAGAGGGCCACAACACAACAAGAACTAAGCTGCGGCTCGACCCCTTCGAACCCAAAAAAATCACCATTTTTAACAATCAATCCTCATTCAAATCAATCCAAAACCATCCTAATGATACAATTTAACTATCATAAACATCCTAACATGTTTCCAGCAGCATAACCCAACAAAAACCTAGCTTAGAAACTCATCAAAATCTCATTTTAATCCTTGAAACCCATAAGTTCACAACCCCTTAGAACAGCCAGAAATTCCAGAGTTCAGATGCTAAACTTTAAATTAAAGCTTACCTTCACTAAAGAACCAATCCACCAGTTAGTTGCTGTGCTAATTCCCAAATCCTTAGCCTCAATTTAATCTTCAAAGTCAAGAACCCAAACACACTTAGAACCCAGCCCAAACCTACATAATTAAATGACCAAGAATGTGATTCAAGTCTTACCTTAACTCCTAATTGAATTCCTTAGCTAAAACTGAGCTAAACTCCAGGGTTCCAACTCATATCTCTGAGTTTCCAGCCAAATTCCCCTTTTTTTTCTTCAGTAGATTCCTTGAGAGAGAAAGAGTTAGAGGAAAGAAGGGTCGGTTTTGGTGTTTTTAGCTATTCCCTTATTTATTTTATCTTTACATAAGTTAATCCTAAAGCTCGGGGTACCAAAAACGTCCCCGAGGAAAAAATGGTAAATTTCCCCACTATTCCCTCCTAAGCCTTCTAACCTCAAATATATCTCAAATTATTTATTTCCATAACCCGATAACCCAAATAACCATCTAATACCCAAAATACCCCCTGACTCGCCCTGAGTCAAGTATTGGGTCCCGTTGTGACTTTCCCGCTAATTGGCTCCCTAGGACCGCCTTAAGCCGCTCGCTGCAAATATATATGTCCACATAATAATGTGGTCTTCACAATTATAACATATAATCACCTTTTTTCCCTCAAGGGGCTAAAATTACAGACATACCCCTCTAAGCTAAACAGGGCCTACATGCATACTAATATTCTTAGACATACATCTCATGTATCCATATAATCATATAAGCATGCTTATCACGAAATCATGCATTAAATTATTTAATTCACACAGAAACCAATTATGCCCTCCCGGCATGCTAATCAATGCCCTTAAGCCTTATTAGTGATTTTTTGGTCGTTACACCAACCGCCCATGGGAAAGTTGAGGATGCATGGGCCTTCCCCCATCGCTTCCTTATAAAAGGAAGCGCCTAGGAGGCTCCCTACCACTACCTATGGACGCACTATTGAAGCGGGACCCACTCATTTTCGACGAAAAAAAGAAGTGCTAGACATTAAAAATGACTCCCAAAAATGGAAAAACCTCGAATGATACCAATTAGAGGGCAGTGCCCAGGACATTATCGCCAGTTGTCTTTCTGCCCCTTGCGAACAGCGACGGCAATCATCAACAATGAAAAACACACGAGTCAAATCCACTAAGCACAGTTAGATCACGCGAGTACGGGCTAAATATTCGTCCCACAAACCATCCTAGGCGTCAAGACACCCTTCTTTGAGTGAGTTCTTGCACAGTAATGTCGATATGATTTTGCAGTGAATGAGAATTTGCTGTCTATAAATAAGAGGTTTTTACGTACCATCAGAAGAACAATTTGACAACATGTGGGCCACCCCTTTGGTTTGAAATTCAGCCCCACGCCAACGTGAAGCCTGACTTGGGGGGGAAATCTTATACCCAAAATTCAGCGCTTCCACATGGCGGCTCGCGAAGCGATGACGTGTCAAGAGAAAGTGTCGAGACACAACAGTCACCAACAACCACTGTGAGGAGTATCCCTCGCCACACCCCTAATACTCAAGAAGAGGCAGGACTCGTCAATGCCAGCCTACTTCTCCCATTGCGTGAAGCCAAATGATCTCCAGACGACCACACCAACTTTAATCGTAAGAAGAAAATAACCCTAGCCATTTTCCCTAACCAGATGCAAAAGTCCAACGAACACACATCACGAGGGTCTCCTAAAGTCTTCATCAGACATAACTCATCCCCGAGGCACCTTGCCCATTACCAGTAGTCGGTCGTTGCTTGCCGAGGCCCATCGTTGTTCACTGGTGGCCCTCACCACCCGAGCTTCCTTCCGTGCTCAAGTGCACCTTCAACCATTAAATGAACATGACACATTGGACTTCCTCTTTTGGTGATATACAAGTCTTTCTCCAAGCCAAGTACCAAGATTTAGCCTAATTGGGAAACAAGGTGCCACTGTCAGCCCTACTCATCTTCGCAACTATAAATAGTGCAATATGTAGGGTAGCAAAGGGGATCGAAAAAGGAGATTTGAGAAACCAGTCAGTAGCTGTTCATCACTGTAACTACCCCAAGAGCAAGATCAAACTTAGCTTTCTCTTAAGGGTTCAAAGCTCGTAAATATAACCGACTAACGTGGACGTAGGTCATCTTTTTTGGGGCGAACCACTATAAATATCAGTCTCATTCATTTACTCCTGCATTTATTTATCTTTTCTTTAGCTCATTGTTCATCATTAAAGATCTGCTCTAAGATATTACACACAAATAACTCTTTATTTAGGGAAATTTGACTTTTAATGCATTAAGTGACACTGTATGATAAAATTATACCAACCGAAAAAAACCTCACATTTTTATTCTAGTATTCTTTGGATTACCAAAAATGCCCCTATCATAAATTTCCCTCTTTTTCTCCCATTGTCTTCTCCCTCTCTATCTCTCACGTTTTCCCTCTCTATCTCTCAAGCTCTTGTACACAAAAAAAAAAAAAAAAAGGCAGCTTAATCTATACAAATTTTGGAGCTTATTTCAGGGCAAGTTGTGAATCCTTTCAAGGCAAGGACTTCATTTTGGATTTCGGATCAAAAATTGTATGGGTAAGTATATATTTGTTATATGTAGTGAGGAAACTTGTTTATCAACATTGCTTTTGCTATTTCGAATAGATCTGTGTATGCCTTCATGTTTTATTGTAATTTTTCACTGTCGGAATGAATTTTCATTCCTTTCTTGGTTTTTTGTCTGCCTTGATAGGACTCGATGGACCTCAATAAATCCTCATATATTTTATTATTTGTATACCTCGTATGTCTCGATGGACCTCGATAAAACCCTCACATAAGGGGGGAAATGGCTACCTCGATATGCCTCGATGGGCCTCGATAACATCCTCACATAAGGGGGAAATGGCTACCTGGATATGCCTCGATGAGCCTCGATGGGACTCGATAAAATCTTCACATAAGGGGAAATGGCTACCTCGATATGCCTTGATGGACCTCGATAGAGGCATAAAACTTAATTATGTAGTATTTTCCTCGATGGGACTCGATTGGAATCGATGGGCCTCGATGGGTTGACCTCGATAGTGTGATAGTTTGACCTCGATATGAATCGATATTTTTCTGTTTTATGTTGTAGTTTAACTTTTTGACCTTTTTTTTTGTTTTTTTTTTTTTGCAGATTCGACTGTTTCCATATTTGTTGCATTCAATGGTGTTTGGGAACTCGAAAATAGGGATTGGATTTTTAGGGATGCTGAAAAGCAAGTTCTGCCCGTGAAGAAGGGTTTGACGTATGAGCAACTGCTTGAAATTCTGTACGATGAGCTTGAAGTGGATAAATGTGTGCATGACTTGAAAATTGAGGTCCCGTACACATGCATATCACAATCCGTCAAACCTACCATTATAAAAAATGATAGGCATGTGCATGCATTCATTGGGTTAGCATCAAAATCTGTAGAGAAGCACATTCCTCTATGTGTGACATTGATGAAGAAGGGAGGTATAAGAAATGCATCGGCTTCTGCCAGCGTTAATAAAGAAGTTTGATTTGAAGAGAATATTTCTCCCCCATGCCATGGTTTCAAAGGAACTCAAGGTGACTTTGGAACATGTGTTCCCAAGACAAATCCAGACATCATAGTCCATGATGATATCCCGGTTAGAGATCCGCCATATTTGCATGACACGGTGGAGTACGATCCCTATGGCTACGATACTTATGTCAATGACGATCCTGTTGTTGATGCAACAGATCTTGGTGGGCCAGATGTTAGGGCAGATTTTCCAACACATAGTTCAGATGTTATGGTAGATGAGGAGGGCAGAATAGAATAACGGCAAACACCTAGGAGCAGCAGTAGTCATCCAGGTCCAAGTACAACCGATGATAGTTTTAGATGGAGTTCTCCATTGGACCTAGGTGAAGATCATAGAACATGGAGTGATCCCATGTTCACCAAAGAGGATATAGAGGCCTCACATCAACATCATTCTTCAACCAGCAAAGCTTCAGGAGAATTGCACCTTGGGAAGTTCTTTTAGAATAAGCTAGAATTGAAAACCAAAGCATCCATATTTGCGATGAAGAATAATTTTGAGTTTATGGTGAAGAAATTTGGGAATGATGTGTGGTACATTACCTGGAAGGATCTTGATTGTGGTTGGAGAATGATGGGTAAGAATAAAAATGCAACTGAAATGCTCGAGATTACTATATACAACGAAGTACACACTTGCTCATAAGAAATTCGAGATAAGGACCACCGTCAAGCATCACCGTGGGTTGTTGGGCACCTAATCAAGAGGAAATTTGCCACCGATGGTACTCGGTTCATGGCAAACAACATAAGGGAGGACATGAAGCACCATTTTGGGGTCGAAATGAGCCTCTGCATCAATTGCTCATAATCAGGCTGGGCAACCTGGCTAGATGAAGCTGCACAGGCCTGTGAAGTGCCCTCCTAAACCCTCGAGACATCCTTGTAAAAAATGGAGGCTTCCTTTGCAACTTTTGATAGCTTCTCTGCCTCCTTCTCAGGTGCTACTACTTCCTCCACTGCAGTCCCAGCCTCCCCCACAGTTGATTCCAACTCAGGGAATAACCTGGAATCAACTTCTGGGAGGCTATTGTAGTAGACTACCTCATCGGGGCGTGGCTTCAGCATTGAAAATACCACTAACTGCATGGTTGAATAACATGTGTCAGGAAAAATTTAATAAAATAAATCGTTAATCAATTAATCTGTGACATTTAACAAGATAAAATGGAACTTACTCGACAGTTGGCGAATATAGGAACCAACTGAGCTGTCGAATTAGTGATATCAATCTTCGTAGCCCAGCTAAGCATCCTTGGAATTTGGTTCCCACTGTTCTCACCGAACTTACTCCTGAGAGATGGCATGGCTTCAAATGCCCAGTAAAGAAGTGCAGGTGCATAGCCATAGAAACTATACTTCGCCTCCTTCTGTTTTTTGCTTGAACCCTCTTTCTTCTTCTCCTCGTAGTGTTTCAATTGCTTCTTCATGTCCTTCTGAACTCCTCTGCTAACCTTCTTAAATGACAACTTCCCCCATGGATACTTGAAAAAGTAATCAAGATCCTCAACCATCCTCAGGGAATCTCCCCATATCGTCGTTGTCTTCTCTGGGGCATTCAGTACCCCCTCTATCAAATAGCACAAACCCAGCTTAAATGCATCTTCTAGGTTTGTCGAGGCCTTCAAAGCATCTTCCAACTGACCAAAACTAACCTTCGAATCACCATTAAAATATTCATGGATGATCCGATCACTTGAAAGATGCTCTTTCAACTCATCTGGGGACAGTGATTTCCCAAAATTTAGCCCGGTAACTAGGGCAAACTCTACAATACCAAATCTACACAGAGTGTTGCCCATGTAGAACTGACCCTCTTAAGGCTTCTTGCTTTCTATCTTACGCAACATTAACTGATGCAGCAGAACCCCAGAAAAACTAAACGGCTTCGCCTTAAAGAACTGTCCCAACGGGCATGCTTGTGCCCTTTCAATAAGACCATGCCTCTAAAACTGCTATATAAGGGTATCCAAGTAGGCACTACCCCTATAAGTGACACGGTCAGGAAATTGCTTCTCCAACGACACAATAAGGTCAGACATCTGAAGAAAAAAAAACGAAAAAAAATGTTAAAAATGTAAAACAATTTGGTCACTATCGAGGTAGTTACTATCGAGGCCTATCGAGTCTCATCGAGGCAGCTACTATTGAGGCCTATCGAAACCTATCGAGGCTTATCGAGGTAGGTGCTAAAATCCCAAAGCATGATATCATCGGGTTACTATCGAGTCTTATCGAGGCAGGTTTTAAAAACCCCAAAGAATGATATCATCGGGTTACTATCGAGTCTTATCGAGGCCTATCGAGGTAGGTCCTAAAAATCCCAAAGCATGATATCATCTGGTTACTATCGAGTCCTATCGAGGTAGGTGCTAAAAATCTCAAAGCCCCGTATCATCGAGTCCTATCGAGGCCTATTGATTCCTATCAAGGCAAAGGCTACATAAGCCATATGGCCAATAGCATCGAGTCCTATCGAGGTATATGCTAAAATTTCTATAAGCCTAAAATTTCATCGAGTCCTATCGAGTCCCATCAAGGCCTATCGAGGCACATTCAAATCCAGACCCTAACATATACTATCGAGTCCTATCGATTTCTATCGAGGTGCATAAAAAATCTCGAAAAAAACCCAGATTTCTTCATTCCCCACCCCCGATCTATCCTATGAACAAAAATCAACAAAAAAAACCAGGCACATACACATATTGCAGATTAAAAATGAAATCCCTCACCTTCACTTTCTTTGGGGTTGTTTCCTAAAAGTTTGGTCGGCTTGCTCGACGTTTTTCTCCTTCCTCTTCTCCGATCGTCAACTTCGACACTTTGGGAGCCCTTGTTCGTGGTCGTGGAAGACAATGGTTGGGTTCTGACGGATTCAATCGGGTTTAAGTGTTACAAAGTTTGCTTGCTTCGGGACTTTGGGAGAGAATACAGAGAGTCTGTGAGAAAAAATGACAGGGGTATTTTGGGTAGTAAGGTCATTAGTAGCACCAAAATGAGAGTCATATAGTGATAGGGTATTTTTTAAATAAAGTGTCACTTAATGTATTAAAAATCAAATTTCCCTTTATTTATCACTCTGTATGAGTTAATGAAAAAAACGAGTCAACAAAAATACAAAAAAAATTAATTTTTCAAAATAAATGGTCCAAAATAGTATTATCCTTTTACTAATTAATTTGTGTTGTTAGTTTTGCTGAAGAATTATATGGTACTCTTGTATACACTAATACATAAAACCAGGAGTAATAATTCTTATGGAGACCCATAGCTATGTTAGTTTAGTTCTTTTAATATTAATCTTGTTCTTTATACAACCCTTTTATATAAATCTTAAGAAAACATGTTAATTTATTAATTATTATTATTTTAAAATCATATTTCTTTTATTATTATCACGTGTTTGTGCTCAGAGGTTTTTAAATGATTAAAAAATGATAAAGTGGAGGAGGTTGCGTGACTACAATTAATTAAATAAAGCAAGCATACATATGCTAAGAAATTTAATTAGCAATTATATATAAGTTGATATTATAAAATCATAAATCATCCAAGCCTTAGCTACTACGTGCGGTCGATCATAATTAGATGTTTTAATTATCAATTAATTGAATTCGCATGTAATTAACGGTGGATGACACTCTCCTATAAAGTGAACAATGATAATCGTATTTATAAATGTATAATGATATACCAAAAATAAAAATAATATATAGTTAATTATACAATATAGTTATTGTATCAAATACACAAAATTATGTATTAAACGGACATACTTATGTATTTGATAAAAAAAATTACAAATTTAAATCTTATCTATTGAATTTTATCGATTGAGATTATTGATCACACCATATAATTAACTACAAAATATTTTTGTCCTATAATTATATTATATAAATATATGGGTAACCTCAAATATGGCTTTATCTTACATATAAACTATACATATTGATGATCCATAGATTCCAAACAAATTAGTATTTTTTTTTCATTATATTACTTTTATTAGTTGCGATATGGTTATCTATGACTCACTATGCTCGTAGATTATATTTATCTCTTTTCATATAAATACTAATTATGTGTTCATGTTAGTTATTAAATCAATATTAATCCTTTTGAAAACAGTGGCGGAGTTAAGAATTCGTTAAAGGAGGGGCGCAATTTTTTATTTGACAAAATAATTAAAATAATATAGACATTTTTTTTTTATGAATATCCACTATCAATTAATTCCAATAAATTCTTAAAAAAAAATACACAATTTCATAAAATCTTAGCAAAATAAATCAAATTTTCAGCTCTCACATTTGAAGTTGTCCTCAACAAGAATTCATGCTTTGAAAAAGATGGATGATAAGCTCATTATCAATAGCATTAAATATATTAATTTTAAGAAACACAGTCAGACTCACAATCAACCGTTGATCTCCTATTTTTGTTGAGCGCTAATGCCAATTCTATAGGCACATAAACCAATGGATATACCTCATCCTTTCTTGTCTCAACAAGTTTCTTAGAAAGATCAACCACAACTTTCAAATCTAAAAACTCAACATGAGAATGCATATCATCAATATAGGTTTGAAGTTGATATTCTAATACCTTTAAACCCACAGTATAAAAATCTCATGGATAAAGTTGAGTAAGACGAATTAACATTCTCTTATCAAAAGCATAAAATGAATTAGTAGGAGATAAATATGTTATACAAAGTAACAACTCAATATTACGACAATTATTTAGCTCTTCCAGTTGTAAATATATTACAATATTGACAAAATCAACATGAAAATGTGACATATTTAAAACATTACACTCCATTAGTAGTGGAAGGGATATCATATCCCAATTTACCTATTTTTTTTCTTCATGATTATAGTATTTCCTTAAACCTTGGCGAAAGACTCTCAAGAGTCTTTTTTTCGTGACGTATTTGAAATTCTTAATATAATTTATAAAATATTAATTATATATAACAAGTTAAATAATTTTATTCATAGAATTCAATTATAAAATTTTAGAATTTGTAGGTTTTCGTTTTTAATTTAAGAATTAGCTAAAAACAATACATCTAAAAACATGAAAGTCTTTGTTGACACACAATTTCGTCAATTGTATACGAGATAACTAAGCAATGAAAAATATTAAAATGATGAACAAAAAAGGATGAGAAATTTTAACGTGGTTCAGTAGTTAAATATACATAGTCTACGAGTCATTCTTATTAAATATTTTGAGTTATAGTTATGAAGTTATTTTCCTAAAGTTTCAGTACAATGATTGTACATAGAAAAATGAATGATAATAACTAGTCTAATTTATTTGGATTTGGCTCAGTAACTTCTCCCGCTAAAATAGGTGGAAGTGACATCTTTTGAATTTGAAATACAAATATATATAGTTTAAATATAGTATATAATCTGCTCCTCAAAAAGTGGAATTGTATAACCTTAAGATTCTTATATGAAATATGGAAAAGTTAAATGCGCATTTGAGGTGACTGCCAATGTCTGAGCTTGATTACCAGAACTATCGCTTCCAAATTATGCATGCTTTAATATAATCTGATACTCCAACCTATTTACATTCTAAAGCATGAACTGCCTCTAAATATCTTCATATCATAATTGAATCATCTTGGAAAATACTAAATATTGAGTTGTTATGACTCGAGCTTCTGTTTAATAATCTTTTGACGACCTTTTAATATCGTTGAACAATTTTATCCACCTTCTGAGCTATATATAAGCTAATAGCTCGAGCCAATTATACTATTCAAAAATCATATATGACATCTACCCCCAAAAGTTTTTCCTCGCGTTTGTGTAGGAAAGACTTTTGATTTTCTTCTCTAAAAAAATCCACCTACCTGTGTAACAGTTCATATTTCTAGAATTAATAAAGCAAACGCTCTTTCACCTTTATTTCTGCCATTTCCATATTAAACCTGAGCCATTCCATTGTCAATAATTTGAATCCAAGGACCCAGATTTTTCCGTTGATTTTCTTCATAAATACCCATCTCCTTTTTCTTCCTCTTTACATTTCTCTCTCTCTAATAAAAGAACCGAAGAACAAACTAGAATTATTCTTAAAATCAAGAACCCACAAATTCATCATTCTCTCTATTTCTCATCGATTTCATCTCTCCCCACTCTGATTTCATACTCATACGATGCAGAAATAGCTTTGCTATCTTTCACCATCTATCCTTCGTCAGATTTCGTGTAAGTTTTATCAACTTTTCCTCTTTTTTATTTTGTGTTCTTGATGTTCTTGGAAAAAACTAGTAATATTGGCTTATTTGATCTGTTTTGGTTACAAGAGATAGGAGAAAAGGAGTTTACAAGTAACATTTTTCTAGGTTTTGATATTTGGGTTTTTATTTAGGGAAACATGAATCTAAAAAATCTAAATTTATGGGATTTTATGAGTTTTTACATTATTTTAGGATTGCGAATGGGCTTTAAATGCCATAAAGTAATTTGAACAGTAACTATTTTTGGGTTAAGACTAAAAAATTTGAAGAGGCTCAAGAACTAACTTCAATCACCTTAGGATTAATTGCTCTCGACCTAAATCACAATTAGCTGGTTAACACCAAGTCAACACTCCGACTTTTACTCATATTGTACCTCAAGCTAGCTTTTCACGCGATGCCCTCACATTTCTCTTTAACTGGCCATCATTGGTCAATCTCTTATTCTAGTGGTTTCAATCTCATCGCTCTAGATGTAGAACTTATCAATCACCTAGTAAGAGGTTTGGTGAATGGATCCACTATTTTCTTACTAGTTCTTACATAAAAGATCGAAATGATTCAATCTTGAATCAATTGTCTCACATGTTGGGTTTTATACCCTTATATACTACATTTCTAATGTGAAACATTTTATTATCAATAAAGCAGTAGAAAATCATTTTGCTTATTAATTGAATTGCTTGCTTCTTTTATTAAATGATTATTTGCTTTATACAAATGCATATAAAATCTCAAACATATAAATAAGTTACACGTATAGTGACTAGATCACGATGGATTATAAATGTAACTATATGTTTAAAAAGAATTAGTCCTAAGATTAAATCAGTGCATAGGATTTTCACTGATTTGTTAATCTATGATATGATCTACTTACATACTAGGTGTGATGTCTTGTCCATGACATTAGCTAAGTCGATAAGATCGAATATATTTTGACTAGGACTGACACTGGTTACTGATAGATAAATAAGTGTGGATGTAAAAAAATGGCAAGAGATGCCAAGCCTGGAATAAACACCCATGAAGAGCCCTGAAAGATCGGAAGAGCCACGAAGACCCAGTTCACACACCAACTTAGGACCATCCCAAGGCCAGACAGAAGATGAGCTCAAAGCGGTCCTACGACCTGGAGGCGAGCTCAAGATACCTCCATGGCCTCAACCTGTGAATGCCTTAAACTTAAGCCGCCAAGGGTATGTCAAGACATGGATAAGGTATAAAGAAAGCCTAAGTACTGCTGTGTATGAACTAGGCACGCCCATCATAAGAGTAGTGGTCGTACAAGGTCCTAAGAGTAGTGGTCATACAAGGTCAGAGGAAGAAGGTAACATCCTACCACATCTTCAACAAGTGTCAGGCCCGACAGGCCTAAGCCTAACACCACTAACGTTTTTTCCATGATCTTCTGAGGTACCTTGTAGTACCACCACTTTTTTGCCCCCTTGGGACCATATTGTACTGAGAGCCATTAGAGCTCACCTATAAATAGGACATCACTTGATCATTAAAGGTGGTTAGAAAATTCATTGTATTCAAAGGAAATTGAGCAATACAAATACTTTTCTATATTTTAACTCTGCAGCTTTTCTTTATGTTTTCTTTTCAAATCCTTCTAAGTTCATTGATTTCTTACTAGACTTTGCATTTTCTGACCATAATGTAGTTGGCGAGCTCTCACTATCAACAATAAGTATCGTCATTATTGAATCTAATCATAGTTACAACGTTCATCATAGGTCAAGTTGATCTAAATTATGACTAATGCTATATCTACTAATTATATTATATGAATCTTTTGATTGGTTCGTTAGAAGATTACCCTATGGCTATAGGAAACACATACATGATCTGTCTTATTTTCATGTGATTTCTCATTTAATCGAAACATAAATGGAAATCCTAGAATATGCATCTATTGAAAACAAAGCTATAAACACAGAGATAAAGTAAATTACTTACTTATGTGCAGCGAAATTAATGAGACTCAACCCTTTCAGTTCTTATCCATTTGTCCTTTTTCTGATTGCTAATAATTGCCAAGAACTTAAACGCGTCTCAAAACACAACCAAAATCTTCCTCGCCAATCTTTGATCAAGCCTAACTAGTGTGGGAAATTTTCTCAACACATGAAGTAGAGATCTAGAGGAGAAGAAGAGAGAGTGGATAGAAGAGTGTAATCTTTAGGGTTTTCTTTGACTTAACACTTACCCAAAACTTTCTCCTCAAAACCCAAACTATAACGTTCTATTTATAGAGACAACTTAGGGCTTATTTTCTTAATTAAATTAATTGTAAAATAAAATATAAATAAACCACATCATGGCCGACCACACTATGTGGGCTGGGCTCATGATGTGTGTCTTAAATTCAATGCCTAATGGACTTAGATTCAAGACCCAATTATGTTTCTATTTTATAATTAAATAAATAAATTTTATTCAAATTAATTATTTTTAATTTAAAACTTGATTTATTAATATTAACACTAGTTTTAAATTATTAATAAATATGCCCAATATTTTACAATAATTCTCTTATTTTCCCTAATTCATAATTCATGTAAATATCACAAAATTAACATAGTCAATTCGATATTCTGAATTGATAATTAAATAAATTGTTTGAGACACTTAGACGTGATTTCATCAATGATGATGCGAGGACCATGGATCCATAAGTACAAACTACAATAACTTCTCATGAGTTTATTAATAGAATAAATTATCTCACAACTTATTAATTCTTTGTGACTCAACTATAAACTTGGAATTGAACTCTTGAATTCATAGAACGTACTTTGACAAATGTAAATATGTTATCCATTGTTATAACCATACCGTTATTCGATCCTCTATTGATAACCTACTAATGAGTCAAATAAATTTACCAATTTACCCCTCATTGGTATTTTATTCTTAAATCCCACTAAGTTCATTCTGAATTATAATTCCATAAACTTAATTGCAAAAATGAGTACTCAATCACTTAACCATTTGAACTAAGCTATTAAAGAAACATCTTTTCACTTCTATTACGGAAGCTATAGATTCCGTATCTATGATAAATACTCTCATTCAATTATACCATCAAATCTCCAAGATGTAAGTATAGGCTATGTCCCAGGGTAAGCTTTTAATGAACAAGTCAAAAGATTAAGATAATTTAATTAATAGAAATATTCTCACTTAGGAATTAGATCGACTTGACTTATGGGACTAAATTTGATAATAACGATACTTATTTATCTATAAATAATCAATGTCAATCCTAGTTCGATGTAACTAGATACATCCGATCTTATCAACTAGTCAATATCTTGGATAAGACACCACACCATTGTGTAAGTAGATTATATCGTAGATTACTTAATCAGTAAAAATCCTATGCAGTGATTTAATCTTATGACTAATTCTTTTGAACATGTAATTACAATTATAATTCATTGTGACCTAGCCACTATAATTGTAACTAGTTACACAAGATCAGGATTTTATAGATATTTGTATTAAATAAATAATCATGTAACAAAACACGTGAGCAATACATTGATAAACCAAATGATTTTTATTCTTTATTGATAATAAACTGTGTTGCATAAGAAATATGGTTTTAAAAGAGCATAAAACCCAACAACGGCATGGCCTATACATACATCTTGGAGGTTCATTAGTGTAACGCCCTGCTAATTAGGGTCTGTTATAACGTGTGTTTAAATTAGTGCGGGACTCACTAAACGAGTCATTTAGACTAAAACATGTGATTAAGCCACCAAGGGTTCATGTATTAAAAATATTGATCAACGAATAAACATTTCCATTTAAAAGAAAACTTTAGTCTTTACATAGGATCCCAAAATACAAGTTTAAAAATTTGTTTACAACTTAGAGATTAAATAATAAGCCGACCTAAGCAGCAAAACAGGGCCCAACCCTAGTTTCCCCTGCGATACCTTAGCCGTGGCAGTTGAGTAGACTGCATATGTACACATCGCCCCTAACGCTCTCCAACTCATGGCTTGCCAAGGTTCTCCTTACCCTTACCTGCACCACAAAGCACCTGTGAGCCAAAAGACTCAGCAAGAAAACAAATTAACAAATTCAGATAGTGCACAGAATATAACAGCATGCTCAACAGTAATAACTAGAATCAAGCATACACACTATATAAGTAAGTGACCATAGGGTAACATAAGTGCGTGTCGCACTCTCGTTCATTCCTATAGTATCCGAGCCAGTCAAGTGCATAATGCACTCCCAAGGTAGCCTAGCCATAATGGCCTGCGCTCAACGCGCATAATGTCAATCACAGCTCGTAAACCTTCGACTCATAAGTCGAGCCCTTTTTAATCCCTCGGATTATAAGCTGAGCCCCTTTTTATTCAAGTATACCCTCGGCAAACAGGCCGAGCCTTTGGTTAGGTACAATAGTTAGACTTCCGACTTATCAGCCGAGCCTTCTAATCGGGGACAGACATACATATACTACCTTTATCATACAAAGATACAACACATTACAACGTACTTACACAGGTATACACATGTATAATTATAATAATGTTCATTAGCTGGGCTTGAGCCCTAATCACATTTACATTTAATAGTTGGGCCAAGCCCCAATCATATTACATTTAACAGTTGGGCCAAGCCCAATCATATTACATTTAACAGTTGGGCCAAGCCCCAATCATATGACATTTAATAGCTGGGTTGAGCCCTAATCATAATATATTAAATAGTTGGGTCGAGCCTTAATCATAATACATTAAATAGTCGGGCCAAGCCCTAATCATAATACAAATCATAGCTGGGCCGAACCCTAATCATAATACATTTGATAGCTAGGTCGAGCCCTAATCATAATACGACCCTAATCATAATACATTTGATAGCTGGGACTAGCCCTATTCATAATACAGTCAACTATGGGGCCAAGCCCTAATCATGTTACATTCAACAACGGGGCCAAGCCCTAATCACATATCTCACGCATCGGGTGTAGTTTTCTTACCTTTGGTCAGAGTGTAAGAAATTAGGCAAGCAAGTACGACTCCCAAGAACGATCATCTCCCGAGCCTTAGCGGTAACCTAGTCACAACCCACAATAACATTCTCATTACTTTTCAATTCCATAATTAAACCCCGAGACCAATCTCGTGCTCTTAGGACCTCCAATTCCCCCACACGGGGTGGTGAAATTGTCCCCGGAGACCCTGGGCCTATGCCCTAAAAATGCCAAATGAAGGCCCTGAAAATGGCCTAGTATGGCGGCACAGACTTACAGGTGCCGCGGCACATAGCCAGGGCCCCCTGCCCTGGATCATCTTACCACCACGCCTTGGAAGAACAGCGCCGCGGTGTCCCAACGCGAACCAAGAAAAACTGGAATTTTCTCCGAGCCAAAGCTCCCAAATCTTGCCCCAAACTTGCCTAAAAGTCCCAAATGAGTTTAAAACCCTAAATAACATATCATAAGCAGTACCAACACCTAAAAAACTAAATTCAATCTCTCACTCAAATCAAAACCCATCCCTTGGTTTAAAATTTTGCAAAAACTTAAACCACAATTGAGATTTACCAAGAAATTAGAGCAATACATTACCTTAAAGAAGAATCACGACCCTTATGCTCCTCCTACTTGAATTCCCAACTCATACTTTAAATCTCCAAGCCTTTCCTTCTCCAAAAATCAAAACCTCATCATGTGAAAAAAGAGAGAAAGAGAGTAACGGGAGAGAAAGGGAGAGCTGAGTATTTTATTGAATGTTCTGAGAAGCTCCAAGTGACTAAGTCACTACCTAGATAGGAAAGGACCATTATACCCCTTGCTCCTAATGTCCTCTCCAATGCCCTCAAGGGAAAATGAGTCTTTTACCCCTCCTTTTTCCCGTTAATCATAATTAACGCATCATAGATTCTCGTTATCTCAAATTTCCTCAAATGATTACAAAATAATGCCCCCCCCCCAACAATAAATCCCAGTAATATGCTAAATCACTAAAATAGCCCTAGGCTCACCCCAAGTCGGGTATTGGACCCCGTTATGACTAAATCGCTAACTTGCCCCCTAGCACCGCCTAGTGCTGGATAACCCAAATATATCCACATAATAACGTGGTCTTAATCATAAAACACACATATATTCAAATATGCCCTCAACGGACCGAAATTACGAAAATGTCATTCTAATAAGAAACGGGCCCACATGCATAGTTAATACACTTAACCATCCAGCACAATCATATTATAATACAATTCACATGCTCATACACACATAAGCACTCAATTAATTCAAATATTGTCTCCCGGCCCTCTAATCCAGACACTAAGACATGTTAGGGAATTTGGGGCATTACAATTAGTGTAATTGATTGACAGTGTGTATCATAGATATGAAATCTATAGCTACTATATAAGAAGTGAAAATATGACTTCCTTAATAACTTAGTGAAAGTGGATAAATGTTCGAGCACTCATATCTGTGATTAAATTCATGGATTTATCATTTATAAGGGACTTAGTGGGCGTTAAGGGTAAAATATTGGTGAGGGTAAAACAGTAATTTACACCCAGCTCATTCGTAAGGCATCGATAAATGACTGACTAGTGGTAGTAATTATAACAATGGATAGTGAATTTATACGAGTAATATCGTTATATGAATTCAATAGTTCAATTCTGTATTTGTAGTGGAGTCACGAGGAATTAATGAATTGTGAGATAATTTATTTAATAAATAAACTCACGAGAGTTTATTGAATCTTGTATTCATGGATCCATGGTCCCCATGCCCTCTCTTATTAATTCAAGCTTAATAGTCTCAAACAATTAATTGAACTATCAATTATGAATATCAAATTGACTGGGTCAATTTATTGATATTTACATGTACAAAGAATTTGTGAATACATGAGAGTGTTTTGGGCAAATTTATTAATGTTGACAAATTGATGTCAATATAAATAAATAATATTAAATCAAGTTTCAAATTATAATTAGTTAATTTGAATAAGGATTTAAATATATAGTTAATTAATTAATTATAAGACAAATAAATAAAATGTTTTGAATTTGGCCCAATTGAGTTTTAAATTCAAGACAAAGAGATTGAGCCCACTAGTATTGTGGGGTGCCCAAGCTCATTATTTTTAGATTATTGTTTTAATTTATTTAATTAAAATAAAGTTAATTTAGTTTCCTATATAAGGAATGTGATGTCTAGGGTTTTCATAAGTGTTTCAGTTTCTTCTTTTGGCATGTGAAGGAAAAATAAAATTTAGACTCTAAATTCTTTTTGCTTGGCCACTCATCACTCTCTCCTTCTCCCTTTGAATTTTCTGTCTCATGTGCTGAGAACTTGCCCACTTTGTTAGACTTGTTTTAGAGATAGGTTTGGAAGAATTGATATTGTTCTAAGCAGTTTAGATTCTTGACTATTCCTAGCATTCAGAAATGACAAAAGGATAGACAATTATAAGGAATGAGACATTGTTCTACTACGTAATTTGTATGTATTTTATGTATTTACGAGTTTATTCATATGTGAGCATGTTTTCGTGCTTTCTATTTTATATTATGTATATGAAAATAGGAAGCATGAATTTAGAAGAAAATTCAAGATCATACATCGCATACTTATGTCTTAGACTTAGAAGTCAAGACTTTCCATTATATATGCCATTATAGGATATAGCTAATGTGGCTTGACTATCACAATATATCGAGATCATCGATACCTCATTCGTAGAAATTGGAATATCCAACATGAGATCTCAAAGCTATTTGGCCTCTTTGTTGGTTGTCGCTAGAGCTATAAACTCAGCCACCATAGTTGAGTGTGAAATACATGTTTTGTCTTTGAACTCCAAGAAATGGTTCCTCCTTTGAGCATAAACACTCAATCGGTGGTGGAGAGAATGTCTTCCACACTCGATATCAAACTTGCATTAGAATATCCCTCAAGTATCTGAGGAAACTTTGAATATTGGAGGCTTAGCTTCTTGTTCCTCTTAAAGTTCCCTAGAATTTTCTCAATTACTTTCCAATGTTTGATGCTTGGATTGCTAGTAAACTTATTTAGTTTACTAACCATATAAGCAATATTCATTCTTGTACATTGAGTAGCGTACATTAGACTCCCTAATGCACTTGCATACTCAAGTTGAACCACCGCTCTACCATTATTTTTTTTCAACCTTTATCCTTGAATCAAATGTAGTATTTACCTATTTGGTTTTGAGATGACTAAACTTGTCGAGCACTTTCTCAACATAGTGAGCTTGACTTAAGGTATAATCGTACTATTTCTTCTAACTTTTATACCAAAAATGGTATCAACATCTCCAAGGTTCTTCATTTTGAAAGTGGAAGATAGATTCCTCTTTGTTTCCATTATGCATGTCATGTCATTACTCAAAATCAACATATCATCAACATATATACACACCAAGATGACATAGTCATCAAAAGTCTTAGAGTATAAGCACTTGTCTAAATTATTGTATCGAAACTCATTCAAAACAATGACTTTATGAAACTTCACAAGTCATTTCCTTGGTGCTTATCTTAATCTATACAATGATTAAACATGCCTACACACTTCATGTTCATTTTCCCTTAGAACAAAACCCTCGTGTTGTTCCATATAGGTCTCCTCATCGAGATCTCCATTCATGAATGTTGTTTTGACATCCATTTGATGAAAATAAAGGTTATATATTGATGATAAAACAAATAAAACTCTTATTGAGGTTTTCCTAGAATCTGGTGCATATGTGTCAAAATAATTGATTCATTCCTTTTGTCTATACCCTTTGGCTATTATTCTAGTCTTAAAGGTTTGTAAAGGACCATTGGTGTGATATTTTATCTAAAATACCCACTAGCACTCAATTGGTTTTGAACCTTGTAGAATGTCTACCAATTCCCATGTTTGATTTGACATAATTGAATTAATCTCATCATTTATTGCTTCTTTCCAAAAATCGAAGTCTCTTGAAGACATAGCTTCTTGGTAGGTTTTGAGATCATCCGCAAATTGAAGAATCATAGGAAATTTCCATGTGACTTCTTCAAGGTTTCAACTCTAAAATCCTTGGGTTCTTCGAGGCAATATAGGTTGCTCATCAAATTTGGATCTTTCTCCTCACAAGATTCTCCAACACATGTAGGTTCTTGAGAGTTGTTATCACAATATAACATGTTCTTAAAGAATCCCACTTCTCTTCATTCAATTATCACATTAGACTCGAAGTCTAATTTCTTATTGTTGACCCTCGTTTTGGTCAACGACACGGAGTCTAGAAAACGACAGGAAAATAATATAGAGCTTGAGAAAACAATCTAATGGAAAATAAAGAACATAGAGAATTATAGTGGTTCGGCCCCAGTGATTGGTAATAACCTACATCCACTTGATACTATTATTGGTATTGAGCTCCAAAGGTGTGATCAATGAACTAGGGTTCCTGAATTTCACAGACCTTCGAAGAAGAAAACAATACAAACGATGGATAATAGTAATATAATTCGGAAAAAGAGAAAAAGATCCTTTTCCTTGAGCTCTTTCCTCTGTATTTATAGGGTCAAGGAGGGTTACATAAATCAAATGATAATATCTTTCCTTAATAAACAGATCTTCAAGTCATAATGAAGACACATTCTCGGATATCATTACAACTGTACAGATCTTTACATAAATGAACGGAGTATACGACCAGTCTGGTTGTATATAAAACTTGATCTTCGCATGTAGAAATATTTATGGTCGATGGGCGAGTAGTATCTCTGCTACGTGTCAGCCACGTATCGAAAATCCTTGCCACATCATCAACATCTATTTTTTGGATAAACATTTGCTCCCCAAGTTTATTTATTGCAACCAGCAATATGTAAACTTAGAAAACTAACCTTTCGTATGCCCCACGAAATCTGTTAGAGCCTCTCGTGCGTTCTCGAAAATTGTGACCTAATCACGTCCAATCATGCCTTTTCGATTTCCAAGTAACCTTTCCAACGACTGTTACACTCCCCCATGCCTTGAAAAAGGTAACTCATGATTTCCCCTTTTTCAACACATCTCAGCTTCTATAAATAATCCTCATATTTACTTTTTAACTTTTTACACGCCATTTTCTTGCCAAGAACTATATCTCAGAGCTCAAAACCTTGAAGGTCTTTCGTCTCCTCGCTAAGGGTCCTTTGTCTGCACGCCCAAAGTCGTTCCATTTCAGAACCTCCAACCTTCATCCAAGTAAATTTCTTCGACTTTTAAACCCTTTGAGATGCCATGCATACTGCTTTTGAGTTCTGAAACTTTTCGTGTTCTTGGGTAAAAATTCATGAGGATTTTGTGTATACCGTTTGATGCTTGATAGGGTAGTTTAGTTTCGCTATGTAGAAGTTAGGAATCAGTTTGATAGTCAAGATCATAGGTTTAGGGCGTAAAATCGAAGTAAAGATTCGATTTTTAGGCTAGCTGAAAAACTGGGTTTTTCCCGCCCCTTTGGAGTTGAAAAAGCTTTTTTCCGAAAAACTTTTTACTTTCACTTTTTGATCCGTTTTTCAAACAGTTCGCATAAAACTTAGTGTTTCGGTTAGAATGCTGCAGGTCGTAGACGCGAGCAACGTTATTCCAACTTTCAACATAAGTTCCCAGGCTGTGCGGCTTATCTCCTCCTTTCTCTGTTTGCAGTTTACATGCAAGACCCGTGGGGAGGAGAAAGACCCATCGATGACGACCTGCTAGCTCAACTGCTCGAGGACAAAGAACAACCCTCGTCATTGATACCCGAAATCCCATTTTCTCGTACCAATCCAAACACTTCCCCTATCTTGACTCAAAACATGGCTCGCACCAAAACCAAAGCCCAGAAAAGGAGAACCTCCGATCTTTCTCATCAGCCCACTCCTTCGGCTGATGCTCCCTCGACCAGTGGTCGAGATGAAAATGCTCCTGACCCCAACATCCAAAGACATGCTCGACCCCGACATGCCATTCAGCCAAATGTTGAGTGGCACTTAGTCCCTGAGAGCAGAGTGACGATCAGAATGATCGCCAATTATATAAGGAAATACGATCTCACAGGGGTGACCCTAGTCAGACCCAACCAAGACCAAAGGGCGAATCTGCCTGGAGGCGTCTTCAGCGCCCTGTCCAGGTTTCACATCGAGGCAGGGGCTACCTTGCCTCTCCACTCATTTTTTCAGGGGGTGGCCAACTATTTTGGAGTTGCCCCCTTTCAAATAACCCCAAACGGATATACATCTGGACATTCATCATAGAAGAGACGACAGGCTTCGTTTCCTCTATATGGTGGATGATGAACATACAGAGGAGTCAAATGCAAAACTAGTGGTAGAGGACCCTATGGATCCTAGAGTTAAAAAGAATACAGAAGAGGTAGCTCCTGTGAAAGCGCCTAAGGCTACACCAGCTAATTACACTGAGGTTCCACCTCCTTCAGCATTAAGACTTGTGGGTAAAAACTCTTCTACAATAATGGATTTAGAAGATGGTATCTAGACTATGCTTGTCTTCTTTTTGTAATTTTTATTTCTTGTTAAGATTGTGCATATGTTGCTTTGTTGAGGATCAGTTAGAGAATCCTCTATATTTACATTGAGTTGTTAGAAATTAGTTAGGAAGTTAGACTGCTAAACCACTCATCGAATGGTGTGGGATATTGTTAGAATCTGTTAGCCTGTTTGCTAAGGCATATAAATAATAATCTTATGCTCTAAAGAGTTTTTGCTGAGAGCTCATTCATTCTTTGCACTTTTGAGTTTGAGTTTCTTTGATTCTTAACTTGGTATCCAATTCCAGAAATCCATGGCGACCTATACTTCTTCTTCTTCCTCTATTTTCGTTCAATCTATGCTTCGTCCTCCTCTATTGCATCTCGTGTTGCTATATCTCTATCAAGCATGAAAAATACAACTACATTTCATGGCCAGCCCAACTTATTCCAGTGATCCGTGGCTATGATCTTGAAGGATACGTATTTAGATCAAAGGCTCTACCATCAAAGAATGTTCAGATCACTGATGAGAAAGGTGAATGGGCAAACAGAGGCCGTGAACAAGATTGAAGGGAACATTGAAGAAAAAGCTTCAAGCCTGCAAAAGAAAGTGGCCGGAAGAGCTGCCTCGCGTACTATGGGCATACCAGACAACCAAAAGAACGTCTACCGGGCATACTCCATACTCCATGCTATACGGATGCAAAGCAGTCATCCCAGTGGAAACAACTGTCTCGTCCCACCGACAGGACACGTATGATCCCACCCAGAACCACACCTTACTCCAAGAATCTTTAGACCTCATTGAAGAGATCCGGGAAGAGTCCCAGGTTTAGCTGAAGATGTATCAAGGCAAGATTTTCTGACATTTTAACTCTAAAGTTAAGAGCCGAAGGTTTGAAACCAATGATCTGGTCCTGAGAAGAGTCTTCCCTACAACCCAAGATCTGGGAGTGGGGGTTCTAGGCCTAAACTGGGAAGGACCATACGAAATCCAACATGAAGTGTGTCTGGGAACATATCGCTTAAGGCAGCTTGACGGAACAAAGGTCCCAAGGGCCTAGAATGCAGAACACCTCCGTAAGTACTATAAATAGTTAGGAGGACATGTTCTTATTTTTAATTTTTCTTTTAAACAATGTACGCCCCAGGGCTGTTTCTTATTCAATGAAAATTATGTGTACAAAACATCATAAAGAAATATTGTAAAGAAATGAAAGTTCGCGTCCGTCTTCACAAACAAGTTACCCAAGACTACAGTCTTCCCTCACTTAGGGGGGTATAACCATTTGGACGAACAAGTCTGGGAACAAAAACAAACAGGATGCCAAACGCAAAGTTTAGTCCTAGTTCGGACTGTATAGACTGGGGGGAGCAGAAACCCAACTCCTAACAAAAGGATTCAAGGCTCAGGCCTAGTCCCAACCGGGACATACATGGTCCGGGGGGTACAAACCCGACAGGACGAAAGGCTCAGGCCTAGTCCCTAACCTGGACATTCATGGTCCGGGGGATGCGGACCTGATAGGACGCAAGGCTCAGACCTAGTCTTAATAGGATACAAGACTCAGCCCCAGTCCCAACTCGGACATACATGGTCCGAGAGTATAAAAAAATTGAAAATCAGTCGACCGAACATGGTCCCAAATAACCAAATACCTATCAACGCCTTCCCTATAATGGCCCAGAACCATTGGAAGGAGAGTCCTAGGTATGAGTTATCTAAAATTAGTCTTATAAATGGCCCAGGCCGTGCGAACCTTACCCATAGGTCAAAAATAAGCTAATCAACTAATCTCTTATGGCCCAAGCCATTGGAACGTGAACACCAGAATCAGGACAAACAAATTTGGTGACAGTTGTTAACTCTCTAGTGGCCTAGACCATTGGAACCTGAACAACAGGATTAAAGCGAGTTAATAAGTTAAAATGTAAAAAGAGATCTATGATGGTCCAGGACGTTGGAGCCCGTGTTATATAGTCAAGGTGACTCACTCCAGACCATAAAGACCCAAACATGGATCCCCAGACGAGATAAATGTTTTCTACAACTTTTCCCCAATGGTTCCGACCGTTGGAACCAGGACCGAACATTCGACTCATTCATGCAAGGTAGTAAAACACTTAGTGAAATTCTAACGGATGGAACGGGAAAAACTTGTGCAAAAAATAAAATAGATACACATAAAAATTGTCTTGGACGCACCTACGTCCATAAAAGTGTTACAAAAAAAAAAAGAGAAAGAAAAACAAGTAAAAGACCCGGGCCTAGGCTTCGTTGTGCCCTGATGCCTCTGGGTTGGCCCCATCTATCTCCTCCTCGGCCAAGGGCTCCGCGTCAGCTTTCTCCTTAGCCTCAAACTCAGCTCTCTTTGCGGTGGGATCGGGGTAAAGCAGGAGGTTCATGTTCTTGTCCTGGAGCCAAACCATGTAAATAGCCTCCTCGAAGGTGGCCTCCAACAAGGCATCCGCCTGCTCTTTCCCTTGGCAAGCCTCCTCGTGCATTTTCACCTCTTGCTGAAGCAGTTTGTCCAGTTCCTGGACCCGAGATTCAAGAGAGGTGATCTTCTCCCAATCCTGGCGAGATTGGGCTTCGGCTGCCTCCAGGAGGATCTTCGATGATGCCTCAGAGCCCCGAACTCGATGATATTCCACCTCCAGACTATCCACCAACCTCTTGTGGTCAACTTCCTTCTGGGACAGAGTCTCTTCAAGTTGCAATCAAGCCCAGGCAGCCTCCTCGCGGTCCGCTTTGGGTTGAGCAACCTCCTTGGCCAGGGTGGCTTCCCGCTGGTTCATAGCCCCCTCCAATTCCAGCTGGCTCGTCTCCAGCCTCATCTCCATCTCTTCCACCAAGTCGGCATTCTGATGGGCCAGTAAGGTGTCCTGGAACAAATCAAAGTTAGAAAACATACGGGTTAAAAATATGAAAAGCAGAGGAAGATATGGACAGATAACTTACAGCGGTGGCCTGGTGACAGATAGCCTGGGAGATGAACAAGGCATCCCAGTTAGCCAAGGTGGCGTATCGTTTCAGTTGAAGGTTGGACATGGTAGTCCGAACCTGCTCCAACAGATCCGTGGCAAGTGGGGTCGTGTCCTGCCCCAGTTTGGGGCGAAATCCGGTCTCAGCAATGAGCCAATCCATGATCGACTGAAGGGCACTAAAAGCGGCTGGGCGCTTGGCGAACTCCACCTTGCGTCGGATCATCAGTGCCCAGTAGACCTCCTCCCTTTTGTCCCGGCCATCCTCCCAGGCCCGAGATACCATCCTCAATCCCTCATCTCGGAGGACCATGTCCCCCTCCTCGGGGAGAGCTGGATTGACGGGAAGCGTGGAAGCTTCTGGGAGCTCCCGAGTGGCAAGCTGGCTTTCCTTGGAAGAGTTCTCTTCAGCCAAGGAAGGGTCCTTGGGTTTAGCCCTCTTGGCCCGGTTCGCGGAGTCATCAGCAGCCAAGTCCGCAGCTCTTTTCTCTGACCTCTGACTCGCCAGAAGCTCTTACTCCATGTCAATAACGAGAAAATGAGAAGGTTGAGACGAGGCGGTTTCGGTGCATACTGTTGTAAGAGGGATCGCGGTAGGAGCCGCCTCGACAACATCCGCCTCTGGCATCGAGCCCCCAAGGATCAAATCCAACACCTTGTTCTTGGGCACACCTTTGGTGGCTTTCTTCGCCGACACCCTGGACTTGGCCGCCCGGGCCTCCATGGCCTGCTTCATCTTTGCCACGGGAATGGACATGTCGGAATCTTCTGAAATAGAAAATAAAAAAGAAAGTCAACAAACTATACGAGTGAGGATAAGAAGTAATTAAAAAACTAGTCTAAGGTACTCCGGGACGAATCCTTATCTAGAATTCGGGCTCGACTCAAATCTCCTAAAGCGAAGGAATGGATTCGGTCTCCCATGTCGTCTAGGTCCAAGAAGTTACCATATTGAAGGAACTCGGACGAGTACATGAGAGTCTCCGGATCTACGACGATGGGGGATGAAGGTCCCATTTCTCTAACGGCCCCAAATAGGTGGCCTCGATAAACTAGTCTATCCCTAACTAAGTCCCCAAAATGGGGAGCATTAGTCAAAAGCAAAGGAGAATTACCTTGCCCTGATATACTAGCCCCGGGAGCCCCCGTGTTCGGCTGGGCCTCTTCAAAGAGGGCATCCAACTCCTTGGAGGTGGCCCTCTCCATTTGTTGGGATTGATCCTCTTCTTTTTCGCCACGTCTGCCCGGGCCACGGCCTCCACGGCCTCGATATGGACGAGAGTCAGCTCCTCCCTCAAGGCCGAGTCCTTCTCACATTGCAGCCCACGGAGGCTAGGGGCCACTATTGTCTGATTGGCCGCCAACATCCCAATTGTTTCCAGGTTGGCAGTGTTTACGTAGCTTCCTACGTCAAGATCTTCCGTACTTAAAGTGGCGTAGAACTTCTTCCAGTCAAGGATTGACTGTGTGAGAGGGGTCTGGGCATATTGTCCTGTCCTCCAGGAATAAAAGTCGAAAGTGGATAACAGAAAGAATGAAAATAACGAACAGGACTAAGAAAAAAAAGAATACTTACCCACTCGCTGGAAGTCCAGCATCAGCGTGGGGTTCTTATCCAAAAGGAACCCGGATGTCATAAACCAATAGTGTCTGACATCCGGGAGTGTTTCTAGGAGCTGGTGGGAGCAGGATAATTGCTGCAAGGCTTGTGTCTGTAGAAGCCATCCCGGGTGTTATCCTTTGCATTAAGTTGCGGCTCCAGCTTATAAAAGTATAACATCTTTGTTGGGGTCGGCTCTGGTATCTCCCTCGCCACGCAAAAGATACGCCATCCCACGAGAAATCGGTAAGCTTGGGGCAGGAGTTAAAAGGGCGCGATCCCCACAAACTTCAGGAACTGCACAAAATAGTTGTGAAGCGGGAGAGTGGTTCCCGCACTGATGTGGCCCATGCTCCAGGCCCCAAATTCGCCCATGCTGGTGTGGGCCTTTTCCTCCTTCCTAGCCAGACAGTTATAAAAGATTCTGGGAGTGGACTCCACTCCCAAGTGCCTCTCCAGAACGTCGAGAATCCGGTAGTTCCAAAACAAATTCTTCTCCCCATCCATCTCTTATGTGTTGCCACTGGGGTGTTTATGTCCTTCTAGGACGAAAGGGGCCAATTGGACATACTCCTCCAGATGGAGGGTAACGCCGTGACTCATGACTAATGATCTGGGAACAAAAGAAAAGGAAGCAAATAACCAAGTAGTTAGCACCAAAACCCAAAAAGTTTGGTTCAGGTACGAGGGCTCTCCTATGAACTACTTGGTAGAGTCCCCTTCGGATTAAATCCAGGATAACCAAAGATCCCCAGAACTCTGATTGGAAACAAATAAGAAGAGGTTTGCTAAAGTTTCTCCAAGTTGGCCTATTACCGTTTTTTCAAGGACAACACGGACCTGAAAGGAACCAGGACGACCCAGACAATTTGCTCTACTATTCTAGTACACCCAGAGCCACCCTAAATGGTGGCCCCGGCTCTAACAACCCTATAGTTACAAATGCGACATCACAAAATGATAGGCACGAGAAAACATAATTGAAAGGTTGGGGAAACTTACTGTAAAGTGCTGATCATGGAGGGTGACGTGTTTCTGGCGACAGGGACGGCAGAATCACAGTCTTGAACAGGACGAGGGGACACAGATGTTCGTCCAATGATCGAGCCGAGGTCACACTTTCGGGCGGGGGCACAGAAATCAGATGCGTCAGAAAGAGACGACGACGAAGACAGAGTAGTTGACGGAGAATTTTGTCGGCGAGCTCAGACATTAAAAGTTCTCTTTGTGGTTTCGGTTGTTCAAAATGCGTAAAATTTGTAAATAAAAATCTTGGGGTATTTATAAGGACCAAAAGCATGTTTTTTATCTAACGGTTCGGAATGATCCCCCACATCGGACGGTCCCAGATCATGCAGGGGTTTTAATTAGCCCACTCGAGTATCGGATCGCTGGTTCCCCAAATCATGATCTGCGCCACCTCGATCCAACGGTCCTAAGGAAAGGCATTTCAAAATTCATCCCATCCAACGGTCCTTAATAATGTGGGAATATTAAAGGATTCATTCATACAGATGGGACGCTTCAGAATTTACGCTGACGTTTCGTTGCCGACATGATAACCATAGACATGCCAGTTATAGACACGTGTGTGTAACATGATGAAGTTGAAAGTTCAAGGATCATCCAAACGACCTTGAAGTAAATGAACCTGGGCTCTGGTAAACGAACCAGGGTCCTGGTAAATGGATCGAGCCTTTAGGATTTGATCAGGGATGCTGACTTTGTTGCTTTTTATACAAGTTCCTAGCAATCAATCCCCCATGAAAATGGACCTGTCGCCTGAGGAACGAACCAGGATGTCGAGAATTGATCTGGGAAAGGAAGCAAGCCTTTACTGCACAAGCACAGATAAAGGCTTGGGGGGTAAATGTTATCCCCATTTCCTCCCTCCATTCGCGGATCTGCACATTTATTACATGGGCCACCCTGAAGGGACTTAAGGCCAAGATCGGGCCCAATAGACGGAGAGGGCATGAGTCTCGATGGCCCAAATATCGGTACAACCTAAATGTTGTGCCAGAGTGAAAGTCGGGACCGTGAGGTTGGCATGTTTCATCTTCCCGGACCCTTTGCATGGTGTGTCCGAGATGCTATAAGGATATTAATTCCTCCAAGTCTAAAAATAGACTGGGACGACAGTAGACGAACCCGGATCATGGTAAACGAACCAGGGTCTTGGTAAATGAATAGGGATGTTAGTAAACGAACCTGGACCAAGCGACCAGGTTGGGTTTGATAAGTTTTCCTTGATACTGACATCACCCAGAGAAACACGAACTTTTGTCCCCACAACTAACCTGCAAAAGAGGTTACATACGGAATGTATGTCGTTATTTCAGAACCGTACTGCCATTACTCTGACGGATCCTGTGCCCCGGATCTCCTCAGAAGCCCACGCAAACCGAACTGACGCTGCGTACTGCTGTCAGTCTTATAGTGTGGTTACGCTCCAGCCGGCCCAATGGGCCCTGATTAGTACATTTTATTTATTACACTATTTTGTATTAAGCCTCCATCAGTGAGCAAATAATGTTTATATCCTCATTGGGCCTAGATTAGTACGGCCCAAACCTAGAGCACTCAACTGCCTATAAATATGAACTGTTGTGCACTGTGGAGGAGGTTGGATTTTTCTCTTGTAAGCGTATACTCTGCTCAAACTCAGAGAAAAACTCCATTACTGAAGCTCCTTAAGCTCTAATACAACATACTCGTGGACTAGGGCTCTTTAACGCCCCAACCACGTAAAATTAGTTGTGTGATTATTTCTAATGCTTTCTTTCTAAGGTCTCTTATCTTTTATAATTCTAATTTTCAAAAAACTTGGTAAATAGTAAAAAATTGGTCTTCAAGCTTAAGTTCAACTCTGATGACACGATCCAAAGGTAGAAAGCGAGGCTACTAGTAAAAGGTTTTCATCAAACACCAGGTGTTGATTTCTATGAAACTTATAGCCATGTCAGCAAACCTGCTACTATGCACACTCTCCTCACTGTTGTCATTCATTATGGGTGGGATATTCAGTAGTTGGATGTCCACAATGCCTTCCTCAATGGTGTTCCTCATGAAATTGTGTATATGGCCCAATCTAAGGTGTTTATTAATCCTTAGTTTTCCACTCATTTGTGTAAACTCAACAAAGCTTTCTATGGTCTTAAACAATCCCCTAGAGCTTGGTTTAAACGTCTTCAGTCAGCCTTACTTGTTTGGGGTTTTGTTCAGTCCAAAGCAAATGTTTCATGGTGCATTTATCATCATCATTCTTAAGTTTTTTTTTCTGCTTGTGTATGTTGATGATATATTAGTCACATGCACAAACTCCTCCTTGATTGCTAAGTTGGTTGATGATTTCAATGGGACTTTTTCCTTGGAAAAGCTAGGATCTCTTCACTATTTTCTGGGTATTGAAGCTTATCGAGACTCCACTGGTATATATCTATCGCAGTCTAAGTATGTTGATGATTTTTTGATTAAGCTCAATATGCAAGGTGCCAAAGGCCACTATACTCCAGCTGCTCCTAGATAAACCCTGTCTCGTAATGAGGGTGAACCAATGGCGGATCTGAGTCTCTATCGAAGAATTATAGGAGCTCTATAATATCTAACCATTACTAGGCCTGATATAGCCTACATTGTTTCCAAGCTTAGCCAATTTTTACAGTCTCCAACGACCTCTTATTGGATTTCTTGCAAAGGGTTTTATGGTACCTAAAACACATGACCACACATGAAGTTAGCTTCAAGATAGATTCAGCAAAACACCTTACTCTACATGGATTCTCAGATGCCGACTGGGCAAGTAGTCTAGATGACAGACGTTCTACATTTGCTTATTGCGTCTACCTTGGGCCATCCATAATATCTTGGAGCTTGAAGTAGCAGACTGTAGTGGCACACTCTATTACAGAGTTGGAGTACGGAGCACTAGCTCATGTTGCTGATGAGATGGTATGGTTGAAAGCTCTTCTTACAGAAATGCATATTCCTATAGACAATACACCTATCATTTGGTGTGACAATCTTGGTGCTACCTCATTAGTTGCAAATCCATTGCATCACGCTAAGACCAAACATATTGAAATTGATATTCATTTTGTTAGTGACTTGGTCATGCGAAACAAGTTGATATCAAATATTTTCCTACTTATGAACAAATTTTTGATGTGCTTACTAAGAGTTTATCTATAAAATGATTTCTTCGCTTCAAAGACGAACTCAAGTTTGTAGAATCCATTTTTCGTTTGAGGGGAATGTAGAGGATCAGTTAGAGAATCCCCTAGATGTACACTGAGTTGTTAGAAATTAGTTCGGCAGTTAGATTGTTCGAACCACTCATCGAAAGTGTGGGATATTGTTAGAATCTGTTAGCTTGTTTACTTAGCCATGTAAATAATAATCTTATGCTCTCTAGAGTTTTTTCAGAGAGCTCATTCATTTTTTGCACTTCTGAGTTTGAGTTCCTTTGATTCTTCACTAGCTTGTACACTTACATAGTTAAAATGAAATATTGAAAAGTATTTTGACTGCTTCACATTGTTTTTACTCAACTTCTACCTTACTATATTTATGCCGAGATAGGCGTTTGCATAAACCTTTCAAACCCTTTGTGAGAAGGAATTTTTCCATCCTTTATAGATGGTGGAAAAAATTACCAAGTAATATACATTTTCCCTTCTTCTACTCCCTTTATTTCTGCTTATTTTATCACATAAAACTAATTCAAGTAGCCTGTGAGATTTGGAAGATCAATGTATTCCTAGGCTTTGAGGATATGAGAATAATAGACCTTAGGCTTGCCTCATTCTAATGGAACTATGATTTTACCTAAAAATAAACAAATTCTTAGAAGAAGATGTCTTATCCTTAGCATCTTTTTGGGTTCACCTAATCACAATGACAAGCTAATTTGGCATATTTTTCTAAAGATGGTGAATATATTGTGTGCAGTGGTTATGAAATTCCTCTACGGGAAACAAAGAGGGTGTTTGGCTCCTTAACTAAAAAACTGTATTTTGTTTTTAAAAGCTAAAAACTGTTTTTTGAAAACAATGTTTGGTGTTTGGCGTTGTTTTCAGAAAACAATTTTTAAAAACAAAGTTACAAAAAACAGAAAATTTTGAGAACTAAAAGTTGTTTTATGTTGTTCTCTAATTTTTTTGTCTATTTTTTTTTTCTCATATCACTTTTTTAATTATTATTATCTAACATCATTTATTGTCACATCATTTTCTCTCTCCTTATTTTCTCTTTTATCACTTTCTATCTCCTCACTTTTTCTCTCTCGCTATTTTCTATCTTCTTACTTTATATCTTTTCATTTTTTCTTTCATCATTTTTTATCTCCTTATTTTCTCTTGCATCATTTATTATGTCATCATTTTTTCTTTCATCACTTACTATATCCTGACTTTCTCTCTCATCATTTCCTTTATTATTATTTTTTCTCTACTCACTTCTCTCTCTTAACTTTCTTTCTTATCATCTTCTCTCTCATTTTTTCTTGGATTAATTCATCTTTTCTCAATTTCTATTTCTTCAAATTTTCTCTCCTTACTTTCTCACTCCTTATTATTCATCATTTTTTCTTTCAAATTATTTTATCTCATTATTTATTTCAAATTTTTATTAGATTTTTCTCATTGTAAATATATTTGTTAATTTTTTACTTAAGATTTAAAAAAAAATAAAACTAAAAAATTGTTTTTAAAAAACATTAACCGAACATCTCTTGTTTTTTAAAAACTACAAAAATTGTTTTCTGCTCTCATTTCTGAGAATACAACTTTGAAAACAAAAAACAGAAAACAATGCCAAAAAGGCCCAAAATTTTTAAAGAAATTCGACGTGTCTAAAATAAAGAATTGTGTGAAATATTATAGACAGTTAGTGTTCCACCTGAAATCAAATATTTCTTTTACGGAAAACCAACCACTTGTTGCTTCCTACTTATGATGTTTTGTTTTGCAGGGGTATATTATGCATTAGTGCAAGCTAAAACAAAGATGTTTCTCACATATTGTAGAGGTGCCCTTCAATTTGTAGTATTTGGAAAATGAAATAATATTTTTATAAATGCTATCAAAAAAGGTGGAACACCCTAATATCATCTTTATGTCAAACCATGCCAAATTACTTTCTAATGAAAGGATTTTGAGTTGTTTGTTACATGGAAAGTGGCATTCTAGGAATTGCTATGTTAATGGTCCCCCAAGTCCCAATCATCCTTATCTCTTGGATTAGTCTGTCGATTACGTTGTATATATTTAACGTCAAAGCAAATTCAACGGTGCAAAAACTCATGAGGATCCAGTAAAATGGTGCCCTTCGTTGAAGGATAAAATTTTCATTTACAATTTGAATATCAAAGATCATTTGTAGTACATGGGTTGGTACTAAATATTCTAGAGGGTGTGTTAGAGCCACTCAAAGTTTGCTCATAAATCAGCCTTTATTAAATCTTTTCACATTAAAAATTTAAGCTATTAAGGATGGTGTGAAACTTGCCAAAGAGATGAATCTTGAAAATTTTCACATCATCTCCAATAAAATGGTCAATAGCGAGAATCGTAATTTTTGGTGACTCTGAAGTTGTTGTTGAAGACCAAGAATTGGAGTCAATGCAAAGTATGGTTTTCCGGGTTTCAAATTTAATCTGAGAACTACAAATGTTTTTGGTCACTTCTTTTGCTAAATTTGGTTTATCTTGTAAAATCATCAACTTGTTGGAAGGAGGGTTATCCCTCAGGTGCATTGTTAGTTCTTAACACTGACATGTCTATTCTTTAAATTGATTCTTTACTTGAATGTATTTTTTCCAAAAAAAAAAAAAAAAAAATTAAAAAGGCATTTGGTGAAACCAGTTTACTTTGGTACAATAGCTACCGAAGGAGGTGGCATAGTGTTCTTGATCCCTAGCCCCAACAAGTTTATATGAATCTCTCTAGGCACGTACCACATAATTGTGGAGCAATGTATGTACCACATAGGGTCATATGATTATTACACAAGGAATATTAAAATTTGGTAATGAGACTTTATTTAATTGGTTAAACAATATTTTTGGCCGATATAAATATAAATATATATATTTCTGTTATTTTATTTTGGGCTAAAAAATACTTTCTTATAGAAATGTATGCTTCTCTCTAAAACCAATAAATAATCACTGTTAATTATGGCAGAAGACTAAAAGAGCTTAAAAAAACAAAAAACCTGGTCCACAGGTTCCCGATCATGATAAAAAATGTGTTACTATATTAAAAGCTAGTGGGACAGGCATAGACAGGAGTGAACCCATATACGTCTCCATATAACTTAAACTCGTGGTAAGCATTAATATAATTACATTTTCTTTTGATACGTTCCATAATACTCATATAAAATAGTCTATGACTACGTAATTGAGAAGAGACAAAGAATAGTGCATATCATAAATAATTGATGGTGCATGTCTATGCTTTTATTTAATTTGAAATTATAGAGTCCCCACATGAATGCCCCTTCTTCAAGCCAAGGGAACAACAACAATCATCCAAGAACAAACACTATTATATATTAATGTTATTATGTTTATTCAAAACAATTTCCTTTTCTTATTTGACTCTTCTTTATTATTAGTTACTTTTTTTTTTCTTTTTCGACAAAAGCCTCCTTTTTTCTTTTTTTAGCTTGGTAAGCTTTTTTCTTTTCCTTTCTCTTTCCCAAGCTTTAATTTTCTGCATGTCTTGCTTCTCTCTTACATAACAATTATATAGATTATTTTATTTATATTAATTTATAAAAATCAAATTAAGGTCGGAAAACATCATTGGCATACTACATTTTTAATTATATATATTTATGTAGATTCATTAATTAAAAAACATTATTTATTCTATAATTTCTGTATATATATATCAGTATGTGATACAATATTTTGATTTATTTATTTATATTTAATTCGTCTTCTATATTAATAAAGATGACTTTGAGTAAAATTAATCCAAGGTGAAGTCTTTTTACTGTGTGTAGACTAAGGCTAAACATGCAGTGGAAAATTAATCTGTGTGCTTTTCATAAATAAGAAAATGTTACTCTACGTACGTACTATATTAGATTAAGTCATATATTTATTTGTTGACTTTTTTATCTATGCACTTACAGTCTAGTCTCTAGTGTACATATTTACATATACATTGCATGTGTTCACATTTTGTGTTCATGCACGTTGTATAAATAAATAAACAAAATTAAGATTTAGACTCTAATTAAACTATGTGTGCATGGATGTGAAATTGGGAATTCCCCCTTTCTACCTAATTTAATTACGTACAATCATTTTTGCTCGCAACTAGTTTATATAAATCTAATTAATTCACTAGTGTTGTAAAAAAATAATTGGACAGATTGAATGTTTATTAGTACCATTTGTAATGGTAGTGTTATAATTTCTTCCGCTTAAGAATAATTTTAAAATACCCTAATAAGAACTCCATATTAGCATTATAGGATTTTAGTTTTTTATTTTATTTTAAAAGGATATACTTCTTTGGTACTCTGCGTGTTAATTAAATACAATTTTATTACCTTATGTTTACCATAATGATCATTAGATATCCTGCAATTTAAAAATTAATATAAGATATAACTCTAATTCAAATTTACTCAACAAATTATAGAGATCCTAATGAGTATATATATATATATATTTTTTGATGAATAAGAATCATTTTATTGCTCAACAAATCCTATTACAACTCAAGAGCAAAGGCCTAAACATGGCTCATTTGCTCAAACCAATTACAATCACTATGACTTGTTTTCTCATTTTTAAAAAGAGAAAACCTATTACAAATTCCTCTTTTAATTTTCTGTACAAGAGTATTAACAGTATACACATTATCATTCCACAAAGTATTGTTTCTAGCTTCCCAAACATTATATACAAGGCTATTCACAATGGCAAGATATACCTCTCTTCGAAATTTGGATTGCTTCGTCCTCTTGATCTTCTTGATACAAGCTTCTAGCTCCATTTTATGCACATTGAAACTTGCCCAAGTAAAGATAATTTGGGCCACTGTAGAGCTATAGTGACACCTAAAGAAGAGGTGTAGATGCGACCCTAAATGAGCACCACAAAAAGGACAATTAGCATCAACAATATGTCCAATTTTAAGGAGTCTCTCTCTAGTTTGTAACCTGTTTAAACAAGCAAGCCAAGTGATGAACTTGTGCTTGGGAGTACTTAGCCGATTCCAAATGGAAGAAAACCAAACCTTCCTGTCATTTGACTTCGGCCAAAGAAGAGAGCAAACTTTAGTGATACTAAAGTTCATTTGGGTGAAGATAGATTCTTCCATATTGTTCTTGATGATGTTCTTGACCATAACAATCTTTTTCCAATACCAACTAGCATTTTGTGGAGCCTCATATCTCCACCAACAATCATCTTTGATATATACAGAGTGTACCCAACGAACCCAGAGATTATCTTTCTTTTTGGCTATATCCCAAACATACCTACTCAAAGCTCCAATATTCCAGTGTTCTATATTACGAAAACCAAGCCCCCTTTCATCTTTAGGAAGACAGATATTCTTCCAAGCAACAAGACCCGGACCACAAGAGTTTGAATTACTCTTCCAAAGAAAAGCACGACAAATGCTATTGATTCTATCAAGGATATACTTTGGAAGAATTAAAATTTAAGCCCAATAAGTATGAATGGTCAACAAAAAAGAATTTATGAGGGTACATTTACCTGCATACAAAATATGCCGAGAGCTCCAAACTCTAATTCGAGCCACCATCTTCTCAATTATACTTTCACATTCAGCTTTGGAAATTCTTTTGGAGCAAATAGGAATCCCCAAATACCGAAATGGGAGCTGGCCTTGAGTGTACCCCGAGGCATTTAGAATGTACTCAACATCTTCATTCTTCATCCCAGCACAATAAATGGAAGTTTTGGAAGGATTTGCATGCAGTCCAGATGTGTTCGAGAACCTCTTGAAGGCTCTCAACAAAAGAAGAATGGACATAGTATCACCTTTAGAGAAAAGCAAAACGTCATCAGCAAAGCAAAGGTGATTCAATCTTAAAGCTTTACATCTCGGGTGATGCTTGAATTCCTTCTTCTTAGAGATCAAAGAAAGCAAACGGGATAAATATTCCATGCCAATCACAAATAGAAGTGGAGACAATGGATCTCCTTGTCGTAACCCCCTTCTAGAAGAAAAGAAGCCATGTAACGAGCCATTGATGAGCAAGGAAAACTTGGGAGATGTGACACATTCCATGATCAGATTAATAAAAGCAGTGGGGAAAAGAAGGGCATCTAACATTTCCCGAATGAACTCCCACTCCACTGTGTCATAAGCTTTCTTGAGGTCCATCTTGATCATATAAGAGGGAGAAGCAGTTTGCCTACCATAAAGCTTAACAAGGTCTTGGCAAATAAGAATATTATGAGAAATATATCGGCCATGGACAAACCCTCCTTGGTTATCCGCAATTAGGCTTGGAAGGACCTGTCTCATTCTAGCACATAACACCTTCATGATAGTTTTATAGACCACATTGCAACAAGCAATGGGTCTGAAATCACTAACACTATTCGGGCAATTCATTTTAGGAATCAAGGTCAGAGTAGTAGCATGTAGCATTTACCTCTTTAAGGAGCTTGCCCAAATTCAAGGTAGATAAGATAGCTTCAAGAAAATCATTCCTTGTTATCTCCCAAGTATTTTTTAAAATACCACTACTGAAGCCATCAGGTCCCGGAGCCTTCTCATTTGGAATGGAAAAAAGAGCTTCTTTTATTTCCTCAAGAGAATACGGCTGATTCAAGTACTGGACTTGCTGATCTATTAGAGTCGGCCCCTCTTGAACAACCTTAATGGAGACTTTCTTCCTGTGCTCAATCTTAGAACCAAGAAGATTAGAATAGAAATCTAAGAAAGCTTTATTAACATTTTCAGCATTGTCCATTAGCGTACCATTGCAATCATTGATGGCATAAACAGTGTTGCGTTTCCTTCTCATCTTGATGCTAGAGTGAAAAAGCTTGGTGTTGTTATCTCCATCCTTTAGCCAATTCATTTTAGCTTTTTGCTGAAGGAAAGAAATATAATTTTTATGAGCCTCCTTATGCTCTTCTCTAGCTTTTAATTCAGCCTCAATAAGGACTTGGTTATGGGGCTCTTTGTTGACAGCAAGTTGACACTCCAAAAGATGCTCTCTCGAAGTAGCCTCTTTATTTTCCACATCACCAAACCCTTTTCTATTTAGCTCACGAAGGATAGACTTGACACGCTTCAGCTTCACACACAAGCGATACATGGAATTACCAATGACCGGCTCCTTCCAACACTCCAAAACCATCTTGTTAAAGTCCGGATGAGAACACCACATGTCAAAAAATTTGAATGGTTTTAAGCCATTGCTATGAGTAGGATAAACAGCCAAGAGAAGAGGGCTATGGTCAAAATCCCCTTCCGGGAAAAAATGAACTTCAGCACTAGTGAATCTGTCCAACCACAACTGGTTAGCAAGAGCTCTATCCAGTTTAGCAAAGACCCGAGAATTGCCTTCCTGCTTATTATTCCAAGTAAAGAAGCACCCTGTATATTTCACATCTGATAAATTGCAATTTTCCACAAAATTTCTAAGAGCTTTAAAGTCTTTTGTAGGCTTACCAGCACGAACACGTTCTTCCGGATACATAACAGAATTAAAATCCCCTAAGAGCATCCAAGGATTAGTTTGAGTTCGAGAAATTACCATAAGATCATTCCAAAGGCCACTTCGCTCTTTTGAATCATTCGAAGCGTAAAGAAAGGTCGCCTCAAACGGATCCGCATTTTTGGGTCTAATAATAGTGTGAATATATTGACTGGTGCAACCACGAATATCTACATCAGAACTCAGCGGATTCCAAGCAAGAACAATTCGGCCATTATGATGATGAGCAGAATTTGATGTAAAACACCATCCTCTAAAGAGACTAAGGTATAAAACTCCCATGTTATGAGTTTTAACCTTTGTTTCCAGGAGACACACAACACCAACTTGCTTATTATTAATGAGTTTCCTCACCTCTTGATGCTTCCAAGTTGTGTTTATCCCCGGACATTCCAGCACAAGATCTTATCCATCAGGTTCGGGAGGAATTCCTCCTCCCCCACCTGTTGCCAACATTTCACACAATATCTGTCCCACTTGTAACTCAGCAAAGGCCTCAACATTTAAGGCTTGATATTTGTTACTCAACTGGACTGCATCATCCTCTTTATCCTCAGAATTTTTCTCCTTGATGCTCTTTCTCTGCCATATTCCATTTTTCTGTTTTACATTTCCAAGAGGTTGCACAATCACCTCTTTATCCTTTTTCTCAGTAAGGTCAGGCTTCTTGGTAGGAGCCTCCTCAGTGTGTTCAGGAATAGCCACCTTATTAGCAGCCACTTTAGGAATCCCTAATGAGTATATTCTTATAAATAACACGGTAATATTTTATACTAATTTCAAATTAAAGAGTACCAGATAATCATAATCGAGAACATAAAATTAATATCATTTCATACTAGTTTTCAAATTATAAGATATCATCGGAAATAGGTATTAAAGTTGTATTTCATTAATTAGAATATAGAGTACTAATAGGTATCTACCCTTATTTTAATTATCTTTATTAGTCCATATGTTATTTTAGATATATTCTTTACAATGGGTTTTCTTTTCTTACGTTTCTATTACCTACTCCCTTGTATGAATTATTTATTTAATGTTTATAGGGCACACGTGTCATTGAACACTACATACATATAGATGTCACAATAATAAATTCTTGTAGAATATATAATAATATAATCTGGTATTGCATCTATAGTTGTTGACCCGATTTTTAGACAACTAATTAATTGAAGTTGTGAGAATTTTCGTGCATAAAACCTAAAGAGAAAAGTCTGTAAGCAATTAATGCATAAGGTAAAAAGGCAAAGATTAACACTACTACAAATATAGGTTTTCTCTGTATTTTTTTTAACCCTAAAGAAAAAATACAGAGAAAATATTTGAATGAGTCTAAAATATCACATTTAATACTCGCACCCTATTTTATTGCGGTTTAAAAAAATGCAGTGTAAAGTCTGAAGGTTGGAGGAGGCGGAGACTTTTCTCTATGATTTTCGCTATATAACTGCAAAGAAAACCCATTCTCCCCTGCAAAACAACCCGAGACCCTAACTTTCCCTCATTTCCCACATTTGACACATGAGAAGATCAAGGAACGGCTCCACCTTCGTCCCCAGCCACAGGTAAGTTCCATTTTCACTATTATACTTTTGTTTTCTTCATTTTCTAGCATATTAACGCTTTAAATAATTTAAATAGACCTAATACTGATTTATTTTGAAGTTTTAGGGCAAAAATAAAGAAATATTGAGTGAGTTGGGTTTCAATGTATGTTTATAGGGTGATTTTCAAGTTTTTTTTTCTAACGTTTTTGAAAGTTTATATAGGCTTAGAAGACATTTCATTGTTCAAAACATGTATTAATCACTAAAACTTGATTTTTTTTAAAGATGAATATATTTAAGTTTTTCGGTAATTTTTTTTATTATTTACCTAATTCATTGGTTTTTTAATAATGTTAATATTAATTATGTTAAATCTTTAGAATGTATTGTTGCAGCGCACCAATTTTTTTCATTTTATTATTTTTTGTGCTTTGTTTTATTGATAATTGTTAAGTGTTAGAAATTATTTTAATTGTTTGAACTGTTCGGTAGGAATTATGTGAATTCAATTGTCAATTGTGCTATTTATTAGTTAATATAATTAGTAAGAAAATGAGTTTTGATTGAATGCGCCAATGTGCATGGTAGGTAGTGATGCACTTTAGCACTTGTGTGTGTGCATGTGCATAATTGCATGGTGAGCATGTAATAAATTTCCTACACATTATTTCCTTTTATTTGATTTATTTTATTTAATTAAATGAATTAAAAAGAAAATAAAAGAAGAGGAAAGATGAGGTAGGCGTGTGGACATAGTGGGAAGAGAGGATTCGTTCTTCCTATTTTATTTGACAATTAAGTAATTTAAATTGATGACTATAGATAAAATGGGAAGGAGGATGGTTGTGATCTTTATCATATTCATTATTTTCCTTTTATTTAAGCAATCAAATAAAAATAAACAAAGAAAAAGAGGAAACTTACCCATTTCCCATTTCTCTAGGTTAGATAAAAAGAGAAATATAGAGCTTTTCCAACACTTGCTCTTGTGTGTGACCGTCGACCATAGAGAGAGAGAGAGAGAGAGGGCATGAGATAGAGAGAGAAAGAAAGGAAGAGAGAAGAGAAAGTAGGATGAGAAGGAGATGGAGAAGAGAAAAAGGATTCAATTCCTAGGGTATGTACTTTTATATTTGTGATTTCTAGTTCATCTCCTCATTTCTTTCTTGTGTTTTGCTAAGTTTGTTCTTGATTGCTGTTGGTTTTCTTCTCTTCTTTGTGTGGGTTTCGAAACCCTAGGCTTGAACAAAGTGGTGACCATAGTTTGGGTTCTTATGTACTATCAAGAGAGGTATTGATTTTCTTCCTCAATTTTTGGTTTTGTTATTGTACGATTATGATTTGATGTGGGTTGGTGTTTGAGCAAGATTATAATGTTTTGATTAGCCGTGATATTTATACATGTTTTCAAAAATCATGTTTGGAATTAAGGCTAATGTTTTGTTTATTTTGACATTGTTCAATAATTGTTTTTGGTATGCTTTGCACCATTTGGTATAATGAATGCATGGGTTGTTGTGATGTCTTGTTGAGAAGCATGTTAGGTGACTGTAATTTTGGATTCAAGAATATAAACCCTATGTAGGTTTCGGCCAAGGCATATGTAGAGAATGCATGTTGGGTTTTGTTTATGTTTCTCTTGATGTTTCTATGAACATGTTCATGTTATTTGGGAAATAGGAACATGCTAGGGTTCATGGGAATGTATATGAGGTTATTGGAATTGTTATGTTGATATTAAGTGGGTTTCGGCCTATAGGGTATTGATGCGTGTTTGTTTTGTTTTATTTTATGTGATGTCACCTACACTCATTATAAATATGCTAGGTTATTTGGCTAATTGAGAATTTATCTTAAGTCTCTTATAAATGATGATTTGATGATACATGAAAGTTTTGGTTTGAGTAATTATTTAAGCATGATTTAAAGGTGAATTTCATGTTAATATTGCTTGCTGTTTTTTTTTTTTTATATATAATTGTGAGTGAAATGGTGAAACAATGTTTGATATGCTCAAATAATGCCTCAAAATGATGTATGAGTTTATGTAAACAAAAATGCATTTTTATTTCATATATAAATGGTGTTTTTATCAAATTAACACATGCAGATTTTTGTGAATATTTTATGAAGAAAATATGGTTTTTAATCCAAATTTGTGATTTTGAATGAATTAATAATTGTTGAAATTTTTTATTAAAAATAAGAAAAGTCTTTTAAATGAGATAAATAATGCCAGTGCATCAAATAAATTATACCTTAAGTTATGTATATGTAAAAGTGATATTTTTATAATGTAAATATGAATTTTTTTCATATTATTATTTATGTGTAGTTTTTTTTTAATTTAAATAAGAAAATATTTTGGTTTAAATTCAGTTATGATATTTAAACAAAATAAATATTTGCTGAAACTTTAACTTATTAAGCTAAGAAAATTATTTTGTTTAAAATTAATATAAGTGAAAATACATTTTTCCCACAATTTAAATTATATATTCTCTCATTTAAACATGTAATTTTTTCATTGATTTAGAAAAATTATTTTCTCAAGGAAACAAGAAATTTATTAAGTATCTCTAAATGGCTACAAGTTTTGTTATTTTCTATGCTGTTTATAATGATAAATGGAATTATTACTTTATGAGAAATTAGGAAAAAGCTAAATGAATTATTTTATAAAGTAAATATAATGAATTAAATGGTTTAATCAAACTTTGGGATTTAAAGAAAGAAATAATGATATTGGAATTGTGTTAGTGAATTTTATTTGAAGAAGCAAGAAATAAGCATGTAGGAATTATCGCTTTAAATCGTTAAATTTTAAGAACGCTCTCACGTATGCATGTTGCATGCAAATGCATTTTTTACGTTCAAATATATGCCTATTGTTCGAACATATGGTTTTTACTTTGTAACCATGAAAGGTTAATAGGTATAGTTAATATTATTCTTTTATTATTTTATGTGACAATATGTATGTTTGGAATTATTGGGAAACGTGTATCACGTGTGCATGACCTATGCACACATGGGGTATATGTGTTGGGCACACTACTAAAAATATAGGTTTTCTTTGTACTTTTTTTCACATTTAAAGAAAAAGCGCAGAGAAAATGTTTGAATGAGTCTGAAATATCACATTTAATACTCGCTTCCTATTTTATTGCCGTTTAAAAAAAACGCAGTGTAAAGTTTGAAGCTTGGGGGAGGCGGGGTTTTTTCTCCACGATTCTTTAGCAAGAACCGCAGAGAAAATTTTACCACTTTTTTCCACGGTTATATAGCAAAAACCACAGAGAAAAGTGTACTTTTCTCCACGATTTTTGATATATAACCTCAGAGAAAAACCCTTCTCCCCTGCAAAACAACCCTAGACCTTAACGTCCCATCATTTCCCACATTTGACACACGAGAACATGAGAAAGGAGTGGCTCCACCTTCGTCCCCAGTCATGGGTAAGCTCCATTTTCACTATTTTACCGTTTTTTTTCTTCATTTTCTTGCATATTAATGCTTTAAATCATGTAAGTATACCTAATATTGATTTATTTTGAAGTTTTAGGGTAAAAATGAAGAAATATTGAGTGAGTTTAATGAGGTTTCAATGTATGTTTATAGGGTGATTTTCAAGCTTTTAACTAACATTTTTGAAAGTTTATATAGGATTTGAGGACATTTTTGTTGTTCAAAACATGTATTGATTACTAAAACTTGATTTTTTTAATATATATTTTGGTTTTTCGATATTTTTTTAATAAAGTTAATATTAATTATGTTAAAACTTTAGAATGTATTGTATTTTACATAATTTTTTATATTATAATATTTTTATTTACATAATTTTATATTATAATATTATTTCTTACATAATTTTTTATATTATTTACATAATGAATTTTTTTTAAAGTTTATTTTTGTTAATTATATTATTTTACGATTAATTCTATTACCATATATTTACTAACCAATGTTTAAACTTTTATTGTAGGAAATATTTGTTTGAATTTGAGGGGTGTTGAAATTGTTGAAGATTAATTTTGAAGGTGAGTAATAACTACTACTTAATTTTTTTTATTTTTTATATTTACAAACTATTTTTTAAAGGAGTTTGAATATATTAGATATTCATCCTTAGTAAAGTATGTTCTGAGATAAAATTGTGAGCTACGAAGATAAGAGAAGGTTGAGAACATGTATGTATCTTCGTGAAGTAGGTTCCGTGAATTTTGTGTGTGCTGCAGGGACTTATAGTTGAGAACATGCATGTTGTTTGTTGTGTGTTTTGTTTGATTTGAATTTATAGGTAGTAATAACATGGGATGTGCTATAAAAACAGAAGAAACTCTGTCCAATTTTTTTAAGATTAATATATTAATTGAACATGTTTTATAGGTTAATATATGTAATAATTATGTTTGTTCATGTTGAAATTATAAATACATATGAATTTTGGATATGTTATAAAAATAGAGGAAACTCTGCCAATTTCATTTTAGAATTTATTAATTGAACAAATTTTTGTTCAATTACAATATTAATTTTCTTTTCATTATTGACTTAGCAATTAGGTAGATATTATCATTATGGATAAATCATAAATTCCTGATAATAGAGAAACACAACAATTTCAAGACGGATTCAACTAATTCTTAGAATTTTTCCAAACAAATTGTAGTTATCCAGATAGAATTCATTGTCCATGTATAGATTGTGGTAATGGATCAAAAGGAAATATTACCATGATAAAAAATCATGTATTTTGTCGAGGATTTGATACAAGTTATCGTACATGGTATTGGCATGGGGAATCATTGAAAAATAATAATCCATATCCATTCGAGAGGCGAGGGGTTGATGATTTGGGATATAGTGATTTTGACGATCATTCTATGGAATTGCTCGATGAAGCACAAAAAGTGTTTGTTGATGATCTTTCAAAATTCGATAAATTGGTTGGAGATGCAGATAAATAATTATTCAATGGTTGTCTGAAACAAAGATTACCAACGATGGTAAAAAATTTCAACATAAAAGCAGAATATTGAGTTAGCGATAAATGTTTTTGTCAATTTTTAGCTGCTTTTAAGGAGATTTTGTCATCAGATAATTGCTTCCTTGAGTTTATATATGAAGTGAAGAAAATTTTAAATTGCATTGGGTTGAAGTATGAGAAGATCCATGCATGTCTGAATGATTGCATGTTATATCGTAAAGAGTATGCAGACATGAACACTTGCCCAGAATGTGATTTACCCTGCTACAAACCTAACAAGTGTAAGGAGATTAGGAAACTTATTCCTCAGAAAGTGATGTGGTACTTGCCTTTAGTTCCACGGCTTAAGCGGTTATATCGAAGTGCAAAACACTCAGAAAACTTAATATGGCATGAGACTAGGCGAGTGAAAGATGGTAAACTCCGACATCCTGTAGATTCGCAGGTTTGGAAAAAAGTTATTAACTTAAATCCAGAATTTAAAACTGAAGCAAGACATCTTATTCTAGGTCTAGCTGTCGATGGTGTAAATCCACATAAAATCTCTAAGTAGTAGGCATAGTTCGTGGCCTGTCTTCCTTGTTATGTACAATCTTCCTCCGTGGTTAGTGATGAGAAGAAAGTTCATGGCATGTCTTCCTTGTTATGTACTGGTTATTAAACTGCTTTGGCGATTTGGGCCGTTTAGAGAATAATTGTGAATTTGGGTGCATTTTGTGATTTGCGAATGAGATCCCATCATTATGGAGATATGTTCGAGCTTTTCGGCATGAGACGATCATGAAATGCAAGTGTTCGGTCTAGTCATAACGGGTTTAAGTTTGGGGCTCGGGGTGAGTCTCGAGGTGGTTTTAATGATTAGAGCATTACTGGGAATTAAAGGGTAATGGGATATGGATCATTGGTGTTTGAGAATATTGAGAATAGTGGGAATTGGAGAGTGTTAGTTATGATTAACGAAATAGGTGCGAAAGGACGGTTTTGCCCTTGGTGGCTGTTAAGGTTTTATTTTAGACTTAAGGGCATATAGGTCTTTTCGCTAAAGAATTTATATAAACCATTAAGGCTGTAGAAGAGAAGCAAAAATAGAGTATCCTTCTCCTTCTCTCCCGATAGGTTTTCTCCTTCATTTCTCTTTGGATTTTCAAGCTTCTTTTGAGGAATTAAGCCAAGGAACCAAGCTAGGGTTATGCTCCACCATTGAAGAGGGTGTGTTGCTGAGATTGAGGTGAGTTTTTAGCCATTAGAACTATAGCTTTTACTCTGTTTTCTGAGTTAAGTTCCAGCTGGTTTTTGAGTTGGAAAGTTGAGTTTCAATGGGTGTTTTGGCTAGGGTTCTTTGGGTTGTGATGCTTGGGGAATGTGAGGATGGTTTTAAGGTGCATTTGGGACTGAATTTCATGTTTGGAAGCTTTTGATTTGGGTTGGAAATGGTAGAATCGAAGGAGGAAATTTCTGGGCTGAAGCTGGCTGAAGGTAGCGCTACAGCGCCCAGTGTAGGGCGCTACAGCGCTACCTACAGAGGAGGTTGGGCGGTTGTGGTTCTGAGTAGAGCGCTGGGGCGCTAGGAGGGCAACGCTGTAGCGCTACCCTGTTTCTTCAAAACCCTGTTTTTAAGGGTTTTTGGCTCGGCGTTTCAATCCTTAAGGCCCGGGATCAAATCTACTCACCGTGTGGGCATGTGTTCGAGGTCCCGAGAGTGGGGTTTAGACCAAGACCCTATCATTGTTGATTTTCATTAATTCGAGATTGTATTTGGTTATGACTAGGTGACTGCTAAGGGATTAAAGGATCGATCGTTCTCAAGGGTCGTTCTCGCTCGGACTAGAGGTAAGAAAACTGCACCCCATGTGTGACATGCATGGTCATTCTGGATGCATGTTGGATGTCTGAATGTAAACATTGATAGCATAAGGAATGCTTAGCAATCCTACTCATTTGCATATGATTATTATTGAGGCATGCTGGATGATTAAGTGTGATGCATGTGATGCACGAGAAACTTGTGATTATGGCATGCCATGAATGATGAATATGAGATTGGTCAGAGCTTGAGTCTCTGTGTTTGTGCATGATCATTATTATGCTAGCAATTGTTGAGTAAGCACGCTGAATGCCCCATCTTTGGATTTTTGAAATATGATATATGTTTGGAAGCAATGCTTACTTGTGCATGGTACTGACTCATTAGTCAGAATTGGCAAAGGTGTTAGTATCAACTGTGAAGCTGTGACTCATTAGTCAGGTTCGGCAGTGGTACTGGGCACTGGTCACATTGCGCTAGCTCATTAGTCAGGACAGCCTTAGCGTGTTCCACACAAGCCAACAAAGATTAGATCTAATCGACATCTGCATTGAATGACTCAAAGAGCATTAATGCCGGACCGACCTCAAGTTCGATGAACATTATAAGCGCTTGAAGGCTAGTGGCTTACCCAGCAGCCACTCTTCCATTTGAATTAGTGACCTGCTTGTCAGTCACTCGGTATGGTTTACTAGAACCTGTTGAAGGCTAGTGGCTTACCCAGCAACCACTCTTCCATTTGAATTAGTGACTTGCTTGTCAGTCACTCAGTATGGTTTAACAGGACCTCAAAGTGATATTCACTCATTTGATCAGAGCTATGAGCTCTGTATGATCATTTTGATCATCACACGCATGGCTATGGGCACCGGCCCTGTAGTGACTTACTTGTTGGTCACTTAGCATGGTTTACCAGAACCTCAAGTGTCGAGACACTCATCTGATTAGGATTGACTTGATAGTCCTCCAATCAGAAGGACAGGATTTCTTATCCTGGACACCCCAGCATTGTTTGAACTCATTTGCATGCTGAATAGAGCTATGGTTGCTAGGCATGCCAGATATGATTTGATATCGTGATATGACTGTTTATGAGCATATGAGTTTTCTTGCTGGGCTTCGGCTCATGGGTGCTTTGTGGTGCAGGTAAAGGCAAAAGAAAGCTGGACCATCCTTGAGTTGGAGAGCTTAGGTGATGACGTGTACATATGCAGCTGCTCGACCAATACTTGGGCAAGGTTTGAAAGTGGAACTAGGGTTAAACCCTGTTTTGCAGCTTAGAACGGCTTGATGTAAATATTTTCTTGTAATAGACCTTTAAATCATATTTTTGGGATCCCAATGTATAAAGTAAACGCTCTAATGAAACGTTATATCATAACCAAGATTTTTAAATCCCTAAACCGCTAATCATACTTAGTTACACGTTTATGGCCAAATGACTCGATTAGCGGGTTTAGCACTGTTTGCAATGTGCACTGTAGCGGTCCCTGGAGTTGGGGCATTACACTATCACAACATATAACTATAATTATCTTGTACGTTGTAGAAAAAATAACGAAATATTCAAAATCTAGAGAGGTATCAAGTTTGGCTTAGATCGCGTGAAAAAAATAAAGTTCTCGTGACAGAGTTGGACCGACAAATTGCCAATATGATAGTAAGTTTTGTACGGTTTTATAATTAACATATTGATTTTATTTATATAAACTAATTTGACCAAACAATATCTTGAGTAGGAGGAGGTCAAAGAAAAATAGAGTCGTGGTGAAATTACAGCTTAGGGTCGAGATGACATCTTGACTCAAGCATTAGGGACATCGGAACACCCAGGCTGTGTTCGAGCTGGCGGGTATGATACTTTATAATAGTTGTTTTCTTTTAAGAATTATTTAGCTTACTTTATTGATTGACTTGGATGATTATTTTGTAGGTTCACTGCGATCGTGTCCAAAATGTTTGGAAAAAAAACTGAAGAAAATGACTGCAAAAGAGGAGACTGCTCAGCTAAAAGCTGAGATTGAAGAACTAAAAAGACATAGATCTACAACAGAAGAGGAATTAGCTCAAAATAAGGAATACAATGACGAAAAATGATGAGTGGGAATACTATGATGAAGGGAAATACTGTGAGAATCCAAATGATGAAGGAAAATATTATGAGAATCCAAACGATAACGAAAGGCAATGCTACGAGAATTCAAATGATGAAGTCTATCGACCTGCCTTCTACGCAGGTGATTATTTTCATCAAGAATATTCACATGTCCCACAAACCGAAGACTATCCTATTGGTGAATTCTATCAACCTATCCACCAAACCACAGCGAATCCTTTTGATGAAGATGATCAATAAATTTATGAGTCCCCCCACCGCAGGTCTATAAAGTGCAATTGTGTTCCGACAATATTGACAATGTAGTGGCTAATGGTGTTATCATTGTATCAAACATAGGTAGTCAAATTATCATCCATGGAGTTATACTTGATGATTTAGTTGCGAGGGTTTGTCTTATAGATGTCTTACAAAAAGAAGATGAGATCCCTATTCCCTTTGGTAACATATGATATGTTGGGGACGCACGAGACACATTCTTGCCTTGGCCAAAAAATTTAATTGTGACTTGTAAGGTATAAAATTATTTGCTCAGATGTTTAAATTTCATTTTTACATGGGTACACTATATTGATATGTTAAGCGATATTATGTAAGGCCCATCGACATCTAAACGCAAATCCCGATCACCATGCCCACATTTATCATCAGTTGGATCTCACGTAGTTGTCCCCGCTGAAATAGCTCAATCAGAATCTTAAAATTGGAGAACTGATGACCAGTTGGTCAGAATTGATGTTAGTCTAAAATTTATAGTGAATGAGTACTATTCCATAAAAGGAATAGATGGGGTTGTACAAGTTCCACTGACCCAAAGTTTATAGGAGATCGCGAGCCTATCTTCATCACATCAGAAGACGTTTATCAAGCAGCCTCCATGGATAATATTGGATCCTTAGTTATGCTGTTTGGTATGCGGTATGTACCAATTCAAAATGAACTCAATTTGTTATGTCATAACAAACTATAAGAAGATTTTGAATATATTAGATATTCATCTGTAGTGAAGTAGGTTCTAAGATAAAATTGTGTGTTGCGGAGATAACAAAAGGTTGAGAACATGTGTGTCTTAGTGAAGTAGGTTCTACAAATTATGTGTGTGCTACGGTGGCTTATGGTTGAAAACATGCATGTTATTTGTTGTATGTTTTGTTTAAAAGGAATTTATAGGTACAAATAATTTTAGATATGTTATAGAAATAGAGGAAACTCTGCCCAATTTTTTTTATGATATTAATTTATTAATTGAAAAATGTAATATGCATGATTGATTCTACAGATGCATTTAGGAATGCATGCACCCAAATTCACAATAGCTATACAAATTTTTTGACACCGAACATCTTTCTATTGGAAATGATGAAAGTAAAAATAATATGGTGGATCTTATAGCCAAATGGATGATGGTTATGGATAGTCGAAGCCAAATATATTTCATTCATTGGATTGTTGAGTAAGAACATACTATTTAAATATTATCACTACTATGGTTGGATTTTAATATTATAATAATTATATTTTATTATTGTTTTAGTCGACATTGGATGTTGGTGCTCGTGATGATGCAAGGGATGACCATAATTTTAGACCCTTTGAAAAATCATAAATCTCCACCAATAATTAAGGAGGTTATGGAAAAGTGAGTTGTTCAATTTTAATGTATGCATTGTTAATTTTTAAGAGTTGATAGTATAATATGTATTTAATTAATTTAAATTTTTGTAGAGCATACACACAATGTTCGGAAAATGAATACATTGGCACATTTACAAAATTGTTGAGAGGTTCTTGTCCAAAACAACTTGAAAGTCATGAATGCGGTTATTATGTATTAAGATACATTTATGATCTTTTAATTGCACTAAATCCGATAGAAGTTATCAAGAAAAAAGTATGTTATATTTTATACTCTTTTTTTCTGAAGAAAAACTAGATATAGTATTGAATCTCTACTATAAAACTAGGCTTTCTCGACACCCAACCAAGACAGTCAACTCTATTGACTGTCGTAATTGCTTAGCAGGACTCTACCCCGACAGTTAAAAACTGTATGCTAGAAACCAATGCTGACAGTTAATAACTGTCATCGTTGCTTTTGATTGTCGCTATTGACCCCAACTCCGAAAGTTAATTCGAGACCAATGTCGACAATTAAAAATTGTGGCTATTGACCCCAACGACGACAGTTAAAAATTGTCACTATTGACCCCAACACCGACTGCTAATTCAAGACTAATGCAGACAGTTATAAAATGTCGCCAAAATTCAAATAATAAAATTTTAAAAATAAACTAAACTATGTAAATATGTATTTATTAAAATTATGTATTTATTAAAAACTTCTTAAACTAGATTTTTTTTGTCTCTAAATTTTTTGTATTATTAACTTTTGCATTTATAATAATTTTTATATCAAACTTTAAATTAATTATGATATTAAGAGTAACAATACTTTAATTTAATTTAACTATATTATTACTTAACATATTTATAAAATTAGTATTAGTTAAAAATGAATTTTATTGATTGGAAACATATTGTAAAATAATTTTAATATATGCTTACAATTCTTTCATAAATCGACATATTGGAGCAATGCCGACAGCTTTAAGCTTTCGCTATTGGAGCCAAAGTGACATCTTATAGCTGTTGACATTGCTCCATTTAAAAGAAAAATTAGTTTTTAATTTTTTCCCCCACACGCGCAAAACCTTTAATTTATTTCCCTCTTTCTTTTGTGTGACTACTCTCTCACTCTCTCTCTCTGTCTCATGCGACTACTCCATCTTCCAGCCACTATCGTCAAAGTGAAGAGCCCATCCAGCCACTGAGTGCGACGCCAGAGATCCTCCAGCCACCGTGCGATGTCAGTGACTCCTCCATCTTCCAGCCGATTGAAGTCCATGGTACTCTAGCCGATTGAATCTCTCCATCTTTGCCCAAGGTTATATCATCCCATTTATTTTCTATATTGGTATGGAAAGCTATGTTTTATATGTGTTTAATTGCATTTTTGAGCTATTATTTGATTTCTTTGTATAGATTTAAAGATTTCAAAGTTTAAAACCGTAAAATCTCAAATTTTAGGGTCAGAATTTGTTCTTATAAATTGAAGGTTAGTATACAGTTTTCATGCAAAATAACATTCATTTATATGCACATTACCTTTGATTTTTTCATTTATGGGTGTATTTTGGTAAATAACTATATGTTTGAACTTGGATTTTGAGTTGCACACAAAGTTTTTTATAAAATGAACTTAGTGTAATGCCTTGATACTTTGTATTTTCTTTGTCTTGTTCTAGTCTGAAAATTTTAATTTAGTGATTTTGTTTTGATATAAAGTATTAGAGAAAAAAAATTAGTTCATTTAAATTATTGAGTATGGAAAAATATTAAAAAAAAATTAGCTTTTAATGTATTTGTTGAATATTGAATAAGCTTTAACTTATGAGACAGTGATTGAGACTATGGAAATTTTTAATGTATTTGTTGAATATTGACTTACTTGTATGTGTGATCTTGTTTAAATGGTGATTGTTGACACTTCTTAGCTTACTTCTTGTGTGTTTCGTATATTGCATATTGTTTAACAATTGCTCCTTGATGACTTGACTAGTAGTAATGTGTTGAATAGATTTGTAACTTTGGTTTGGGTTCTCGTATTGAAACATGTATTATTGCTTCTTGGTTCCTTTGACAAAGGTATGAATTGTTGAGAAAACATGTTAAATAAACTAGAGTACCCTACTTATATTTATTAGTTTGTTGAGAAATGTCTTTATGCTTAGATAGAAGATTTAAACATAAAAATTGCTAATTTTGGACCACCTCGTTATATATGTTCATGTAGCCACCTCATATACTCATGTGGGTCTCAAAATCATACATAATATTTTGTTATGTATACTTTGTTATATTATTTCATATAATATAATATTAAATTAAATAATGTGACAAAATGTGATTTGTCACACAAATGTGATTTGTCACACCTTGTAACATATTATTGAGAGTCACAAAATTGGACTAATGTGTGTGCTCAAATGTGATATATTTCGGAGTTACAAAATCAGTTACAAATTTGTAACTCCCAAATGTTACCCAATAATGTGTATATTATATGTTACACATTTGAGATTGGATTTCATAAAGTCATGATGATATATGACTGTTGGAGACATGTTTTTAACTCCCAATAGGTGTTTGGAGGTTACAAAATCATGTGGGAAAGGATTTGGGACGTTTTGGAACGTTTTGGAAAAATGACTTTTTTGTGCTGAAAATGATCTGTGGCCGCGGCCAGTGAGGCTGACAGCCTATGTGAATTTTCAGTTTTTTCCAATTTGAACGGTTCTAACATCCCAAATAACTCCCAAATCTCCATTTTAATTCCATAAACATCCAATTAAACATTGGTAACAGCCATGGGGGTTGGTGGAATTTGAAATTCAATGGGGTATCTCAAACTCTATAAATAGGAGCCTAATGCTCACTTGTATGACACACCATTTTTCATCCACAAAGCACTTGGCTGAAAAATACACCAAAATGTTTGATAATTCCATAGAGCTATTTCCTTGAGAGATCCCTTAGTGCTTAGAGAATAGGGGGAAATAAGCTTTTGGATAAAGGTCTTGAACCTTGTTCAAGTTGGTGATCCCCACTACTCTACACTTTGGTTGAGTGTGAGAGTTTGTTTGTGTTTTCATTCTTTTGATCTTGTTCTTCTTATTTACTTGTATTGTTATAGTATTGAGTTTGTAATCTTCTTCTTCTACGTCTTTTTATTTACTTGTATTTTGAGCACTTGAGTTGTAATACTTATTTAATCAATATTATCTTGTCCATTGTATTTTTGCATAGAGTTGTATTTGGTTTTTCCATAATTCCATTGAGCAATAATATATATTCTCTAAGATACTTGTGTTCGAATTTCTATCCACATGATATGACAAGTTTATCTGAGAGCAGTAAAGTTGTTAGGTATGATCCTAATGAACCAATCTATCCACTTCTGAAAAAGTTTGACATTAGCATATTTGTTAATAATTCATAGTTATATTGGACTCTAAGTTTCATTCTTTTGGACTAGTATTTATTTTAGCACAACCCTTTTTTTGGTTCCCATTCATACTCGTATTAATTTTGAGTACAATATATTCTATGTTATAATATTTCAAGCATTAATTTTATTTTTAGGTAGTGAAATTAGTGAGGAGCATTAGAAAAGCTTACTATTGATTGGAAGAGGTATATTCTTTTATTCTTTTTAATATTATACATGTGTATGCTAGAGGAGTTTGAATATATTAAATATTCATCCATAGTAAAGTAGGTTTTGGGATTATAATTGTGTGTTGCGGTGATAACGGAACGTTGAAAACTTGCATGTATTAGTGAAGTAGGTTCTGAGAATTTTGTGTGCAGCCGTGATATATGGATGAAAACTTGTGTGTTGTTTGATTTGTTTGTGATGATTGTGATAGACGACATAGGCTAGTAAATTATGGGATATGTTGTCCGATTTTCTGTTTGATTTACTTTTATACTTCAATGTTTTCTCTTTAAAACTTTAATGACAATACTTCTATAAATGATATCGCAATGAATATGTTGTCTCACTTGGACTGAGACATTGGTAGCAAGAGAGTTATGTAACAATTGTGAGCAAACTTATTTATTTACACTACAGTAAAAATCTAGTTATAATTTTTCATGTTTGGTGTATTATAATGTGATTTTTCATGTTTCAGGGATGATTTTAGAAAGAAAATCATGGCAGTCAATCCTTACTTTGGAAAGACTATTGGTGACAAGGGTGAGTACAAGGACAAGAAGAAGAAATATATATTGTTTGACAATGAATTTAGTGTTTTATTTTATTTGTAATTTTTATTAAAGTAAATGATTCTTTTTAGAGTGGTTAATTATTTACTTTATAAATCTAGTTATATATTTTTTTTAAGGTCAAGACGATTATGTTTATAGACAAGGTTATATGATTTTTGAGTCAAGTATTACTGTTATATTTGTTCAAAATTTTGTTTTATTAGATTTGTAAATACTTTATATAAGTTTTGTTATATTAATCTATAATTTTTTAGATTTATATATAAATATTTCATTTAAATCATAATTTTTAATATAAAATAAAAATAAATAATTTTTTTGCAAACAACGGCGACACCTAATGACTGTCAGCATTGCCAGCAACAACGATACCTAATAACTGTCGGCGTTGCCCGCAACAAGGACACTTTTTAACTGTCGGCGTAGCTACCCCTACACCGGCATAGGCAAATATGACAGTTAGTCGACTGTCGTCGTTACTCAATGACGACAGTTAAAAACTGACGAGAAAGTCCATTTTTGTAGTAGTGAATCATCTAATATAAATTAACTTTTAAATTTTGCGGTAGTTTGACAAAAAGGAATACAATATCAAAAACGATCTACTCCCACTACAAAGCGAGTAGTTTGACAAGGTCTTTCTTTGTGGTTTTGTTCACTAAATGGCGGAGAAAAAATATCTTTCTCTGCAGTTACGCTAACAAAACCGCAGAGAAAGTGACCACTTTTCTCCGCATTTTTGTTATTACTTTTTTCTGCAGTCGTAAGCATTGCGGTTCGTGGTACTCCAAAAAATTGCAGTATATTAATGAAAAAAAACCGCAGCGAGAATCTTTTTTTGTAATAGTATAATGGCCTATCCACTTAGTCAATATATTGATTGAGGTCTCTGTTTCAAAGATAAGTGCTCTTAGATACAATTGTGTGTCACACCATTAATGGTTTGGAATTACCGTATTTATAGGCAAAATAGTAGTTGAGCTTGATGAGATAACTCTATTCTCATAATAGCTTAATTCTTACGTGGGAGTCTGAATATCCCTGACATTTTGCAGGTACCAAATCCAGCAATGTCTCTAGCCCACCCATCCCATATGTGAGATAGAGTTGCATGTCGCATGATAATCGCCTCACTAAAGATGTCAATGGCGAGGCTTCCTTGGCGAGGCCTACATTGGCGACCTATGGGGAGGTCATTCGGATCCTCTCGATTTGCATAGCTAGCGCATCCGGTCCACATCCACTACCACATCGACCTATCTAAAATTAGGTATAATAGTTGTTCTTTTCAATTCTTGAATTAATTGAACATTTCCCCAACCCGTGTAAAAGAACTCTGTATCTGAAAAATGTTATACAGAGAATATGTTTTCGCCGTAGTGTTCTCGGTACAAACACTAATTTTTGTAGTGCCTCTCAAGCAAATTTTTTAGGTGGGGGTAATTTATTCTTAAAAACATATATATTTTTAGAAATAATATTATGGTCGTAATGGCTGGGCCGAATGTTTTATTGTCATTTTTAAATATATATATATATATATAATTCTAAAGTTCCAAAGTTTTAACAAGTCACTTTTCAAAATTCTTTTTGAAATTTTATTTTCTTTGAGTATATTACAAGTATTGTTAGAAATTTAACAATTAATTCATCAAAAAAAAAAAAAAACAAACAAACAAAAATTATAGAGTTAACAAAGAGTTCATAACAAATTGACAAATAATTTCCAACAAAAACATTCTTTGAACTTCTTCTCTAAACATAATAATCATAATGTGGTTTATATTTTTTAGTACCCAACTCAAATTTTGTTAACAATAAACTTGAAAATAATCTTAATTTTCATTGTTGGGTGTGTCTCATATTGAATTGATGAAGAAAAAAAGTGAAAAGAAAGAATCCAATGCTGAGAATACCTTTTTTTTATTAGTTTACAAAATAGAAAATCTTATTCATAATTATTTTAAATCAGTAGTGCAAACTATATTAAAATTAAAATAGAAAACCCGGAAATTATATATAAATCCTAATCATAAACATACACTAAACAATCATGCATAGAGAAGCATAAATATATAAATATATATATGAGCCAAACATTATTTCTGAAGCGATAGGACATATATATATGACCGGATTAATAAAAATATATAGTCTCTGTCCCGGAAAACATCAAATAAATAGTGACAAATTGATTTATTTTTTTTTTTTAAAAAGAAAAGAAAAGAAAAGTTGAACAAAGTTATGGATTGAAACGATCGATACACATTGAGGGGGAGCTTATCACTTATTATAGTGTGTCGGCAGAGTCTTTTAAACACGTGCATCATACATGTTATAATATTTGTGGGACGTCAATATGAAATCATAGAGAGTATTATTGATGACCTCTCTCCTGTCTCTCTTTAACCAATATTTGCTGCTTATATATGGTGCGGTAGTGCTGCAAATCAATACATCATCAACATCAGAAATTCTTAGGGCCGGCCCTCATTCAGAAATCACAGTCAATAATACAGTTTTCAGCTAGCATATATATATATATGTATATATTATTGCAATGATACAAATGGGACAGTACAAGCTCTCTTAGATAATTATAAATATAAATATATAGTTCATGTGTTATGTGTAATAATAATAATAATAATAATAATAATAATAATACGATTTCACGAAATAGAGACGAGCACATTAATTAATTTATCTAGTAGCTAGTGATGCACGTATTAATTATTCTAAATTGTGAATTAATGAACATATATAATAATTTTTTTCCGCTGAATATATAATAATCAGTTAATAAAATCTAATGGTTTACATAATCATCACATGTAGTATTGCTCTCTTATATATATAATACTCGCTAATTAATTTTTATTATAGTAGCTCACTATATATAAGAAGAAATGGGTCCAAAACGGAATTTAAACGCACAATATATAATCATCACGTGTCACGAACAATAAAATATTATTCAAAAGATATAAATAACATCAAATAACTTATATTTGAAGGTACACATAAATTACTAACTAAAATAACAAAAAAATATAAATGACTATATATATAAATAATACTTTTTATTATTCGTGTTTTCATCGAGTGACACAGGGCATGCATTAGGAGTAATCTAATGCACACGGAAGCTGATTAAGCTTCTAAGAACTCACCTAGAGTCTCCCACAAGGAAGGCTTTGCCCACTATTGACCGTTCACCGCCTCTGAAGAAGCATGTCATCGTGGAAGGTTACTTCTCGATGACTACTTATAGTATCTCTGAAGTTCACATCTCCTCAGCACAAGTCTTCAAGGCGAGTGAGATCCTTCCTTCGGGCTTGAAGGAGGATTGTTAGATGTAATGCACAGGGACACTGGACCACAAGTAGCCTTTTCATGGTTGTTGTAGCATAGGGCAAGTTGTCGACTCTGTACAAGCTACAAGCAGGATGTCTCACGATGCCACTTGACATGGGAAAACGTGCAGCAACCCCCTAACACTGTTAGGGATGTGTTACCCCCAAAAAGGTAGTGGGTTGTAACCTCGTAAATGGACCCAGTGTGATACGCCTAGGCCTACCAGCACCTTAACTAAGGGAATGTATCATCTATTATTCCTTAATAACCCCATTAAGGGAAAATGTTTGTAATAAATCTTCATTAAGAAGTTAATTTCCCTCAGTCATCTATAAATAGGGCTAGGGCACACATTGTAAATGATCACCAATTTTTATATTCAGAGAACTGTTAAAACGCTATCTGAACTCCATAGAAGCTTGAACCCCAAGCTTCTGAAATCTTAATACAAGTGACTCATAGACTATGATTAATTAATAACCTGAACTACATAAATCTCTTTGTCTCCATCTACATTTCTTTAATCTTTTACTTTAGATGGTTGTTAGCGAAAAATATAGTCAACATTTTGGTGTTTTCATTGGGAGATTGAAGAAAGCTTCGAGATATAATCATGGTAAATACTAGATGCAACGTTACTGAAGAAATCCCTCCTTCCACCGTCAATGAGGGAGGAGAACCAAGCTGACCACCTCCACCAGCTTATCCGGAGGTGGCCCACGATGATGGCTATGATGAGACGATGGGTATGATGACGAGGACAGAGACGACTACTACGAAAGTGAGTACTCCCAATTGTTTATAAGGAGTAGCCACCAGAAGTGGTGGCCGTCAAGGGTCAAATCGCTCTTCAACAACAAAAGATAGAGGCTCAAGAGGGTAGTATCGCTGCCCTACAAGAGGTGGTTAACTCCATGAAAGCTACTTTGGTGGCTCAAGGGCTACAAGTGGACCCTCATGGTGAAGAACCACCTAGGCAGCCAGCTGACACCTGCCACTACAAGAAAAAGACTCTACAGTGATGACTTTTGTCATCGCTATAGATCTAGAAATCATCGCTGTAGGTATACAGCGACGACATGTCATCGCCAAAACGGTGTTGTGACAGTTAGAATCCCGTGATCCGTGAGGGGAAAGACCGGGTAAGCTGTGCAATCCCACACTGCCTGGGGAAGGTCAAGTGTGATGATTCTAAGACTGTGTAGGTATGGGACTACACAGTTGAAGAGGGCTTAAATGGATTGATGGGTACTACCTATGTTAACAAGATGCATCTTCTTTTTGGTAGTTCATCACTTGAGAAATCCAAAGTTATGCGTGCTTGACCTAGAGTAATCTCAAGATGGGTGACCTCTTAGGAAGTTTTCCCAGGAAGCGTGCAAGTGAGGACAAACCACGCTGGAAAGACTCGTGTTGGTTTGTAGGGCTAGTCATCATTCCAGGAAGCATCCATAGTGACGTGGGGCGTTACAAAATGGTATCAGAGCCTTGACCCAGCCGGAAGTGTGGCTGACGGGGACGTTGGACCCCTAAGGGGGGGGGGGTGATTGTGACAGTCAGAATCCCGTGATCCGTGAGGGGAAAGACCGGGTAAGTTGTGCAATCCCACACTGCCTGGGGAAGGTCAAGTGTGATGATTCTAAGACTGTGTAGGTATGGGATTACACAGTTGAAGAGGGCTTAAATTGATTGATGGGTACTACCTATATCAACAAGATGCATCTTCTTTTTGGTAGCCCATCACTTGAGAACTCCAAAGTTAAGCGTGCTTGACCTGGAGTAATCTCAAGATGGGTGACCTCCTGGGAAGTTTTCCCAGGAAGCGTGGGACTGAGGACAAAGCACGCTGGAAAGACTCGTGTTGGTTTATAGGGCCAGTCGTCATTCCAGAAAGCAGCCATAGTGACGTGGGGCATTACAAGTGTCGTTGTAGGTCTGTATGTGTAGCGATGACAAAACAGAATCGTCGCAATAGTGTTTTACTATAGCGACGACATGTCGATCACAGTAGGAAACCTATTTTTTTGGTTGGACTGTGATATTGAGATGACATGTCGTCGTTGTTGGTGGTTGCAAATTTTGAAATTTTGAATTTCAAAAACACCTATAGCGACCACATGTCATCGCTGTAGGTCCGTCGACCGCCTACATCTACTTAGAGTGTGTGTGTTTATATACCTTCAGCAATGACATGTCGTCATTGTGGGTATATAATTTTTTTTTTTTAAAATAACTAATTATATTAATAAAAATTTATTTAATAAAATATTAAATATTAATTAAATAAAAAATTAAAACTAATTTATTTAATTAAATAATAAAACCAAACTAAAATTAGTATAGTCTCCAAAATGTAAAAAAACAAAACATAAGCAGTATAGTCTAAAAAAAACAACACAAAATATTAATAAGTTCAAAATAATAATATAACCAAACTAAATTTCATCTAAATCAATTCTAAAGTCATCATCATCGTCGGATTGTTGTGGTGGTTATGGTGGTGGTTGTGGCTGATGTGGTTGTGAAACACCCCTAATTGCCTATCTTTATTAAAAATACTAGTTTTTAACAATAGCTCAAAATATTTCATATCTTTGCCCGAAAACACAGTGGGACTTTATTGGAAATACATGCAGGGTTTGGATCTAATGTTCAAAATAAAAAAGAGCTTTTATGCAGTCTTTTAAAAGAAAACTAAAATACATCCCAGTGATAAGTTAACATAAGAAAGAATAAAAAAGAGCTTTTATGCAGTCTTTTAAAAGAAAACTAAAATACATCCCAGTGATAAGTTAACATAAGAAAGACTCCAAGGCACTACGGCGTTCCTAATCGTTTCCTCGTTCATTGGTTCCCTGCAGCATACATACATACTCATGGAAAACTGACTCAACTCTCTATGCATGTCAAACAAGTCTATCTAGTGTCTATCTGCAAGGGGGAAAGTAAGGGGGGTGAGCTAAAAGCCCAGTAAGGGAGTACAAACAAGACATAAGTGACACATTTCATACATTTTCAACCTACTTTTATTCAAGCATTCGCTATCAACATCAGTCATAATCACAAACATGATACTATTGCAACATAAGCATAATCGTACATCATAAGATCGTAATCATAACCATAAGATCATTTGCAACATGAGCATAAACAATCAATATAAGATCATAAGAATACAACATAAGATCATGGCTCTCCTATTGTCCAATGATCACATGTGACTCCCTTTTTGGTCACCTCCATGGCTCCCTTTTGGCCATAATTCACGTGGCACCCTTTTGGCCATGAATTTCCCTGGAACCCTTTTTGGCCAGTGTCTTAGGCATGTCTGCCTTTAATAATATTGTAGAACTAGGTTAAGCAAACACAAACAATTTCCATACATATCATCGTAACTAGAGTCCATTCAGAAACAAAACAGAAATCTAGCTAACTTTCTTACCTCACGTGCAAGCACAAAATACAAGCGGGATAACTTCACAATGAGCCTAGAATAACTATCAAACACTCATGCTAATATCATGTAAAACCACACATGAACATTTTAAGCACATCCCAATGTGCATAGGCCATGCACACATGGCACCTGTCTCATACAGTTGCATTACAGTCTTAATTCTAGAAACAATCCATACATCAAATCATGCTTGCAAGTCCCACATAAAATCACAAAATAATGTCATTTACTCATCAATCCTCAATGACTGTTAATCAAGAACCTTGGACTTAATCATTTAACATATAATTATGTGTAAAAGTGCATTTCCATGTAACATGCATTCGTGAGGTCTTCTCAAAACTCACTCAAAGTTGGAATTATCATGCTTTTTATTCCTTGACAATTTCACAAAATTTCAACAAGCATTTTTAAACTTAAATTAATTTCTAATTAGTTGCATATCATGCTTGCTATTATTTGTCCTTTTAAAATCATTCCAAGAGTATGCATAAAATTTACTTCAAAAACCTTATACAACTCACAATAATTCATAACTCAATTTGACAAAGGCATAGACTTTGCTTATTAACCAATAATTTATTTTGGAATCCATATTTCATAATAAATATTTAACTTTTATTCATGCTTCTCAAACACTAGAAAAATGAGAAAACAACATTGTTTTTTCTTTAAACTAAATAAAATGTGACAGATTTTATATTCTTTCTCTAGAACTCATAATTTCATAAAATAATGCTATTTATAATTAATTAAACTTGGTAAAAAAAAATCATAGCATATACATTGTAAATTACCTCACGCATTCATTATTCCCAATCTCACAACCTTTTAAATAAAATTTCAGCACATGTTTTACTTAATTGTCTTATCTTTTAAACATACATTATCACATAAAATCATAGAGTTTCTTAAACATATGCAAGAACAACATGTACAAATATCTCTACCTTTTCATTTTTAACATATGTCATGAAATCATAGCATAAAATTATTCTCTTTCAATCATACTTTCCAAACAATATTTTATTCAAATAAAAATCAGCAAGCACATAAAATCATAAAAAGTACCTATACAATGCTTAGTAATGTTTTAACAATTTAACAATTTGTCTTGACATGTTTCTACACTTGAACACCTCAATATCATGTTTGAACATGCAAAACTAACTATCATAATCATTACACAATCCTAACCACAACAAACAATCATGGCCGAAATACTCTTAGTATACTTACATGGCAATGCTACAATTATCAACATGCTCATTACTCAATGATTTTAATAAAATAAAGAAACAAAACACAACTTATAACCCTTTTAAAATACCCTAGGCCGAAACACTATATGTCATTTTACCAAAATAATTTTCCAAAATTTATCATGCATTTTTATCCAACCAAAAATACATTGAAATAAAATATTGACACAACCATAGAACACCACACCTCCTATTGGCTGAAACATATATGTTCCACAACAACAAATCCCTTAATCAAGAAACATGTTTATCAAAACTCAAAAGAAATAAAATGAATCATACCACATTGCTAGGCCAAAACATACACTAAGATATCCTCTTGTTTCCAAACATTTAATTAAAACCTAATCATGCTTCTAATAAAAGATCATTACCATACACATATTCATGATCACACATAGACATTTTTCCCAACACATCAAACTACAATCCATGACCATAAATAAGAACCAAATCAACATAAAATCATCAAAAGGGTAGGGGATCCCATTACCTATCTTGCTAGAAGTCAAGTACCAAAAACAATGGACACCCTCTTTGAACAATAAGGGGAAGGAACTTAGACTTAGATGATAAAAAACAAAGAACCAAAACTAAAAGAACACATACCAAGAGATCCTTGGAACCCTTTCCTCTTCTCATCCTTTCTCTTTTTTGTGCCTTCTCCCTCTCTTTCTCTCCAAGTTTTGGCAGCCAACAAAAAGGGTTCCCAATGCTCCTATGTTCTCCTATTTATAGCCTCTAGTGACCTAACCCTAAGAAGAGGACTCAAGTGTGAAAAGCTAAATTCCTATCCCACAAATTAAGCTAAATCCCACCATTTCCTCTCCTTACACCTCACCTAAACCCTTATCCTAATGTGAACCAAATCAAAGATAAGTCTTGTCATCTTTTTCTACAAGATCACAACTTATATTTCTTTTCTTTTCTTTTCTTAATAAAAGGAAAATGTTCAAGACTCACATTAAGTCTAGATTCATACTACCCTTTCCTTTTTTTTATTCTTCTTAAATTAAAAAAAATAATATTAAAACACATTAACACACAAACACACATACCAATTTCGACACATGCACAATTAAATAAAAAAAATTAACCTATTTTAATCACATAATTTGTCACACCTAATAAAATGTAACACTAATAATAAAACAAGCAAGTTACACAATTATTTCAAATAAATCGTTTTATTCATAATTCATATAAAACAAACAATTCAAATTATTTTATACAAATCAAACAATTAAACTACAACATAACAATTAAATAAATAAATAAAAATGTGTATCACTACAGGTTGAAAGTTCACCATCATGGATTGTATCATGTCCATGTCCAAGTTGACAGGCTGAAATTGTGAAGCTTGGATGTTCGGATTTGTAGCTTGCATAAATACTTGCATTTGCTGGAAGTTGTTGTTCTGGACATAATGGCTTGACTGAAGTGTTGAACCATAGACTAGAAAATCTTAGCGGGTACCATTGGAGGGTCGACTGTGGTGGACAGAAATGGTGATGCCTCTGATTGTGAAGTGGATCTGGTGGCACCTGAGGCAAAGGTACTAGTGCCCTTCAACTTGCGTCCAATACCTAGGTTGTGGCCATAATGTTAACCAAGTACCTTTGAGACGACTTGTTTCTCATCGACAGAGGCACTTCCAACTGAAGATTCAGATTGAGATTGGGATTATGATTGTGTCTAGACTTCTTGCTACAAGTCATCCTGCAGTTTAGAAACAAGACAATTAATACATAATATAATTGAATAATATACATATATACAAGACATAGAAAGTTACTTACATATGCATCCTTAGCATTCGTGTTCACCCATCCACGTGTCGGATGATTATGCATGTCATGGAACGTATCGATAATGTTGGGTAGTTCCTTAGTCTAAAGATTCATCTTTAGAAAACAAAATGTAACAAAATATTAGTTAAATATTGAAATTATTATTAAGATAGCTAAAAATATATCAAATCATCTATATATTTTTATTTACCTTCTTAAATCAAGCAGAAGCATAAGAGGTCGATCCATGAAGACTTTGATACTTCTATTTTGCTCTGTTGACAACATTTTCCTTTGAGCATGCCATGAACTATGGAGTGGTGAAAAAGTCAACCAACTTCTGCCAACTCTCGTTGTCCATGTCCTTCGATGGATTCTTTCCGGCTGTCTCGATATCATCATACCCTCCATGTTCATCGAAGTATTTTTTCTTGCCACCTTTTTCTATCCTTGTAGCGATCCTAAAACTCTCGCTCAATCTCAGTCTCTATTAGTTGCCACTCAACGAGAGCTCGGGGAAGAATAAGAAATTCTTTCAAAACAAATTAAACTGGTTAGAATTTTGAAATTATAAAAAAAAAACAATACATGTGAATAAGTTGATAAATTTACCTCAATCTTTTGCATCAATCCTATCTTGTGCTCATCCGGAACACTCTGCCACGAGTCATAATTTAACAGTACATTATGACCAATAAGGTTACCAATAAGTCTCGTGAATAATGTCCCAAAATCAGCAACTGCTTTGTAGGTTCCCTCCTTTAGATCAAATTGTAGAGCCAACACACCTTTATTGTCATTGACAAGCTGCTACAAATTTTTGGATCGAGACCGACCTCTACTTTTTACGGCAGCCGCAGCATATTTTAATTAAAAAATAAAATAGAATTGAATTGAATTGAATAAAATAATAACAAATTTTCATTTATTGATAAAACGTAGACTAATTATAATATATCACCTGTCTCATAGGAAGTAGGAACTCGCGTAGGATCTGTAGGAGGATCACCCGCTCCATCACCGCCATGAGAACGAGCAACAACATCAGACATATCTTTATAGTTTAAATAATTACTAACTTTAAACCAGTTATAGTTGGAGGGTAGTTACATAACTTAATTAATTTCGGTAATACATTTGAAACTATTGAAAAACAAACATTGTTGAGAAAAGTCACATATTGATTGAAAAGTCTTGAAATTAAAACATACATATTAAACATACAATAAGAATATGCATAAGAAAATATTATTCCTCGTCAATGTCGATTCCCACATCATCATTTGTACTTTCTAAATCATCTTGACTAATTTCTTCATCATCATCGTCATTGATGAAATCATCATCCACATCCGAAATAGATAGAGACGTTTCTCCAGTTATGTTGGTGTGACCAGATCGATCCAAATGCATAATCTTCAACTCTCCTAATTCCATAGTGAGTACAAAAGTTGACGAAGTACTATCATGCAAAAAATCAACCTCGTTATCATCATCGATACTTGGATGTTCCCAAATCTTTCGATGATTAACTTCTTCTACTACCTTCCAATTTTTGTTTCTTGAAGGATCTTCCAAGTAGAAAACTTGTTTTTCTTGAGGATGTCCTTTTTCATAACTCCCATCAAACAAGTGACTCTTCCTCCACTTATGCGTAGAAGATAAGAATCTTCTATGACCAATACAAGTCGTCTTCCCAATTACCCAACATGAAGGATTATCTTCGTTGCATGAAGGACATGCCATATATCATTCACCACTCTAACCAAACAAACTACTACGGGCCGAAAAATCATTGATAGTCCATAATAGTGTTTCAAGCATTCTAAATACACTATTCGGTGCAGCATCTCTAGTTTGAACTCCTTTATCCAATAACTTCTTCAATTCGTCTACCACAGGCCTCGAAAAGACATCCATGTCTTTCCTAGGTGATTTCAGATCGAGAATCATTAAGGTTAGCATGAATGATGACTCTTTCATGCACAAGCAAGGAGGCATATTATACGTACACAATATTACTGGCCACATGCTATAAGATAGACTCATGTTACCAAATTGATTAAAACCATCAACAGTCAAACCCAATTGAACCTTTCTGGGTCCTCTGACAAAATATGGATATCTGGAATCAAATTGTTTCCAAGCACCATCTTCTTTTGATTGTCCCATACTATGCTAGGTCATATCATTTGTTTTATGCCTTGAACCATAAAGACACTTCAGCCTAGGAGTAAAAGGGAAGTACCGCAAAACTATGTGGGCAAATTTTTTCCCCCTTGTGTCTTTGTCAACCCATTGGCTCTCACCACATACATAACAACTCTGGTTTTGGGAAATCTCCTTCCAGAATAAACAACAGTTATACTTGCAAGCATGAATTGATTGATAACCTAACCCTAACTTCCTCATTTTTTTTCTTAGACTCATAGAATGAAGTAGAACTAGGGTATAACTTAACCTCGACCTCTTGAAATAGGTCATCAAAATGATTCTCTGCACTATTGCCACCACCATCTGAAATTCCTTCATTTATGCCTTCTTCATTAGTGCCTTATTCACCAATAACATCATTGATGAGGTCAATCATCTCATCAGATACTGGAGCCCTGTTGTCCACTACTGGAGGCATATCAACTTCATTGTGGTAGGTCCACTTCACATATCGCTGCAGAAACACATATCTATGTATGTGAGCCTCCACCACATCCAGTTTCTGATTCAGCATATCGACACACTAAATGCATGGGCATCCGACTTCTCCTGAAGCATTCACATGATTCTTGGCCATTTGTATAAATGTTTGAAGACCATTCCAAAGCACACCAGAGTTACGTCGTCTATTAGTTATCCAACTCTTGTCAATCGTCATAATTGATTCAAGTCAAAAATAAATTATCCCAATGTGATAATCATAAAAAACTACATTTATTTGCTAATAATTTTTTTTATCACCAAAACACTAAATTTTTTAAGTAAATTATGAAATCTTATTGAATCTTATGAATAAATTATTAAATTTTATGAATATATATTATCAAATTTTATGAATATATATTATTGTTAGTTATGAATGTATTATAAAGTTTCATTATTTAAACAAATATTTAATTATAATTATTATTATGTTCTTTAATAATTATCAAATTCTTATTATAATTTTCACTTTTTATTTTTAAAAAATAACAATAAAGTTTTATTATTTTAAAAAAATTATTTTAATTTTAACTTAACTTTAAGAATAAAGTTAACTTAATTACCTATTTTATCTACATATATCATCAAATTTTATGACTATATTATAAAATTTATTAAATAAACAAATATTTAATTATAAATTTATTAATTTACCATTAAAGAATATTATTTTAATTTCTACTTATTTTATAAAAAATTATTAATAAATATTTATACTTGTAAAATTATTATTTTAATTTATACTTTATAATTTTTTAATTAATTTTTATTGATTGCTTTAAATTTATTAATTAAAAGTTTTAATCACACTAACTTTAAAACTATTTTGTAATGTTTAGTTTTTCTAACTCTATAAAAATTTTGACAACATAACAACTATAATCTAGCCTATTCTAAAATTTAAAATCTGCATAAAAACATATAAACATATCCCAAAACATACATAACATTTAATACAATCATTTGAATTCACAATATAAACAACAAAAATATATTATAAACATATTCTCAAATCAACATATTATTTATCTAACCTAACATATATATATAATTCAAAACACAAATTTTATTTAGCCTAACATATATACAATTGAAAATAAAAAAATTAATCTAACCTAACAATTTTTCGTAAATTAATATCAAATTAACTATAATAATTAACAAACATACAAATTTAATTTAAAAACTATTTATGTATACAAATTAACTATCATTATTTATCAATACACAAATAATCACAAAACAAAACAAAAAATATTAAAAATTAGAAACAATACCCCAAAGCTAGAGATGATATCCAAAGAGTACTCCAATGAACAAACTCATTAAAATAACAGACAAAATACACACAAATAATCATAAAAAAACTAAATTTAAAACAAATAACTCGATTATTTGGGTATACAACAACTAACCTTAACCATGGAGAGCAAGAATAGTGTTGGGCGACGAAGTGAAACAGAGAAAAAATGTCTCTATTTTAAGAAAAAATAACTAGAAATAAGGAAGAAAGGCTCTGCCAATGGGTTATATCACTGGGACCTATAGTGACGATATGTCGTCGCTATAGGTAATAAAATGCCATCGCCAAGGTTGCACGCACCATTTCAGTCAAACAGTGAGACTCTACAGTGATGAGATGTAATCGATATAGATAAGGGAATAGTAGATGAATTGTTTCGTTTACTACACGTTCGGTCTATAGCAACGACATGTTGTTGCTATAGGCAGTGAAAATTTGACTGAAATTTTTGGCGGTTCACTTGCCCTCGGTTTTTTTTGGACTCTATAGCGATGACATGTCGTTGATACCCTAATATTTTACCTGCCCAGTGGATTAAATGAAACTCTATAGCCACCTTTTGGCGATCAAGTTCCCTCTGTATCCTATAGCGATGAGAAATCGTCTCTATGAACAAAGATAATTCCCTCTTTTTTTCGACAAGGACTCTACGGCATCGACATGTTGTCACTGTAGAGTCACTTCCCACCTCTTGTTCCCTCCACATTCCTGATACCTTACAGCAACGACATGTCATCACTGTAGGGTACCAGGAATTTGGAGTGTCTGGTCGTGTATTGTTGACGACTCTACAACAACGACTTGTCATCGCTGTAGCTTATTTATTTTCATAAATTAAAATATCATGGATTTCGACTACATACAGCGACGAATTTGGAGTTGTCCCAATATATGTCATCAATGTAAATTCTTTTTCTTGTAGTGTGTTCACCAGCTGGAGTGCCACTTGCTCAACCAATGCGTGTGCCCCCCGAGCACCTAGCTATGAACCCAGTCGAAGCACCGCCCACACCTTAAGCTCATGGGAAGGAAAAAGTTTGAGCCCTCTCAAAAGTGAAAGAGGACTCATCGGGCCCCCGATCCCATTCATTTCCCAAGAAGGGCTAGCAACCTTGACTTTCATGGGGTCCGAGGACTCCACTTGGTCACCAGCGCCCATAGATCTTAGGGCCTTCCGCCCAAGCATGCTGTGACAGATTGCTTCAGGCCTGGAGGAGTTCTATCAACTCCTCGACAACCCCAAAGAAACCTTGGACAAGGACTAACAGGAGAAACATCTTCGCTAATCAAGGGTGAGGAATTAGTGTCTTGGTTAACGGTGAGAATGTTGATTTTGAGGGGGAAACAGAAGTAGGATTCCCTAAGGACGGTTGTCGTCGCAACGCACAGCCAGTGAACAGAAGAGTAGGGACAATATCTGGAGGACCCCACTTGGGAGGCACATCAAGGGGCTCTCAGAATCGCTATGTGCGAGCCCTGAACCATGATGATGAAGTGCTGGCACTGGCCCAGCTCCAGCCATAAATTGTAATGACCCAACTATTCTAAGGCTTAGATCATTAAACCTATTAGACATAACTACTAGATTTGAAGAGAACATACATGAGAAAAATTCATAACTTTATTGAAAACTTTAAAATATTATTTGTAATACATAAATGAGCTCATTGTTTAGAAAAATAAAACATAACTTTAAATGAAATTTTTTACAAAGTTAAATGCGGAAAATACATAAAAATCATAATTTTAAGAGACTAAAGAAAATAACGTCGTCCCTGAATTGACACGCAGCCCATCCACTCCATTCACCTCAACACACACACCAAGCTTCCAAGAATCCTTCTGCCTTTGTATCTATTTTCCTGCATCAAACTAAAAATAAAGGAGTGAGCCTAATGCCCAGCAAGGAAAATCTACTACAACATAAAACATATACATAAATCATATCATAAACATATAATATAAGTATATACTATAATACTACAATGGCCATTATACTACTTGGGGCTTGTTAACTAAGCAAGTCATATGCCTAAGGACTATAGCATACTATACATAATGTTAACATATCATAACACAACATAAGATAACATATAACATAAGCATAACATATCATACAAACATATAAGATCTATCCTATTTTCCTTACCAACACCGGAATAATTAAGAACAAATGCGGGACTTGGAACACTCCTAAAACCAACAATAAGAATTGTGAGTATTTCTAAAGAGTAAATAATAAATGTAGAAACTAAACCTTCAAGACGAAACTTACCAAGAAAGATATTTAAGTTTCAAGAGCCTAATCAAAAACCAATATCAAAAGTTAGGATCTGAATAAAAGGACTAAAGAAAACTAAAGAGTTTTAAAGGATTGAATTTAAAGAATAAGAGTACCTTAGTTGACGTTATAGATAGGTCTAACTCCAATATCGAAATACACTAAACCTCACTTCCCAAGTACTTTATAAAGCTTAAGAATGGCAAAGCTTTTTCCCAACCCAAGTGTTTATCACTCTTATGTTCTCACTAGCACCTTGGAGTCTGATCACAGCTGAAGTGTAAGTGGAAGGGCTGGGTACTAGGTCCTATTTATAGAGTTCTAGTAATAAATATCTTATTTTTGGCTTTGAATAAAAATAATGAATATTAAATGAAAATATTTGAATATTCGTCAGTCAAAGGCTTAGGACTTGGTCAAATTGTTCAGAGGTAGGTCTAAGGAGTCAAATATTGTTTTAAAAATTAAAAAAAATAATAAATTAGGGTGACATATCTCCCCTATGTGGCGATATATCGGCTCTGCCCTAATCCCGAGCCTCCATTCGTACGATCGTGCAACGTCAACGTGTTTTCCGTATCCTTCGTCAGGCAATATATCAGCTCCTAGCTGCGATATATCGGCATACTTGAATATTTTACACACGTAATTGGACTTTTCAGTATAATTAAGGTTGGATAACTGCTTTGACTGAGTCAAACTATGACCCTAACAGTTTCTAGTGAAGACTAAAGCTTATATTTCCTTATTTTATCATTAAAATACTAATTCCTTAATAATCATGCATATAACAAGTGTCATATTCCTATTGGCTCTATCTAAACCTTAGGTTATAATAAGAAACATATTTAGGACCAGCAATATTAATCAAACCTTATGTTATAATTAATATTCTTAAACTATAGGTTAAACTTATAAAATCCATAACTATTGCTAGGAGTTTCCAACTAAGTTCCGGTTTGAACCAAAATCCACGAAATCTAAACTACTACAACTACTACTAACTAGCTAACGAAGTAAACATTATGGGACTCTACATAAATGCCTCAGTTGACGGAACAAATAATCACCTTCTTTGAGGATGATGCTCGAAGAGTACACTTCCCCCACTATATTCCGTTGGTGATTGAGAGTCAGGTTTCCAACAAAATGGTAGCTCGGATCCTGGTGGAAAATGAGAGTTCTATAAACATCATGTTCAAGTCAACCTTCGCAAAAATCGGGTTGACAACAAGTGACCTTTCCCCGTGCACCTCAACATTCTACGGGTTTTCAGGTGAAGGTTTGATTTCAATGGGGCAGATCATGATGCCAGTGACACTTGGAGAAACCCCTCGCCAGACCTTCAAATACTGCACTTTTGTGGTGGTGAACTGCTTCTCCGCCTATAACACCATCTTGGGACGTCAGACTCTAGTGGAATTTGGAGCGGTCACCTATTCGCCACTTGTGCAAGAAGTTTCCCACGGAGGCGAGAATTGGCACTTTTCGCAGGGACAAGAAAGAGGCCCGCTAATGCAACAATGTTTCAATGAAACATCCAGCAATGGCAGTTGAAGCAGTAGCCCCCGAGCAGCCTCCTCTAGCGAAGATGGAAGTCAAGGATGTTCTAGAAGAGAGGAAATACAACGAGTGGGACCCCATTGTTGGAGATGATAGTTCTATTGAGCCCATGGAGGATGCTGAAGAACTAATCCTCGACATCTCCATCCCTGAGCAAAAAACAAAGGTCGGGAATAACCTCCAGGCAGAAATCTGAGAAGCATTGGTTAGCTTTCTTCATGAAAACTAGGACATGTGTGCATGGTCTCATGCAGACATGATGGACATTGACCCCAACATCATTTTCCACGCCTTGAACATAGACCCAAATGTTGCGTTGGTGCAACAGAAAATAAGGACAATTGATTTAACAAGGTGGAGGCCTTGAAGGCAGAAGTCGACAAGCTTCTCAAAAATGTCTTTATACGGGATGCCCAATACCCCAAGTGGGTGTCAAATCTAGTGCTGATCACGAAGCCTAACGACACCTAGAGAACTTCCAAAGACTTCTCTGACCTTAACAAGGTTTGTCAAAAAGACTACTTCCCTTTGTCGAAGATTGATTAGATGGTTGATGCCACCTCCAAGTACGAGATTCTCGCTTTCATGGACGCCGACTCAGGGTACAATCAAATTTCTATGTATGCCATAGATCAAAAGCACACCAGCTTCCAAACAAGGAAAGGCGTTTATTGCGACAAAGTGATGCATTTTTTTTGAAAAATTATGGGGCCACATACCAAAGGCTGGTTAATAAAATGTTCAAAATCTAGCTTGGTCAGAACATGGAGGTGTATGTGGATGACTTGCTGGTGAAGTCTAGAACAACTCCCAAAAACGTCAATGATTTGGAAAAAGCATTCTCAGTCCTCCGCATATTTGGGATGAAGTTGAATCCCCAAAAATGCACATTTGGGGTAGTCTCCAGGAAGTTCCTGGGATTTATTCTCAGTGCCTGAGGAATTGAAGTAAATCCCCTGAAGATAAGAGCCTTGATCGAGATTCCTTCACCCAGAGAGCACAAGGATGTGCAAAGCTTGACTGGTTGGATAATAGTTCTCAGCTACTTCATTTCTGAGCGTACCGACAAGTGCATCCCATTTTTGAACACCCTTCATGGAGGTTAGCAATTTGAATGGACGGAGGAGTGTGAATAGGCATTCCAGCAGTTGAAGGAACATATGGAGAATCCTCTGATTCTGTCAAAGCCCATGGATGGAGAACCTCTCCTCCTATACATTGATATCTAAAAAAACCCCATTAATTTTGCCTTTTTTCCGAGGAAGGTTGTGTACAACGCCCCGTCTATTATGTAAGCAAGAGACTCCTTGGGGCGAAGTTCGGGTATCTGCTCATGGAGAAGCTAAATTTTTTTTCTAATGATGTCTTCTTGGAAGCTCAGGACTTATTTCCAAGCACATCCCATCAAAGTCCTTTAAAAGCCAGAGTCCTTTGGGAGACTCCTCAAGTGGGCAGTCAAACTTAGCTAGTTTGACTTTATTGCCAAGTGCAGGGAACACATGAGAGGCCCGAGGAGGCTCATGTTGTCTGGTTCATATGGAAGTTGTTTGTGGACGGGTCTTCTAATGAGAATGGAGCCAGAGCAGGCCTCATCTTGGTCTCCCCTGAGGGAAGTAGAGTTCACAGCACCTTAAAATTTGGTTTTGACACCTCAAACAACGAAGCTGAATACGAAGCCTTGAGTGTCGGACTTTGAGTTTCCCTGGAGCTCAGAGCTAAGGGCCTCAAAATATACAGTGATTCTCATCTTGTTGTAAACCAAGTCCTTAGAGAGTACCAAGCTTGAGGTAGCAAGATGGTTGTTTATCTGGCCAAGACCAAAGAAATGTTACACAACTTCAAAAGGTTCATCATTCGAGAAGTACCACGGGAACAGAATTCCAACGCTGATGCCCTTGCCAAACTATCTACCGCCAAGGACACAGAGTTGCTCAACGTGGTCCTGATTTACTACTTGGCTTTTCCGAGCATCACAAATCACGAGGAGGTAGAAGTGGTCCAACTCAGGATGGTTAGATGGAACTTATCGCGAAGTACCTTGTCTTCGGAGAGTTACCGCAAGACAAAAAATTGGATTGGAAGCTACTTTATCAGGTGCCTCGGTACGTAGTCATGGAGAACAAGTTGTACAAACGAGGATATTCATTGCCACAACTCCAATTTGTGTCCGAGCATGAAGCCAAGCTCATCCTCCGAGAAGTGCAAGAGGGCTTTTGTGGCGACCATGCTGGGGGGCAGAGCCTCGCCAAGAAAATCTGACGACAAGGGTATTTATGTCCTAGGGTGAATGGAGATTTGATGGAATATATGAGGAAGGGAAAAAAATGCCAACGTTACGCTAACATCCCCTGAGCTCATCCAAATGAGCTCACAAGGATGACAAGTCTGTGGCCTTTTGCAGTATAGGGCATTGAATTAGTAGGGGCCTTTCCCATAGGAAATGGAGGAGTAAAGTATGCGATTGTGTCACTGGACTAATTCACGAAGTGGGTCGAGGCCGAACCTCTCACTGCCATCACCTCCAAGAAGGCACTGGACTTCATCATCAAAAATATTGTTTGTTGTTATGGGCCCTCGAGGAAGGTAGTCTCTGACAATGGCTTGCAGTTTGACAGTGAGTTGTTCACTGACTTTTGTGAAAGGCATAGAGCCATGAAGAGTTTCTCCTTCGTAGTTCATCCTTAGGCTAACAGAAAAATGGAAGCGGTCAACAAAATGCTTAAGGCTACTTTGAAAGAAAAAAAGTTGGAGCAGACAAAAGGTGCTTGGCCTGAGGAGTTGCCTAAGGTATTGTGGAGTTATCGCACCATTGCTAGGACCTCAACCAACCATTCAACATTTTTCATGCCCTACAGGTATAAAGTCATAACCCATTTGAGGCAGCAATCTCCACACACCAATGAGATACTTACAACCCCACCACGAATTATGCTTTACTTCAAGAATTACTGGAGCTTTTTGAGGAGCTCCAAGAGGCTTCACACCTACGTGTAGCATCCTTCCATCAAAAGGTGACTAGATACTTCAATTCCAAAGTGAAAAACAAAAAATTTGAGGTTGGAAACTTGGTGTTACGAAGAGTTTCACTAGCAACCCGAGATCCAGGACCTGGGATGTTTGGCCCCAACTGGGAAGGACCATAAACAGCATCGTGTGTCTCGAAACATACAAACTAGCCCAACTGAACGTGGCGCTGGTGCCCCATGCCTGGAATGTCGAACATCTTCACCGGTATTACTAGTAATATGAGCAATTTGATTTTCTAAATTTTGTAATCATTTTTAGCATCCCGACACCGTAATGAAATTTGTGTGCAAAACATGATAGATGAAATTTAGAGAATTTGCTTGTATTTTTAAATTTAAAATTTTTTATTTTTATTTTACTATCCAAGGAGAACCCTGCTTGCTGTCCTGGACAAGTGAACGCAGCTAGTCTACGATGACTTGGGGGGCATAGTTGGGTCACCTTGAAAGGTAAATGCTCGCGGAGCATGACCTAGGGAACTAAGCCTATTTTGAGTGGAGTAAACCTAGCGTCAAGGCTTGCGAAATTTCACAGAAAGGACCTAAGGTACTCAATGTAATGGCCTAAACATGCGTCTAAGAGTAGACCTAGTGTCATAGAAACCTAAGTAGCCCAAGGGCTGAGAACTCAAGACACTTCCTGAGGAATAATCGCCTGCGAAGTAACACTAAGTTCCTGACTCTTAATTTGGTGAAAGCTCTAAACCCCAAGTCGCCAGTACTTGAGTTGAAGCCTTAAGTTGCCTAAACTTGAGCAAACAAGACCCGAGTAGCCTATACTTGGGTTCAAGCCTCAAGTTTCCTAAACTTGAGCAAAAAAGACCCAAACGCCTAAGTTCTTTAGGCGTTCCAAGTTCTGAGTCTCCTAGATTTTAGTACAAGCATCAAGTTGCCCATACTTGGAGATAACCTAATGTTACTTCCCAAGGACCTAGTGCCTGTGAAGCAAAACTAAGAGTTTGAAAGCCAAAATCATGTGGGATATGCAAGACCCAAGTCATCAAAACTCGGGCACAAGTCCCAAGTTGTATCAACTAGGGCAGCCAAGACCTAAGTCTTTTAAGACTAAGGCTCATGCACGATGGATAAAACAAGGTTTAACAAATAAATATTTTTTGTGATGTCACATTACCTTAAAAGTTTGAAGAAAAACCTTGTGCATGTTAAGTCAAATTTGCATTATTACTAAACACTATGTTAAAAAATTGTAAAGTGAAAAAACAAAGAAGGCAAGTAAATAGACCAAGCAAAAACCATTCTCAAAAAGTCATATATATACAATTGTGCTCATAGCCTCGAGTATTCAGTTGTTTATACCCCAATTAAAGGAAATGAAGAGATAGCACACAGACCTATATGCTTGAAAAAAAAATATAAAGACTACATGAGGGGGCTTAGATCTCGCTGAGGGGAACCTCCTTGATAACGTCGATAACGAGGTCGACCAGAGGAGTTTGGCCTGCCTCCCTAGCAGCTTGGATAGTAGAAACGACAACCTCCTTAGTGCGAAGGTGCTCCTCAAAGAAAAACTTTGTGTTGGGATCATCGATGAAGGCCATATCCATCTCCCTGCTATAAAGCCAGGCGACATAGAATGTGTCCTCGACGAGTAAGTCGGCCTCCTTGTTTAGCTCATCTATTTTACACCAGGGAAGCCTCTTCTTAGGCCCCAGCAGCCTCAGCTTCAAAATGCAAGGCCTCCCACACAGCTTTAGCGGCCTCTTCCCGAGCCACCTTAGTCTCCCCTTGGGAAACCCTGGCTTTCGCAATTGCTTCAGCCAAGGCCTCCTCATCAGCCTTGGTATGGGCTCTTTCATCTTGGATTACCTTGAAAGAAGTCTCCCCGAAGGCTCGAGCCCAAGTATACTCCTCAGCCACAAGCTTCTCCAGCTCCTCAAAGCAAGCCTTCTCATCCTCTAAGGCCTTCTGAAGTCGTGCAAGCTCCTCAAGGGGGGGGGGGGGGGACGCTTGTTGGTCATTCTCTATGGCTAACTCATCCTATGTTTAACTTAACTAGAATGACTTCATCGTCATGACGTCTCCCAAGCATTGGCACAAGGCATCGGTCTAAAATCAAAGAACACTAAGTTAGTACCCCAAAATCATGTGTTCCAAAATACCAGAGTGAGTTTGAGAGCTTACCCTGGCAGTGGTGTAGCAGCATGTAGAGTCCAAGAACTTTACTTAGCTAATTATTTAGTAGTATTATAGTATGTTTAGTATTATCTTTGTAACTATGGATTTTTGGTTCAGACCGGGAATTATTTGGACACTCATAGTAGTACTTATAGATTTTCTAAGTTTAATCTATAGTTTAAGAATATTAAGTATAACCTATGGTTTGATTAATGTGACTGATATTAAGGATTATATTTATTATACTATAAGGTTTAGATATCAACCTATAGGATTTTAAGCACATGTTATGAATGGTGATTAAGGATTAAGTATTTTTTAGGATTAAATTTAATAAGGAGTAAAGTTTGAATGCTATAGGGTCAGTCAGCAGCTTTGAATACGTTGAGGGCTTAGTCAAGGCTGTTTACTCCATTCAAACTTAGCTAAAAATGTGTAATTTCGTGTTTAAATATTCAGCGTGTGCCGATATATCGCAGCTGTAGGGGGCGATATATCGCAGCACGTAGATACGGAAAACACGAATCGATGCACGGTCGCCTCGGGAACAATGGTCCAGGCGATATATCGCCTATAGGGGGCGATATATCGCCTCCTCCAACATAAATTCAAACACTTTTGAATTCTTTTCCTTTCAGCCATTCAAACTCCTCCATAAGTCCAGCATCTTTTGAACGAGTCTTCAGCCTCTGCTGAACGATTATTCAAATGATTTTCACCTAAAAAGCCATTATTTTTATTCAAGTAAAATCAAGATACTTTCATTCCCAAACTCTATAAATAGGATCTAGTACCCAGCCATTATTCACCTTTTACTCTAAGTTCAGAAGCTGCTAGTGCTAAGTGAGTGTGAGAGTGTAAACACCTGGTTTGGGAAAATCATAAGCTTAAACATCATAAGCTTATCAAACACTTTGGGAAGTGAGGTTCTATAGTGTTTCAGTTGTGGTGTAGATTGATCTTACAAGTCTTTGAGGTAACCAAAACTCTAGTTCATTTGTTTTAAGTTATTTTTCCCTTCTCTTAATCTTCTACTCAGTCCCCTAACCTCATCCTTATTTTGGTTAGGGAATCCAAGTTCTTAAGCACATAAGTTGTGGTAAGCATATTTCTCAATGGTTTAGTCTTCCTATTCATTTTCATTTCTTCTTCTTAAGACTCACTCTTTCTCATATGGTTTTAGGAGTGTTCCAAAAGTCCCAACTCAGTCCATAATATCCCGGTAACTTTGGTAAGGAAAATATGATAGAATCTATATGTTCATTGCTTATGTTATCTTATGTGTTATGTTATGAAATATGATATGTTATGAATATGTTATGAATGCGTATGTTTGTAGGCTTGGGCTTATGCCCTATTTGACTAACAAGACCCCAAAAAGAT